>NC_140617.1:27141241-27286241 GCF_057381915.1 Diplotaxodon limnothrissa | reverse complement strand
GAATGGATGGAGGATAATTATATTATCCTTTATTACCTTTGAATCCAATTTATAATGTTCTGTTTTCATTATGGTTTTGCTTTAAAAAAATCTACCCATATTTCTTTATATTTTGCTTCCAAGGACCCAGACTGTGGTCACGAGCAGTAGTTCTCCAGGTTTCCTGATGGTCTTTCAAATGTTTGTTTAAGCCATAAGCTGCTTTTTCACTCGTTTCTTTAGTTGAAATTATAAAAAAATGTCAAAAATAACAGTTTAACAGACATTAATTGGAGTTTTGCAGCAACAGATTGTCGAAGAACTATTAGTAACTTATCTTAGGATGGTGTGCAGTGTGTCCTTAAAAAAATCTGAGGACAAGTGGAGGGCAAAAGAAGAAGTGTCAGGCCTGAAAAACTATCCACAGCAGATGAACAGTATCTAAAAATTAAGAAACGGGAAAAAAAATCCAGCAAAGACCCGACGCAGGACCTGAGAGATATGTCTGGACCTTCAGCTAATCCATCTACCATCTAACAGGGAGAAAAGACTGAGGTTTGCCAAATTACACAAGAACAAGAAAATCGGTGGGAACAGGTCTGATGGAGTGATGAATCCAAATTTGAAGACGTTTTGGTTCAATTTAGGTGAAACTGGATAAGAAAAAACAAATCCTGCTCATAAAGAGGCTCCTGTCTGGTTTTACCCTAATGTGACTGAGGCATAACGAGGTCAATCTGATTAGTGGACTCCATGTCTAAGTTGGTTAATGTTGCTCACTGTTCACAGACTGTTTGAGGAAACTGAGAGGGTTGGGGACAGCGTTTTATGTGTTGCAATAGCTCATTACTTAATTTTTTCCCAGTCTGTGTTTTGGGAGCGAGTGATGTGCTGACCCAATTAATGGACTCAACTTTCAGACATCCGCTGGAACTTCACAGAAAATCTGTGGTCTGGTCAGACTAAAGTACTCCTACCTTAACACTTAACAGGCTTAAGTTTTTCCAAAGGTGTGCAGGAGCACAACCCTGAATATTGTCTTGGTCCACATTTATTTCACCATGCCATATGTACCGCCCCTTTAAAAGAAACCTGAAGCACACCTGACCCAACAGCAGATCTGTCATCCAAACCATTTCTTATGATCATGATTAAAACTCAGCCTCCCCCCCAGCCTTCTGAGGCATGATGGGATGTTTTATATTGGGCACAGTGCCATTAATTATTTCTTTGATGGGAGCTTGTTTGTTATGATAATAAATGCCGGTGTTCCACCTCCCAATTTGATGCTCACTGGATGAAAACGCCTTTACAATCACCACACACTGATGTTTGAACCGAGGCAGGTTTTAATGTGAAGCTTTTTTTTTAAAATATATTGTGCAAATTGCCTTCATTTACAGGCTCACCTCAGCCGCTGCACCTTTCACAGAGTGCACTTTAATTTGTTTTGTTTTTTTTCCCTGCACAGCTCTTTGTGAGTTTTAAGAAATAAATAATTGCCGGTGGAACTTGCAAATGTTATCTCAAATTAAATAATTAAAAATGCAGATTTAGGTGGGAATAATGAATCCCAGGAGGGGGGACGGGAGGGGGGATTCTGAATGGTTTTGTGCTTAATTAAAGTTTACAGACGGCTGTGATGGGACGCGACGTCCTGTTTTCTGAAAATATTTGCAGAGCGCGTTTCAACCCCTTTGTAAACATTTAACAGTCTTAATCAACTCATTAATCAAGCAAATTGCAATCATAACGTCCAATTGTTTTGTGATGGATAAATAAATGATAAACAGTCGTTTTTTTAATTGAACCAGTCTGTGCTTGGTTGCTGGCACCTTTGTGCCTTGTGTACAGAATCCCTCAAAAATACAGCCGGCATTAAGCTTGTTGTTTTGTCTTGATTATAACTCATTCCAGCGAGGACTTTTGAAGTACAGGAGGACACAGCTTGCAACAGGAAAAACTGCAAACTTGCTTAAATTAAGCTCCCATCAGTTTGAATGCTTAGACAGTAAAAAGATGATAATACTATTTTGTATACTGTATACTATATTGTACTAAATGCCACTGTCTTCTCTTCTTGTCATTTCCTGGAGAAACACTTGCAGGGATTTTACCACCAATTGCAAATGAACTTTGCATAAGCTACAATTTTCTGCACCAAGTTAGCTCAAGCACTCATAATTCAAACTATTTTTTGTCATGTAACATGTTTTTTAACCCTTTAAAGCTGGTCAGCGGCACGCTCCGTTTTGCATAACTATTTTTAAATCCAGGTAGAACTGGAACCACATAAGCTAGCACAATATTTTTTTTTGCATATGAAACCAGAGGAGTTGTACTTACATCTTATGCCATCAGCTTGTCCTAAGTCATGGTTTCCTTCCACATATAGCTTTGCAAAAACTGCATAAAAAGCACTTGCAGCAACAAAAACATAATATTCCAGAAACACGCTTTGCCGATCCATCAGCTGTTCATAACACTTCCTACATTGGAATAGACGAACTATCGCATGTCACCCATTACCTTCAAACCGGAAGTGACGTCATTTTCTCGGAAATGTAGTTATTTTAACTTCAGGGTCTCATAAGCCTATACTGGTGTTTTTAAAAGTTATGTTTGACTTTATGACTTTCTGTGTCGTTTCTGGGATGCTTAGAAGTCAAATTGCACTGCTGGAAATAGTTTATGTTGATGCATATGCCGTTTTTTTGCAAATTTGCATTACAATATTTATTTTTGTTTTTCCTGCAGTATATAAAAATTGGTGTATTTCAAAAATAAAACTATGAAGACACTCAAAATAAATATCCTGTGGTGGGAAAATATTTTGTGGAACTTTTTTGTAGTTACAGTTTTGAGGAATAAGCCTCTTAAATTTCTCTAACTAGAAATATATGTTAAAAAAACAAAAACAATTTTACATTTTTTTGTAGTTTATTGCACTTTTTTTTTGCTTTTTTACTATGCACTTAATGCATACATATTATTAAAATTTGGGTTATAATGGTTGTATTGATGTATAGCAACTTGAAATGCTCCCAAAAATGGCACTACAGCATGTAAAAATATAATATAAGATCTGGCGGACATGGTGCTATGGTGGGTCTTAAAGGGTTAAGTCACTATTTATTGTAAAAAAAAACCATTAATCATAGAAAATGTCAATATACAAAACTCCATATTTAAAACAAATAATTTAAGTGCTGATTAAAACACTAGGATTTCTAAGCCACTAATGTTAGCATGTCTGGCTGACTAAGTCCCCCAGTCACACAGGCTTAGAGACCAGTTGGCTACCACTTGGCAACCAGCATTCGCTAAGGAAAAATCCAAGCAGTGGTGAGTGGTTGATGACAGTTGTTGTGAAGCTTAATCTTGAAGGTTCTCATGCACTTTTTCACTACCGTAGTAACTGTATAGAAAAAGGTGTTTATATGAATGTGTGGTTAAATAGATGTAGAAGAGTAGAAAAGTACTATACAAGTACCCCTCCATTAAATAAAAGTACAGGAACACATATAAAATTTTTAGGGCTGAAAAACACATTTTCTATAAAAACTTCTGAGCATCAGTATTATGGAATCAATAATGTGGACTAATGCACAGCTTCTTGAACATACTATGCTGTAATCCTGACTTTAAACCATTGAAACATGAGCGATGATGCTGCTGTTTACAGATTACTAGTTTTAGTTTAACAGCTTTAAAATTTGACCACATCTGCCAGTAACAGTTGAAAGTATTTACTGTTGCTTTCCATAAACCAGGTTGTCATTGTTTCAGAAAGTTTGATGGGAAAATCTACCAATTTTATCACTGTAAACTGTATAAATGCTCTACTGAGTGTGAAACGAGTTAGGGTAGGGGTCAGAATGCCCTAAAGAAATAGGCCAACTGTTAAAAACTTAAAGGATAAGACAGATTTTCCACTCAATTGTTCAGATCACAATAAAACCAACAATGCCCATAAACTGGAAACCAGAGCTTCATGTCTCAGACTGATGAGTTGCTGCAATGACACTGAATCAGTGACTAGCTCTGTGGACTCGAGGGACTCAGTATTCGCGATGTTCCATCCAAATGAGTTTTATTTGAATGTCAGGCTTCCAGCTGTGAATCAGAAAACGCTCCCACATCCAGCACTTGTTCCATTATTCACTGTCTGAGGAGCAGCTCCAGGATCTGTTTGCACATGACATCATCGCCACAGTGCTGCTCGGCTTAATGAGACACTGCTTCGCTTTCACTAATTAGAGCTGAGGAGGACTGTGGCATTGAAATAACACGTAGTAGTTGTTTTTTGTACATTGTTCACCTGAACCTTATACAACTTTACAGGAGGCAAAAGAAGGACGCTACATGCCTGATCATATGTGGTAGCTAGAATTCTTCTCAGCACTGCAAGAGTGCAAATTGCTGCCACTCTCCCACATGCAAGTAGTTGAGATAAAAATAAAGGTCAGCTTTGAAGATGGCCACAGTCTGCCCCATAGTTACTGAGCAAAAGGGCGCAGAACATCTTGGCCCCCATGTCAATCCAACTTTACTCCCATGTCCTACATTCTTTTTATTTTGTCACCTATGCAAATCCCCTATATGAGCAGGATAATGCTTACCAAAGGGTAGATTTGTTTTGTTTTTTTAAATATAAACCTATTTTTGACTATGAGTGTGATCCACCCCATGAGTTCCAAGAAGTTGTTGGCGGAACCTGTGGGCTCCTTGGTTGTCCCAGATTCTTTTTATACTGTCATGTATTTATAAAGTACTCTGCAAAGTCCCTCCTAATTTATTTATATTTTGCTTCCAAGAAACAAGAATTTTTTGTCCTTTTTTCTAAAGGTCCTGGAATACTTTATACCAACAAAAAATTACCTGAAATCATAGCATATCTCAGCATGGTGTTGCATGGCGCTGGCTCTCCCACTTTACTTATGTCATTTTGTCTTTAACTTTTAATGCTTTCATATATATTTTTTATATGAGATCTAGGTATAAGGGGTCTGCAGCCAGTGTAAACCCATTAAGAATTGAGGAAACAAGCCTGTAATGCCCCTACCTTTTTTCTCCCACTTTACTCCAATATCCTATATTCTTTCTAACCTGCCATTTATTTATATTTACTATAGGGGGGTTGAGAGGGGTTGCATTACAAAAGATAAATATACCCTGGATGTTTATCCAGGGTGTAAAAACTTAATTATTTATTTTATATTCTCAAAGATAGTATACATCATTTACACTATACCTATATAAACAAAGATGTGTGTGGTCTAGCTCATAAGTAAAAAGGGTGCTGTAAGTATGGTCCCTTTTTCTTTTTAATATGTAATGTATTTAGATTCGCAATGTATGGTATTTTTATCCTATGTATAACCATATATATTTTAAAGGAAAGGGCTTTAATCTGCTTTTTAAGCAAAAATGTTCTCGTCAAAACAAATCAGAAGGTTATAGACATATTCATTTGGATTTTAAAATTGGCTAAACTTCTGTTAAAAATTATCATTGGCACAAAAAAATATTAGAAAGTTTTATCAGTTCAGTCCCGAATAAAAAACATCTGCAACCTCCAGGCTGAGTTCTGCCCTCTGATCGTTCACACAGTTTAACGAGAATTGTCACATTTTTTTAACGTAGCACCGTCAGAAAGCTGAGGCCCGTTGACCCAGAACAAACTAAATTACAGTTATGTAATGCGTGCTGCTGACTGACTTTATTTCTGGCACTGATATTTGAACCAATTAAAAGCTGCATATCAGCTTGAAGGGTGTCTGGTTTTCTTCAACTTCACTGTGAAATGTGAAAAATGTAATTACTGAACATACTGTAGAGAGAAAGTGACATATGTAGGCTGTTGTTCCCTTTAAAATGAAATTAAAAAAAACTTATTTGGGCGAGGGGGTTGTCTCAAATATGCAACATCTATTTTAGCAGTTATAGAAATATCAGATATGGTTTGCAGCCTGTACAGAAAAGTTCTTGGACATGGCAAGCTGACTTAAAGGATAAAGTGATAGCAGATCTTTACATGAATCAAAAGCCCGTTCCTTTTTTAAATACGTTTCATTCTGCTTCGTCTCAGCTTTCGCTCTTTGCCCATCTTCCAAGTACAACTTCTCAGTACAAGCCAGTGTTTCCAACCACAGAAAGGAGTAAGCATATTTGCTCTTTATTGTATAGCGCTGTCTTAAACAAACATAATCCTTGGCCCAGTTCATCATTGTCTGTGTTTATATCGTCATTTAGGAAGAATAATGTGTGCCTGTTGTACAGACCAGCGTGTTTGCCAAATTTCCCTCTAAGTGGCCACACTGCTATTCATGCATAACTTTAGGCCTTAAGAAAGTTGAAATAGATGTGCTAAAAATTAAAAAAAATTGCACACAAGCACAATTTTACTGAGGCTGAATTTTTCCATAGAGACCAAAAGTTTTACTGCATAAACGTTTATGCAGAAATCTGTTTATTTCTGCTGTAAAGTTGGACATTTTGACCTGGAAGTCTATGGAAACCTCTTTGGAGTCTCAGGTGGACACTAGAGGAACTACAATTTTTGGCTCATGCACAGGTCAAGGAAGGATTGACCTGTTGCTTCAGTTTTTGGTGGTGTATCCATAGAAATGACTGGTTTCTGTGGAAACATGTACTCCCCCATTGGTTGGCAGCGGCTCCCGGAGGTTGCTAGCTCTTGCTAGGTGAAATCGGTTGTAAAACCTCCTACTGATTGTTTTGGTTGCCTGCAGTTTTTTTTATGAAAATAAAAAAAACATGTCAAAAGTCACAATTTATGGTTTAAGGGTAGGCTCCTTTTCTGGTTTGTGTCACGCTTTTTACAGTTTCACTACAGCTGAGAGAGTTGTTGGAGACTATTTATAGACAAGTCTGTCACTTCCACAGTGACTGAAGCTGTTATGACGATGTATTACCTAGATTGAGACTTTTTTCCCCTAGTAACAGGTGATTGCCAGGGAATTGCTAAAGCAGGTCAGTAGACACACATGACTGGGACTTTGTCCTGCAGTTGCCAGATGGTCTTAGACCAGTCTCCAGGGCTGTAACTGTGGATCTTTTTTTTTTTTTTTTTTTTTTTTTGTGATCCTATATTATCATCATCACTGTCACACATGCAAAACCTGACTCAGGTTAATGTTACATAGTTAGTGGTCTGCAAAACCTCAGTAGACCATTTTGATTATAAATGATCGACATCTCCCAAATCTTCATTGCCAGCTATGTGGGCAGCCACCTCACTCTCTCCGAATGTTTGTACAAAGTGATTTAATTGGCCAGCGCCTGTGCCAAAATGTCAGAAGTTGAATTTCTCTTAACTTTCAGTCGAAGCGGCGTGAACAAAGCAAAGTAACGGATCTCTAATACAGTTCTCCAACATTCAGTGTCACCAGATTCAAAGTGAATGACTCAGGGTCCTGCAGGCTGAAACGCCTTGAGTCGAACCAAAGACACGGGAGATGTAAAGCATATCACAGCGAGTTCATAACTTGTGTCCTCTAAAACACACTGTATGTAATGTTTATTACTGCTTCCGATTGTTCTGCTGTGAGCACGAGTGGATAAAGCTTTGGAATAGCCCTGCTCACAATCAAAATACTTAATATATTAGCTGTGTTAATATTTAGTGTTAAGTTTACAACCTTTTTTAAATCTTATCCTTGATGTTATGTCCTTGCTGAACTTTTTTGCACATGTTTCTTATATTTCCTGGCCTGTGATGTGTGCAACACTTTAGTTAATGTAATCTAATGTATTGAGTGCTTGGATAAAAAACAGTCTCATTGAAAACTAGTTTAATCTTTTGAGATATATATTTCTTTTGGGGGGGGGATGGAAAAAACAAAACGATGAAATGTTACACATATGGTATTTCATGTTTAAGCTCTCGCTTGGGTTTCTTTGGTTTTTCAGTTAGCAAGATGATATAATCTTTCAATCTTTAAAATGTCTCATATTTTCTTTTCTTGTATAATTTGTGTACCATATGCACGGATGCTTTATCAGATTTCGTCAGAGTTCAGCAAGAACTTCACTTGGTCCCACAAACACACAGAACTGATGGAGATGCACGCTGTCGTGCAGTAAATGCTTTGCTCGCTGATGGTTTCATCCATTATTGCAGGACCTTGTTTTCTGCTTTAGCTGAAAGCCTCAAGTGCCTCCCTTCTTATATTTATCAAATCTTGGGTGCTCTGCCGGGTGAAGTACACCTTCCCTGGCTCCTTTTACAGATACACATATTTTAACAGGACACAGGGAGTCCAATTATTTGCCCACTTCTCACTTGTGTTCCTGGAGAGCCCTACTCAAGTGATTGGCGGATGAAATGCACACTGACATGTATTTCTCATTCATGTGTGCCACGCTTCCCACCAACAGTAATTTCTAAACTGATTTCCTGCACAGTCTCACCTCAAGTGCCTGCAGTCACTTCTTGTCAGGGCATGCTAAAAACTACGGTAGAAGAGACAAGAGAAGAAGAAAAAAGCACAAAACACAATTTCTAATCTTACACCTTCACTTACTTTTGATGAACCCTGAAGCAGGGCTGAATTAATGCCAGACCTGGATACCTCACAAAGTGGCAGAAAATTGAGCTGTTGGCTGTCTGAATCATTTCGCCCCAAACTGCTGTCTTTACAGGTGGTTTGAAAATAAATCTTCTTCTAAACAACCAGTTTGTCAAGTGTAAATTCACTACCAGCCATTAAAATTCATACATCTTTTTTGTTTAAGTTTCTTTTTTCTCGGAAAAATCTGGAAGCTGTTCAGGCAGAGGCTTGCACAAGCTGGGGAAGGTTAATTTACCCGAGCGTCCTTGCATAATATTTGCTGCACGATGACAGGGAGGCGACACGGTGGCAGTCACTTGATTGACAGTCACTTAGGGGTGTGCCATTTAACCACAGTGACCTTCCTCACATGTCACCGCCCTTATGAAAAGGTCACCCTTGTTGCACTAATGAGTCATCTGATTTCATGACCGCACGACTGTTTGATGCTGCCACAAGAGTTCGAGTCGGGGATACTGTCAGAGAGGTGAACAAAGGTAGCAGTGTGGGTACTGATTTTTGCATTGTCTTAGCATCTTTAAAGTAAATGTTGTACCTTTATTCGAATAGCATAAACATGATAGCAACAAGAAATCCATGTTTTTCTTTCAAAGACCGGTGAAAATGGTGTATTGCAAACATTATCAATAGAAATGATGGTAAATGTTGTGGGCGTGTGGAGCCTGTAAGCATGGAGCAGGCGATTGACGGGCCTGCATGGTAAACAGAGAGCTAAGCCTAAAGGCAAAGCTGATGATTCACTTGTCGCTCTGTGTTCCTACCCTCACCCTATGGCTGTGAGCTGTGACGAGATACCTTAAAAAAAGGTTCCAGTTATGACTAGCAGGGTGAGCTTCCACTGAAGACTAGGGTGAGGAGTTTAATCAAACAGGAAGGGTTTAATATAGAGCCTCTGCTCCTCTGAGTCTAAAGCAGGGGTCCCCAATCCCAGTCCACGAGGGCCGGTGTCCCTGCAGGTTTTAGATGTGTCTTTGACCCATCACAGCTGATTTAAATGGATAAATTACCTTCTCAACATGTCTTGGAGTTCTCCAGAGGCCTGGTAATGAACTAATCATGTGATTCAGGTGTGTTGACCCCGAGTGAGATTTAAAACCTGCAAGGACACCGGCCCTCGTGGACTGGGATTGGGGACCCCTGGTCTAAAGGAACCAGCGAAGGTCATTCAAACATCTGCTGATTTATCTGGAGCAGCAGAAAATCTGTGTGCTGGGAGCTTCACAGATGGGTTTCCAAGGCCGAGCAGCTCCTGTAGATGTAATGTATAGGTAGCCTAATATCTTGGTCTGCAGAGTCTATGAGAGATGGGATACGCTCCACCTGAATTCCTAAGTTTGGGTAAAAGGAAACTGAGGAATAGATGGCTGGATATCTCATTAACAAACTACAGCAAAAGCTCACTGATGTGTCATCGATCTATAGGTGTGCAAAAACCTGAATGTTTTGTTTGGCGCCCATCATTTGGTGAGTCACACCACTTCCATAGAGCGGTAGCGTAGATGCTTAATTAGCTTGAGTTAAGCTCAACAAACACTGGACCATGCCTCGTAAATGATAAAAGATAGCAGAAAAACTAAACTAAACTCACACTAATGTGTAAAACTGGTGTACTGCCCCTTTAAAATACCTTAAGGAAGAGGTTTTAATTTACACAGTTAAACAGAGTCTCAGCAGGAAACTGATGCATAGTTTTCTAGCTGGCATTTACACTGAGATGCTGAACCTCGAGGTCATAGAGTAATTTATCTGCAATCCGTGTCATCTCTTATCTTTGTGATGGTACACTGTAGTCTTTGTTCTCTTAATGGGCGCTCATTGTTGATAACTGCTCTCGTTGTATTAATATGCTGGTGTCTATGAGCGGTATGAAAGCATATACTGTAAAAATAACACGCACTGCTATTATGAATGTTTACCAAACAGCAAACATCACTCGTCAAGGCCGTGAAGCATCGAGCGCACAAGAGCTGTTTTCATTGTCATCCATCTGCCTTGCACTGCTCTTTGCTTCAGGCCTTTCGCCCGCTATGTCACATAAGGCAACACGAGAATTAGTAGAATAAGCAGATATTATCTTACAAACTCCATAATGGAAGCACATAACTAAATACCTCGAGGAAATTGCATAAACAAAAAGGTAATTGATTCCAGGCAAGCTGCAGGTGGACACTTAATTACAGGAAATTTATTAAGCAATGTCCATTAATCACATTGACATGGAGTTATTAAAGGGATGCACAGTTTGCACTTGCTGGATAATGTAATAATATTAAGACGAGTCGCTAAGCCAATAGCATTGTTCTGCACAGACAAGAGCCCTAAACACTGTTTAATTCAGATAAATATGAAGAGACTTCACCAGGACCTGGAATTAAATATTTACAGGAATATTTACGACAGTGGAGACATTAGCAGCATAATGATAGTGTGTGTGTGTGTGTGTGTGTGTGTGTGTGTGTGTGTGTGTGCAGTATATATACATAAGTACTGCTAGCCAAACATACCGATTTTGCTGAAATTACAAAGGCAACAAACCAAATGTGAAGCTTTCGGTTTGATTCCAGCCGCACATTAATAAAAAAAAAGTTTTGGGACGATGGTATGTTTACCCCCCTGTTTAGCGCTCAAATTCAAATTCATGCAGAACGTGTTTTTTGGCTTCTTCTTCCTGAAGTAAACAAGATGTTCCCTAAAAACCAGTTTGTAGCTCAGGACCAACAAGCAAGACATCTATCTGTATGTCCACAATGACCCCACTAATGCGTCTTCACCTCAAACTGAGCTCAAAATGGGTTTCAGTAGCTGTGCTTCAGTAGATTTAAATTGCCTTTTTTAAAGCCATATTTGACAATTTTAGCGATTTTTAGCAAATTACAACACACACTGTGCAACTTTGCAGCATATTTCCTCCTGTACCAAACTGAAAAATCTTTGTTTGATTTTCTGTGATATTCAGCAAAGTCTGCAAAGCTTGTGACTTTTTGGTCACTTCCATTGATGGGCAGAGCATTAGACAGGCTAATCTTCACTTCACTATAACTGAAAGTCTTACCTTCACATGCAATAGGTAAAATGCAGACTTTAGAGATGTGCAGGGTCAGTCAAAATGTGGGACGCTGTCTGTCTGAAGACATTGAGACAGTGGGTAATCCATTTGACAGCTGAGGTGAGCATTGGACTGACAGCCTATACTTAATGGATGACAGCTGGAGTGGTTGAGTTAACTTGGAGCGCAGAAACATCTGGGTTTTTTAATCTCTGATTTTTTATTTGTTGATAGTCTTCAAATACATTAAAACTAGCTAAAAACAGGAGAAACCTTCCAGCCATAAACAGTCATTATGGAGTACAGAGAGTTTTGTCAATATAGTTACAAAAACCATCGCTACTAATACTTGGTAATAATGCTGGATGACTAATGCGGCTAGAGCTGTTTTTCCTACGTTGCCACTTCTAGTACTCCTGCCATCGTTTTATTGCTACAACATAAATAAAAGAATATGTACTGTTACCGCAGTTAACACAGATGGCATGTATTTAACGTAAGCTTGCTTACATAGATACGTCTGAGATACAGTGAGAGTGCAGCTGTGTCTAAAAGCATAAAAAAAGACTCCTGACTTTGACAGTAATCCTCATTGACAGACCTCTCTCTTTCCAAGAACCTGTCTGCATCCTCCTGAAGGAGAGACTCGGGGAAATTGGCCTTATTCCCCACACACTCGGAGGCAAGTGGCAATTAAACCGCTGATTAACGTGAGCCCGCTCTCAAACACAACTTCATAGGAGTCTGACAGAACAGTGGGGAGATAATTCAGAAATCTCCTGACCTTGTGCTTATTATCTCCAGTTAATGACTGTTGCTGCTGCCGTTGGCCTCTTGATGGAACCTGCTCAACCTGTTGGATTCATTTCTTTTATTTTGCACATTTTCTTCTATTTGCAGGAGCGCCTTTTATACAGCGGGAGAAATCCTATCCTCAGGAGTGTTAACCTGATTTGTTTATGAAGGGCTCACAGACCTATTTTCCTTCAATGACGTGACATTTCTTTGTCTCTTTCAGTGTCACAAGGACACATTTACATATATATTTTGCCATAAATTAGCGGACTGGCTAATTATCTTCAAGAAAATGACACCACAGCCAAGAATAAACACTTATCTTGGCATTGTGATCTCTTAAGAAGAAAGGTTGCAGGGTTTAAGTAAACAGAAATACCATGTAGATGCTTAGAGAAAGAGAAAAAAAGAGATTATTATTATACAAAGCCTCTTATAACCACGCAATGCCAGTAATTTCAAGGAAGTGATGCTGCTGATATCTCGATTTTCCAAGGAAAAGAACATAGGAAAGTGAAAATCTGTTTTCAAAATGATTACCGTCATCATTCGTGCTAAGCAAATGTCCAAAATTAAGTAAGATTAAATAGAATTCTTGTAAAAGTTTGAGCTTTTTATTTAACATATTAAAGAATTATTAATTGACCCGTGTAAAATTAATAAACCACAACACTGAGACGGTCAAAACTGCACAATTTAATGAATGAGGTTAAGAATATGTAAAAGCAAATATAGCACACCTGTTTAAGAGCCATTTGAAACCATAAATTCCTCAGGATCCAGACAGCATTTTAAATGCACATGCGATTGGTCTGTTATATATAAATATATGTATATGTTATACTGTACTTTGATTGCACACTGCTTTGGCCAAACTGCTGTTCGCCACTCTGAGTTTTTAGTTCTTCGTTAAGGGTTTAAATCTGTAAGAACACAGAGAGAGCTTATACCCAATGACAGGCCTCAGATGTATATCTAAAACATTAAAAGAGTTAAACTGCTAATAGTTTTGGTGCCAGCAATGTTAAAATGGTTAACCCGTATTTATTCATTTTTATCCCTTTGTCATTTAAATTGTAAATCTGTTTGATCTGAGTTTTAAGCTACAGTAACATAAATGCAGAAGAGTAGAAAATAGAATATGTCCCGAGGAACAGAAGATACAAACTTTATAAGATTTATATATATATATATCTTTTCCATATGGGTAGGCACATACAGGAAAACTAAACATTGTTTTAACTAGAGATGGACCGATCCGATATTACGTATCGGTATCGGTCCGATACTGACCTAAATTACTGGATCGGATATCGGAGAAAAATAAAAAATGTAATCCGATCCATTAAATATCACGAAAGCACCTCACAAAACTTGCAACACACCGTAACTCACCTCAGAACGTTAGCACGTCGGAGCAGTATGCATCACGTGATAGAGCGGCTGTGGCATGCGGGACCTGTCGGTGGTCTGGATAGCATTTGGAGCTTCGCTAGCAACCCGGCATTTCATCTCCGACAAAGTTATCCCGAGAGAAGTAAAGCAAGTGTGTAAGTCCATCTCTGAATGTTTGTAAAGCATTCCTGCGTTAAGCTTAACAAGCGACTGCCTCTCGCTCTCCGGATGCTACTTCAATCGTGAAACTGCTTAACGATCAGCTGATCAGCTTTTCTGTCGCGAGTCCGTGTCTCTTGTTTGTTTTTGGCCCACTTTGCACCAGAAAGAGGAAACCAGCGGCTGAACAACAGCAGCACGTTTAAGCTTGATCAGCTGTTGTTAGAATTTATTTAATATTACTTTCTACACCAGGATCTTTTTCTACATAGCTGACGTAGCTGACGCTGGTAACTGTGCAGGGGCGGATCTAGCAAAGTTTAGCCAGGGGGGCCGATAGGGCATTAACAGGGAAAAGGGGGCACAAAGACATACTTTTCTTTCTTATTCTCATTTAAAATGTCGAGCTTTTAATAAATAATTATCTGACACCCAAAGTTTTAATTTGATGTAAAATGAATAGAAGTCAATTACTGTATATAGTGACTATTAAGTCTAATATATATACCCTAGTAAGCTATAGTACTTTTTACTTTGGGAAGGTACCATCTGTGCAGTCTGCAATTTTGTTGAAGAAAGATGTTGAATCTATTTAATATTTCTTGAAAAATAATTGATTTCTGTGCATTTTTTTCACACTTCATCAAATTAAGGTTGATTACGTCGATTAAGCATCATGAGGTGGAGCGTGAGGGGTGGTTCCCTATTTTTTATTTATTTATTTTTGTTGTTGCTGGGAGTTGGAACCCTATTAGTTAGGTTGCTTAATATTTACGCTAAGTACTCTTTAAAATACCAGAATAGTGAGGATGGTGTAGGTTTAAGTTTATTAGATTGATCAGTATTGCTGAACTATGAAATATTTTTTTTGTATACAGGTATAACAGAATAGCTTTAGTGTAGTTGTTGTTTTAAACGTGAGTATGAACTTGCAAAATGCAGCAAGATATTTTAAAAAACAGTTTTGTTGATTAAAAAACACTATATCGGATTCATATCGGTATCGGCAGATATCCAAATTTATGATATCGGTATCGGTATCGGACATAAAAAAGTGGTATCGTGCCATCTCTAGTTTTAACTTAACAGTGTCAAAAATACGGTGTCACAGTTGTCAGCGCCTTAAGCTTTACGGTGGATCGCCTTCGTGATGCAAACCTAAAGAGATCTCTATGTCCGCCTGGAACTGAACCAGCAACCTTTTTGCTAAGCGAACGTGTAAACCAGCCAACTTAATAGAAACCCTTTTGGAAAAGGCATTTTGAATACGCCTCGTTCATACAGGGCTAGATGCTGGTGACTGATGGCTGGTGCTGCAGACCATCACCTCTGTTCAACAGTGGTTATTTGCAGTGGACGTAGATGCCTCCCTTAGTCCTCTCTCAAACCATCTGCCTTCTTGGTCCAAAACATGAAGGTCAGCATACTCAAAAGAGTGTCTGTGGAGTAGTTAACACCTCCACAGATCCATGGCACAACAGGAGGAGGACCACCTCCAAGGAGAAGCTGATTGGCTATAGCTGCCTATGATGGGACACCTGTCAACTAAAGCGGCCCTTAACTCCAGTTTCCAGGTGGAAGACTTACAACATTTAAAAAGGATATGATAGAAATAGCCATAAAGGTCAAAAAAGTAAATATCCTTTTTAACGCTGCAAAGTTGGACATTTTAACATGGGAATCTATGAGGATTTTTAAGGTGGACATTAGAGGAACGGCAGTTTTTTGGTACATGTGGATTGGCTTCCTTTTTCAGCTCCAGTCAAGTTCAATTAGCAGGAAACATGTTTTTTGGTGTAACAGTAAAGCAAGATTAAATGCGTCTGTAAAATGGTGCATTAAAATGAATGGATTCTTGGAAGTTACATAAAATATGGGGATTCTTTAATCCTTTAATTTGTTAATTTAAGCCTTACCCAGAATGCATTTCTTTCAGAAGACCCATACAGATGCGTAGAAACTTCTGGTTATGCGTCTCTAGATCAGCAGAAGGCCTTTCCAGGTCACAGTGTGTTCAAAGTGACAGATCTCAGCGGTGGCTGGATTCATCGTTATTGATCCATAATGTGATCGGATTCATTCTGGTTATTTCGCGCTGTGGGGTAGTTAAACTCGTCCTTATCAGGGGTGTGGGTGGTATGGCAGTGTGTGTGTGTGTGTGTGTGTGAGGAAGGGGGGGGGGCAGTCAGCATTTGCTGTGACCTCGGGGCGAGGCATGTGCATCCAGGAACCGTCGCTGGTTCCTCGCACGCCTCAGTTTGATCCCGTAACAGATTGATACACCAAATAGGAGCTGACACGCATTGCTAAAGATGCCAATGGTAATTAATTAGCATCTCATTTTGACCGCAGCACAACAGGATGTGGATCTTGCTTCTCGATGCCATTTCCCCTCTAGGCTTTGTATTATCAGGGTCAGAATCCCGCCTCGGTGCTCTGAGGGCCGCCTAATAAATTGAGGAGGGCACGTTGACAGTCACATTTTCATGGGACGTCCCCATCTCGGTGGCTCTCAGCGCCCCTGGCTATGACAAACCATCCCAGCTTCAGTGCAGCTGAGGAGATCAAAAGGTGACTAGCGGGGCCTCTAACATGCGTCTCATTGGAGGCATTAGCTGAAGAACATTTCACTGACTGGCATTTTGACACATGGCCTATGTCTCTAATTGAGATGCAAAGAGGTCGAACACAGCAGGCGAAGCGTTGGAGTTTTGAAATCTTATAGTAAGGAACCCCTTCCATCCTTCCCCTCTTTGCTAAATTTATGATTTTTAACATGCTCTTTCTCAGTTTACCTTAAGGGGGTTTGGTTGGTCTCAGCTTTTGTTTATTTGCTAAAATAATAAAAGTGAGAAAATATTTCACTTTGTGCTCCTCAGGGAAGTAACAAAGGATTACAGATTTGCCTTTTTTGCAAGTTGTTTTTTATGCATTCTGGCAAAAAATTGGCAGCAGATTGATCTTGGTTCCTTTACAGTTAGTCATTGAAATGACACATGAAGCAGAAAGCAAGAACACAGAAATACTTTGTTTTGCTACAACTTTGATGGTCTTTTTTTTAAAGTGTGACCAGAAAAAAAAGACAAAAAAGTTTGAAACTGCCTTTTTCTTTTTTGCTGCTTTGTATGGATGTGCAGTGAAATTCTGTTGAGACCTTCTACACGGCTGGAATGATGGCTTTGCTTGGAGCGAGGACGTCCCCACCGAGAGGCTGCCGTTTGATCAGTACCGACCTGAAATGGGCCAGGTCAAACCAGGTGGAGTTCATAAAGATGGAGTCTTATGCTTTGCTATGCAAACACCTAATAATGTTAATGGCAGATGCTTTTATTATTAAACAAACCTGTGGGGTGAATATTTGGGAACCTTTAATTGTGAAAGAGTCTGTTTAGATCAAAGCACATAAAGTCACCAGTTACTAGCTGTTTGCTAGTATGTATATTAGCACCATATTGATTCTTGTTCTGCACACACGTATTCTACAGCTAGTTAATGAATATGAAGTCTTGTGCATTAATAAAATCCTTCTTTTAAAGTGACATCTTGCTTCTAACTTACTAAATTTGGCCTAGAGACCGGTTAGCAACCACGTGGCAAAAACTGGTCGCTAGGGAAAAACCAGTATTCCCACATTGGTTGGTGTTTGTTGGCTGCTGCTAGGGAGAATTAGTCACAAAGAGCTGTGGCCTCCTCATGATTGGCCACCAGTAGCTTGCATAGACAAGACCAACTTGTCTGCAAACGACTCTGAAAGTGTGAAACGTACGGTACAAACAAGGAAAATGCACCTTTTGGAATGTGTTAGTTGCAGCCAGTAAGGAACAACTTTTACTTTGAAGGCCTCACTTTTCAAGGTTCTCTACCAGTCAGAGAGTAAATGTAAAGTGATTACAGACAAATCGGCGACTATGGGAGACTCTGGCAATTTGCTAGTGAACAAAGAGATCGCAAGGACGTCATTGATAAAGCACCGTCTTTGGATCCAATTTCACCCAGCAACACGCAGCAAACTCCAACAACCGCTTGCCAACTAGTCTGGGAATACACATTGTTCCGTAAAAACAAGCAGGTCGAGACCTTGATGAAAACTTAGAGTGGATCCACATATTTCCAACTTTTGTTGCCAGATTCATACTAAAACATAAACATTATGATTGCCTCAGCTACTCTTTTTTGGTGCTGCTCTTAAATACACACATAACATTTGTAAGGCCAGTGTTTACTGTCATCTATTGTGCTTAAATCTGAACACGTTCAGTGTGGTGTACTAGTCACACACTAGTACACCACACGTCCCTCCTCTCCACTCCTTTTCACATATGCATGTGGTCATGTAGGAATGTCCCAGAAAAGATCCATATCGTCAAGAGTAAATTAGTACAGCTGGAAAAAAACAGACTTATTTTGACTACAGTGGCCCTGATTGAGCTGCAGTAATGCACATTAGATTTGCTGTGGACTAAGTTGCCTATTTACGCTCATTAGAGGACACACAGTGCCAATGATGGTGCAGCAGATGTTGGCAGGATGGGAAGATGAAGTCTGGGGAGAGATGTAGTTGGTTCGGCCCAGTTCACCAGTAACAGAGAACAACAGATGCTAATGCAGGGGTCAAAGGGAAGGAAATGTACCCTCCCAAAACATCCCGAACCCAGAAGATGATGATTAACAGTTTGATATTGTCACTCTGCCATCGTTTTCTGACATGTATAAAGTGTTTCTTTAGACTTTTATGTAAATCTCAAATTTTGGACCTCCCTACAGGAAAACTAATGTCTCACATAAATGTAATAAGCTGTGATGTTGAGCAAACAAATGTAATCTCTTAAATGTCTTTGTCTTTGCTTATCTATCTCAGAGAATTATTGGACTATAACCACGTCCTTAGTATAAAAACAGAATTATTTTGTGTATATAATATTGCTTGCACTTGATGACTTGCAGACACTTTTCAGTATACCACATTTTCAGAATCAGAAACACCACAAAAAAAAATCCACTTAAGTGTTGCAAAAACATGCTTCCCTGTTTTCAGTCAAGCATGTGTATTTAAAGTTACCGAAAGTAAAGTTACAGGCTTAAAAACTCGCCCATGGTTACATAGTTCTTAACATATTGCAGCACATGAAATGACCATGGAAAGTTTGAGTTCAGGTACGCAAAGAAAAACACCCAAATTGCAGTTACAGGCATTTTCCATGACAGCAGCAATCTAATCCTCTTTTTTTTCCTCTTCTTCTTTTAGGCTAAGATGTTTTTATAAACCCCTCGGGGTTTCATTGCCTCAACCGCACTCTGTTTGTATCCCTCTTTTTTCCTCCTTTCTTCTTCTTCTTTTTTTTCCAGCGGTGTATGGGCAAATAAACTCAAAGCTACAGCAAACCTCCTTGGAGGTTGAAAAAGGAGAGAGATGACAAAAGACAGAAGAGCAGAACTGATGTGTTTGATCAAATTATGGCTCCGGTTTGGACCAAACAGACGCACGGCTTAGCCAGAATCCAGCGGTATTACATTCATTTTTTAACCTCGACAACCCTGTCAAGACCTGTTTGAACTTTATCTGGGGCAATTCGCTTTGCATGTTTCCAGGTCTGCAAACGAAAGGAATTGATATGACGGTTGAAATCAAGAAGACTTGTGTCAACAAAAGCACCGTCCTCCACTCGAGGGAAACTTTGAGGCTAAGCTGCTGTTTACCTGTAGGGTTTACGTTTTTAGGTTCACTGTCTTTAAGGAATGTTTTTGCTTTCTGGGATCAAGAGGAAAGGAACAAAGGCTAGAAACATTTGTTGCGAATTAAGTCTTCAGGGGAAGAGAGTTGAAAGAGAAAAAGCACCTATGGGCTGCAGCCTCAAGAGTGAATGGGGTACAGTAGGTAGAGTGAAGCGTCCTGCCTCTGCCAACCACACCACCGCATTCAGATACTGTGGCTTATTGGATCCAGGCTCTGCGGATTTGGGGGAACGAGGCACGGCTCGCCCGCCCAGTCAAACCACAACAGAAGGCATGAAAACAAACTTCTCAGAATAGCAGTGCTCTCCGTAGTTTGGCTGCCTGTTCAAAGATTTGTGGGGAGATGTTTGATCTTAGTTCAGTAATCAGCCATTTTTGTCAAAAGCTGCAGCAGAAGATTTAGCACTCTGGTGGCTCCAAATGGCAGCGAGAGGCAACTGCCTGAACTTTGAAGGTGCAGTGTGCAGCTTTTTTTTGTTTGTTTTCACGTCCACGCCGCAGGCAGGTATATTTCAGCCGTGCACTTGTGTCCTCTTCAGGCCTCGGCACCTGTCAGTCACTTCGACAGACCGCTGACAGATCTTCAGTCCTGCCTGCTTAATGAGAAGAAGCAGCGAGGAGCTCATCAGTTTTCTATTAGTGCCTCTAAATACCGAACATTTGCTTTCCCTTTTACCTGCAGTCTGAGATGTCAGGATAGTTCTTTTCAGACTTTAAAGTCTGCAGCATCTCAGCATGGAAGGACTCATTCAATATTCATCAACTGCATTAATGCAGTAATGATAAATGATGTATATTCAGCTTAACTTATTAATGGATCGAATCTCCGCTGTAACAACAAATATAAAAGAAAACGACTTGTAAGACAGTGAGAAAAGTGGAACTTATGTAAGTGGATTTTAAAAACTTCCTAAAATATAACTTTGCCATGTCTTTTGGGGAAAGCTGTACCAAAACGTCATCAAAGCAACTTGCACCAACATGAATTATTAGGAAAAGTTTTAAAGTTAAAACGTTTGAGTGTGTTCTGGTTTAAAAAAGGACGCAGGGTGTAAAATGTTCTGTCACTGAATGCAGCTGGTTTTGCTAACTTAGCTTTAATACTCACTTTTATGACAACTATAGAAGAGGCTAAAGCACAACTGCTACTATTTTACATGTTTGTCTCTATTTTACAGTAATGTACTGTCAGCTTGATTTGCTAGCGCATTACAGTAATTCAACAGACTTGTCTACAGCAGGGACGGCAATGTTAAAGCCTATTTAATTACAAAGCTTAAATGCAAAGTTAAAAAATACCTGAAACATAACTGAATGCTTTAAAATGTAAATGTAAATTTTAGGCATTGAATAATCAGTAATCTGCATGCGTGATCGTGAATTGGTTAAAATTAATAAATTTGCATACATTTTGCATTGCACTCTAAAAATTTAGTCCAATAAGGAACTCATAGTGTAAAAATATATTGTTGGTATTCATGACTCAGTATAACAAATGCTATCAATTTATCATAAAATAAGAAAAAATAAGAAAAAGTTCAACTGTATTTATTCTGAAGCATACTTTTATCAAAGGTTGCTAAAAATGAAAAAATAAAAATTTTAATGGCAGAATAAAAAATATCTGAGGTAAAAATATGTAATAAATATCATAAAAATTAATTTCTAAGTAAAAGAAAAATCATTTTAAAAAATCACTTGACAACTAATTACAGCACATGATATTGAATATCACATTAGCAATAATATCGAACAGCAATAAAAGTAATGATTTCACATTTAACTGGAGTGTAGTGTTCAATGTGACTGATGTTATTACAGTGTCATTTTACACTTTCTTACTGTAAATGTAGAACTACACTTCACTGTAATTCATTCAGTTTCTTGTCCTTTTTTTAAACTATGAAAGATAGAAGCTTTGTCACATTTCCTTTCCTTCTTGCGCCCCACGGTTAGGGGAATACTCTGGCTCTCAACATTTTACCAGCCACCCTGAAGATGAATGCTCATCAATCGCTAGAGGAGTCTGTAGGCCCATTTTACTTACTATTGCACCACTCAACTTTTGTAACCTGGCACAGGTGGTGTGGACAGGGAAAAGTTTCAGTGAAGTATCAGGGCAGGGTCTTGGATATAACAATATTACACAGGGGAAGATGCTGCAACAAGTTTGAACTCAATAGACTTTCTAATGAAAAAAAATCTCTCCCAAATATGTTGAAATACATAATTAATTTAAATTTCATTTATATAGCACCAAATCACAACAGTCAGTTTAAGTTGCTTGTGATGTCATTATCACTGATGTCATACATTAGTTTTTTACCCTGTTAATCCTCAAAGGAGTCTGAGTCATGTTACTTAGCTTTAACTGAAAACCTGAACCTGACATGATAAATGGAATAACAGCTACAACACTGTCAAATGAAGGATTTCAACCTAAACAAGAGTCTGTGCATGCTTTATTATACAATAAAAACGAGCTCCATCTCGCTGTTGATATTGTTCTGTTAGTTGTATTTGCAAAAAAACGTAAATTGCTGTATAAAATTTGCAGCAATTTCAAAGTGAGTCGGATTAAATGTTTGCAAATTCATAAATAAATAACCAGAATTTTAAATTTAATGGAAAACTGGTTTGTGAATTGAAGTTAAATGCCAAAAATTAAAGTTGAATATAAAAATTTTGCTTTTAAATGCTAACTAGAAAACTATTAATGTTACTTGGTCCATTTCAAACTGAACTAAAGTTTGAATTTAATAGAAGAACTTGTAGGAAAACAAGAGCTTGAATGCACTGTAATAAAAATCTATTTCTGTTTGTTGAGTTTTGAAGGTTTTAAAAAAGAAAACACTAAACCGTCACTGTCGCTGCTCTGAGATATTTGAGAAAACGCTATATGGGTTGATAATAGAGTAAAACAAACAGCCGAGGCTGGAATGAGACAGAAGAGTGGAGAAAAGATGATGTACATTATGAGAACATGAATGCATAATAAGCGTCTGCAATTAGCCCGGGCCAGCCATTGGCGTATTGTAATTAATGCGCTGCCTGTACGTCGCATCAGTCAGAGGAGGCTCAGTCTAATTTGGGCGTGGGATGGGTGGGGGTGCAGATCAGATCCTGGGATAATTGTGGGTGACTCCGGTCCCTCTCAGTCGGCGGGGTGGGACAGAGCTCAGGTCTCCAGAGGACGTTAGAAAACTGCAAATCCCCCCACCCCTTCATCATTTGAACATGTGCCCTGCAGAGCTCAGTGCAAGAACACAGACCAGGGCAGGAGGGTGTGTGTGTGTGTGGGGGGGGGGGGGGAGAGAAAGAGGAAAAAAAGTGTTTTACATTCACAGATGATCCTAATTTGGTGTGGTTTGGAGTGTAATTTAGATCAAACATAGCCATGTAAATGAGTCAGGGTTTTCATAATTAGGTGCCTCTGAAGAGGGGAGGAGAGCAAAGAGGGGAAGAGCTCGGACCACATCAGTAGGTGTGGTGGTGCTGAGGCCGCTCATCCACCAGGCAGGCAATTTTCAGTCCCCCCCCCCCCCCACCACGCCGAATGTTCAGAGGTGAGAGGGAAACGAAAGCGCGAGCAGCAGCAGCAGCAGCAGCTTCAGCGAGCGAGCAGGCAGGGGTTAGTTTAGGGAAAAACACACTCCCAGCGGCACACGGCAACAAAATAGGTCACTCTGCGCCGATTTGGCTTGTCTGTTTTCACTAAGCAACCGACTCAGCTCAGTGTTTGGTACAGAGGAAGGAACTGGCCCGCTGCCAGCGCGCACAAGAGGCCTGTTTTCCCCCCAGTGGGGCCTGTTGATTGAGGATTACCACACTGAAATATTACGGGTATTGTGTAGGTGTAATGTTTACATTTGCATTTCGTGGCGGAACAGCTCACAATGAGGAGCAACAGTAGAATGAGACTTAATTTCTATCAGCAGTATTAAAATCAGCCAACAGGAGGACGGCTGTAGATGCACACACACACACACACACACACACACACACACACACAGGAGTGAGCGTACACACAGAAATAAAAATGAAGTCAGGCAGTGAGCAATTAAACAGATGTGAATAAATAATGGATAATAAAATTGGATAGATAAAATAAAACAATGTAACAGTAATGCATAATGGAGGAGCTTTAAAAAATAATGCACTGTGTAGGTAAGTAAGCAATCTAAATAATGAGATAACTAAGCAAATGATTATGTAAGACACGCGAGAGCTTTAAGAAACATGCCGTCAGTTAGTAAGAAGGTGAGAAGGTAAAAAACACAAGCAAATAATTTTTCTAAAACAATCCTAAATATGAGACCAAAATATATCATTTAATGGATAATCTTTAAATAAACACAATATAAGGTAACACTTTCTAAGATTTTAGAATATCACAAATAAATTGTAAATTGAGAGGTTATTAGATTTGACTGAATGCTTACTTTACTCTTAACAAACAATGTTTAACTAATGGTTTGTACAAATAATTAATTATCTGATACTGTATGTTCATTTATGTCTTTAGTTTACTAATTATATGAAATTATATAATGCGTTAGGATATTGTTGTATCTCTGTCATATCCAATGACGTCAGGTATTTTTTAGTCTGAAAATCCTAATTTGAAACATATCTCAGTTCACTTGTAAACACATCAAACGATGTCAAGCACGCCAAAGCAACAGGTGACAATTTGTCCATAAAAATCTAGAAATGTTGGCTAATCAGAAGCTAAAAACAATAACACGTTCTAAGGTTAGAAAAGGTGATAAAGATGCAAACCTTTGAGGTTTGATGGCAAAATCTTTGTTTTCTTTGCCCACATGACGCAGAAATCCTGTTTCACTCTTAAACATGTACTCGTGAACATGTGGACAGGGATGCAGCCTCGTGGCAGTTCATGAAATAGTCATGTCTCATCAGTCCACGGTATATTTTCTCAGAGGTCTCAGTGGTTGTCTCCTTGGAGCTCTTCCATGGATGATTATTGAATTCTTATTGTTGAATCATGAACTTTGACCTTAACCGAGACATGTGAGGCCTGCAGTTCTTTAGATGTTGTACTGGGGTCTTTTGTGACCTCCTGGATGAGTCATTGAAGCTCTTGGAGTAATTTTGGATGGCCGATCACTCCTGGGAAGGTTCAGCAACCATGTCCAGACTGACAGATGTCACTGACTTTGTTTCTCAGCTGCTTCTTTAGATCGTGGCATGATGTGTTGGTGTTTGAGATCTTCACTTTCTTGTTTGCCATAGTGACACATACCAGTTTGACAAAAATGGGCAACTGCCTGAACTTTAGGTAACCAGGCTCTTTGAATGTTTGAATTCTGGTGTTTTCAGTCCCTTTGCGACAGATGTATGAAATCAAGTGCCTGAGCTAAAGGTTAATGGATAACTTTCATATTTATTAACAGTGATTATTATGGTGAATTTAGCCCAACAGAAAAACAACGACAGTGAAATAAAAGCAGCACGTTGAGTCTATATTTGTTTAACAGTTTGTATATTCTCCATGCACTTTTTTGTACTCTAGTGCATAAAGGTGAAGCTGCTCTCTGTTTTTCCTGTCAGTCAACATGCAGCTTCAAAATAGAACCATTTGACTGGATGGATATTTAAGATTAGGCTGTGACTTCTACAGCTGAACCCACACACAGAAAGCAGCGGTTGATAGATTGTTAAGTGGAGCTGCCAACACGCAGAAACTGCAGCTGTAACCTCGAGAAAAGCCTGAACTCTGGCGCTCCGAAAGCCGGAGCTTTTCGCCGCCTGTCTGTCTGTACTTTAAGATAAGAATCACATTCTGGGGGGTTCTGCTCTGCGAAAGTATGCCAAGAGCCTCAAAGTATGTCGGAAAACGCATGTGATGTACAGTTTACTAACACGGATCCGGTTTGTCGGCGGGTTTGAAAGTACAAACAGTCTTCAGTTTTTTGGTGCCAGAGTGTGTAAAAAGTTTACGCTATAACTCTTTTGGTAGCCAGCGAGAGGCCAACGAGGCCACCTGCACAGAAGGTAAATGCAACATGGCGGGATTGTGAAGCTCCCTAGGGATGCTGGGATAGCCACATGGCCCGCCAGATCTGCCAGGGTGGCCCCGGCGACACCCGGCTGGGTGCCGTGCTGGGCAGCATACAGCTAAGCCTGGGGATTAGCTCACGGTGCCACCTATCTGATGAAAGCAGAGCCAATGGGATTGTCTTCCCTCTCTGCGTTTATGACCACCCCCTCCTTCTCGCTCTCTCGCTGCCTCTCTACTATCTCGTTTGCTACTCTCTTTGTTTCTGGCAGCAGTGGAAAGCACATACATGCTTCCATGCTGGTAGTAAAATGTACTCTTGGCTCTGATCTCATATTATCTTGGATTGGGAAGTAAAAGCCTGTCCAAGGAAAAGGACGTTACCTCCATGCTCCATCTGAAGAGTTGACTTGCCTCATGTGATGTGACACCTCCTCGTCCCAAATGATTGATAGCCCACATTTAAAACAGATTATGGTACATTTTAAAGGACAGTCAGTCCATTAAACACCTCACTGATGAGATGATTGAGAGCTTCAAACTGCAACCTTCACATCCTTCGTATGCTTTGCTACATCGCGAAGAGAGTTGATGATAAGAGGACATGAATGAAGTATTCGTTTCAGCATTACACATATCTTCCAGGAAGTTCTCATTATCAAACACTTCATTTCCTGTATTCTGGTGTTCTTGTATCTTGAAATGTGCTCTTAAATACATTTGACTCGATTTAACGTTGCCCCGGGAAGTTCAGGATTAGTAAAGAGGTGGCGATAAACCATGAAACAAGGGCAAAAGGGAGACAGTTTAGCTAAGACATGTGGACGAGCTGCTATCAATGTCTACAAGAAAGAATAACAGAAAAACCTAAAGGTTTGTTAAAGAAGAACAAATCATGCTACAGTTGCTACATGTGCATCATTTAGTCGATTGGTAGGTGGCTGCTGGGTAACATAATGGCGTCACAATATGACAGGCATAATTCAAGTCTTGTGAATATAAGTTAGATGTTATTGTGGAGAAATCAAAATGATAGAATGCTTTTATAAGATGCTGTGGGCACATAAACGCTACAGAAGGGTTATCTGGACTTGTTAATAAGTGGTTGTTGATGTTTTGCAGACACATGACCACGTGACTTTAACTTGTCCGCTATTTTGGTGGTGTGATAATCATGGTGACTGTATATGGTTAGAGCTGGGCGATATGAGATTTTTTCATATGACGATATGTTTTTTTCATTTCAGGCGATAACGATATCTATCACGATATAAGCCAAATAACTATATTTGTAAGATTTAAAGTAAAATGTGAAATAATCAGCAGCTTGTTTTTATTTAAATATTTATTTCCCATAATAAGTTCATCCATTAAGCGGACGTGAATGGATGGATGAAGTTCAACAGGGTAGATGTACTTAAGGAACATGAGACTTTTTCAGATAAATAAAGGCAAATATTGCAAACTACACAAAAGGCAGCCGCTAAAGCGTTTAAGTTTCAAAATAGAACAAATGAAACAGACTAAATTGTCAATTCCACTTAGAAACAAAATATTAATTCTAAAAATAAATCTTAGTTTGTTTTACAGAAGAACAGACAAAACTGACTAACTTTTGTCAATATCAAATAAACTGAGAAGTAAAAGGAAATTCTCAATCTCTCCTTGTTGTATAGCTTAGCTTTTCAAACAGTTTTAACAGTTACTTTAGTCTGACAAAAGCCGAATGACGAATTAGCGCTTCCAGTCAGAGACTGAGGCTACGTCCACACGTACACGGGTATTTTTGAAAACGGAGATTTTCCGTTTTCGTTTAAAAAAATAATCCCGTCCACACATAAAGGCAGAAATGAAGGAAAACGCTGCTATGAACATGCCAAAGCAGCAGGTGGCGCTACATTCCTAACCGTGCAGAAATGTTGGCCAATCAGAAGTCTAGAAGCCTCGGTGGGAAAAAGTAAACAAAGCTGGGGCATAGAAGCAGAACCGAGTCGTATGTGTGGAGGGACAGTAACTGTGTGTATATGTAAGCATTTAAACACTGCAGAGAGTACAATTAACAGTAACAGTATTGTAGAAATTCATTTCACCGAAACAATAACGTGGCGCACAGTGTGACGCATGCACCAGTTTATTGTATTTCCAGACTTGCTTTCGGCACAATTTACAGTGCACGCTACTCTGTTTTTTGTCAGACTTGAAATAGCCGAAATACCTTCACGCTACGGAACTTCTATGGCTCTTCCGTTCGACAATCTCTCCGGCATTGGAACCATCATCATCTCCATTACCCGCTGGCTGCTTCCCAAACAAACACACGTGCGGCTTGGCACTTGTGCTGTACGTAACAAGTCACGCGACGTGACGCTGCGGCTGTGATTGGTTCGGCTCTGCGCTACTTAATTTGGATTGGCTGACCTTTTTTTTTTTTTTTTTTTTTTAGAGGACAAGAGCGGCGAGGTCTATCGCGATAGCTTAATTTCTCTATCGAGTAAAAGTTATATCGCGATACATATCGTTATCGTTCTATCGCCCAGCTCTATATATGGTCAAGTAAATAAGGCCAAATACTGACCAAACCCCAGTTACACAGGACTGCTGACCAGTCAGTGACCCTTTAACAACCACCTGCTGCTAGGGAAAAAACCTTGTATTACCCAACTGGTTGGCAAAAACCTCCTTGTGATTGCTTTGGTTACTAGCATGTTGCTATTTTTGTAGTTTGAATGGAAGTGATGGACTACACACACTCCAGCCGCTCTCCATTGTTGCAGTGAATCCGACACAAACTGGAAGGCAAAACTTCTCCATTTCCCATTTGTCTCACACTTTTCAAAGCTGTATCATCACTCAGCTGTTAGATGAGGTAGTACTCGGATGGATGCATCAGGGTCAACTTAGGGTTCAGGATTTTGCCCAAGGACATGTTAACAAACAGTCTAAAGGAGCCGGAGATCGAACCAGCTTCCGACCGCTGTCTGCCTTCCAATTGGTAGATGACCAAACTCCGTTGGTTGTGGCTACTTCCCAAGCCACATCCAGCCTTCACATGTGAGGTGCACATGAGTCAACTCCGTATGGTCTAGGAGGAGTTTGCAGATAAACAGACAGAACGAGATTTGGTGGGTTATGGGAAGATGCACAAGTTTGCATTAAAATATCCACCAGACAACGCAAGCTAACACCTAAAGATGGATAACAGACATTTTCTTCCTACTAGTCTGAAAGAATGTTTTGTAAGTAAAAAGAAGGTGTGTTTGCACAGTCTAAATGTTTGCACAAAGAAGAGTTCAGCTTTGCAGAGGAGAAACTAAAGTCACACAAGTTCAGAGTCCTTGTAAACAACTTCCAACCTAGCCTTTAAAAAATACTGTGTACATCCTCAGTGTCCCTAATGTAATGATTCCCTAAGGGGGGAATCTGGTCATTTTTACACAAAAGCCAATTGATTGGGAGAATTTTAACACCCTGTGAAAATGGTTCTTCTGAGAAAATAAAAATGGTGATGTCATTACCGGTATCACTGCTTTGTGATGGGATGCTGCCTTTTCTGTTTTTTACAAGATAGGCTGAATTATGGAATCTAAAAGAGGTTTCAGTGAAAAGGTGCTGTTGGTGCCATTGTGACTCCAACAAAGGACAAGGCCTAATCATTGTCTAGTAAATGTGGCTGTTACTTAGCAGAAATGATCAAACTTTGACTGTAGAGGGTAAAACTCTTCTTTCTCTCTTATAATAGTTATAAGAGAGTTGCTGCCATTTTTTTGGACACTGGTTCCCTTTTATGGTGTCTTGCAAGAATCATGGTGCTGTGAGATGTTTTGTAAAATGATTGAAGATATGTAAACACATGTAGATTTTGATGGCAGTCATGCTAACTTGTTGAAAGTCGTTTGTCAGGCACACTCATTAGTGGTCTTTCCTTAAACCTCACACCTAAGCTTCTCCGTCTTTATTCCGTCCACCTTACATCTTCTTCCACTCTTAATTAGCAAAAGTTTGTGTCCTCATGTCAAACTGTCAGATGTTCTGAAGTCATTCTGAGTGACTCAAAGCAGGTTTCCTGTTGATAATAATGAGACGCGCAGAGGGATCTCCCCTGTGCTGTATAATGATGTGTACTTGGTGTCAGGTAAAATGAGGCCGCAGAGTACGACACCTCCCGCACACTTATATCTTCTCTATGTTTGGTATTTTGATACCTATTTGAGAAATCGCCCTTCTTCACAAAAGTCCTTCTGCAAAAATGCGTACATTTGATCTACAATTAAAGATGAATTCCAAAATATCAGCAGGTATCAGCGGTTTACTTAAACCTTCTGTGGTTAAAGTGAAACTCACTTCAGATTATGACAGACGTTATTAGGTAGCTGAAGAACCTCCACTATTAAAATAGCTCAGCTTTTGAGGACATAATCACTATTGCGTTTGAAAAGTTAAGCTTCTCCTTCACCCAGAATAGATATATGACACTTTGTAATGAAACCCTTCAAGTTCCACTCTGAAAATGACCTGCCATTCAAACAAATTAGATCTAAATGAAGCTGCTTGAGTCTGTCCATCCTTCTCCCATGTCATCTCTGCATGAGCCAACATATCTGATGCTCTTTAATTAAAGTTCACATGATCTACTGGATCTACTGTATGCTCATAAAGTCCCTCTGAATCCTGTTGTAGCTGGAGAAGATCAGCCGGGTTGTTAAAATGACAAAAATATCAGGGTTTGCTTTCAAAAGATACATTTTTGAGCAATGTTTGATGCCCTTAAAGTTTGTGTGTAATTGCAAAACAGACTTGCATCTTATAATGAAGGTAAAGTCAGCATATTAAGTATAAAGTAGTCTATCAACATTAATAATGTAAAAAACTGAATTTGTTAATCATCAGACTACTCTGCAGGGGGCATTTATGATTATCTGGTACTGAAACTTTGCAATTTCATGCGGAATTTAATGTCTCTGCTTTTATGAAATTATATATACAGTATATATATTACCATTTACTTTTTTTTTACTTTATTAGCCACAAATTAGATCATTTGTGAAGTCAAAGAAGAAACTATCTATTAGCATGTATAGGCCTACTTAGGCTACGTTCACACTGCAGGCAAAAGCACATCAAATCTGACTTTTCTGACCCTATGCGACCCATATCCGGTCATGGTATGACAGTGTGAACGGCACAAATCCAATATTTTCAAATCCGATCTGGGTCACTTTCGTATGTGGTACTGAATCCGATACATATCTGATGTTTTAGAAAGCGACTGCTGTTTGAACGGTCATGTCGCATTAAATCTGTCTTTTACGTCACTGACACAAGACAGATGCCAATTATCAGTGGCGGAGAAGTGCCCGAGAAGACATCGTGAATGCTTCCTGGACATCCAGTGTAGATGTTAGTAAAATTGTTGGGAAGACAACGTGAACATTTTATTTGTACTGTAAAATCTGCAGATTCTGACAGAAATCAGTAACTATCCTTTGAAGCACCTCTCCTCTCTAAACCAGCAATAAGGATAATAACAAAATAACTTTATAACTTAAAGCAAAATTGGGAAACGTAATGTTTGAAACAAGTCTTTATATTAAGGGCCATCAGTCAAACAATACTGTTTGGTCTGGGCCTAAACAGAGCGCATTCTGTGTGACGTCTTCTTTTGCGCATGCAGGCCACTTCGAGGGTTCAGACTAGAGCACGATTGCTGTCACATTTTAGTTGTAGTGTGAACAAGCAAACAAAAAATTGGATTTGATCAAAAAAATTGGAATTGAGCATTAAGACCTAGGGAAGAGCAGCGCACATTTTGGTGCTTTATTTCGGTGCTTTCTTTTTTTTCCTGTGATGTCATACACTTTGGATTCTAACCAATCATTTTACCTTTCCAAGGATAGTAGGCGGGCTCAGGTACGTGCGTTCTTTAGGGCAGAGCTACAGATTAAAAATGCCCAAGGCAAAGCGATCAAAAGTCTGGCTGTACTTCCCAGCAGTGTTGCCAACTTAGCGACTTTGTCGCTATATTTAGCGAGTTTTCAGACCCCCTTAGCGACTTTTTTTCTAAAAAGCGACTAGCGACAAATCTGGCAGCTTTTTCTGGTGTTATTGGAGACTTATTTATGACGTCTTTTTGACGTGAAGTGCGTATCGCTTTTACTCTCAACAAGCAGCGGTGCTGCCTTGGGCACCTTGCCCGTACCAAAGCGCTCACAGGCGGAGGATAGTCCTCCCCCAGCTGCTATCAGGGCAGGAGACGTTCACACCTGTGCGTCCAAACTGCAAATGAATCGCGCATGAGCGAAGCCGCTGCTCCTGCACTGACTGTAACACAGTCAGTTCTTCTTTTACTGTTTTGCTGTTTTGTGGATCAGGTTTAAAACTACTTATAAACACACACACACACAAAGTAACTCCACCAGAGTACCTATTTCGGGTCACTTTTGCCAGTCCAAGCCCAGATAAAGGAGCAGGGTTGGAATTGTGACATTACAAAAAACATTAATTGCTAAAATAAATTTAATTCGTAGTTCTAAATAAACTCTAACTGCATTTAGGACATTTTTTACTCACTTTATGTCTGTTCCACGATGTTATTTCTCTCTCCAACTACGTAGGTTACAATTATATTAGCATGACCAATTATGCAAATTAGGCAATGATGTCATTTAGCGACTTCTAGCTCCTTACTGAGGAGTTGGCAACACTGCTTCACAGCAAAAGATGCAAACTCAGCAGCCTGCAACAAGTGCTTTAAGGTGATACTGTGCAAAGGAGGTAACATCTCGAAACTGATGAAACACCTGGCGACGCATAGCGTTTTTTTAAAGCTGAGAAATACACCGTATTTGATAGCTTGCTGCAAGGCAGATGTAAAGCTCTGTAGGCCACTATGAGTCCTGCAAGTTTTTGTGGAAATGAGTCAAATCCATGGTCGTGATTAAGAAAAGGATGAAGAGCGGCTTCTTCCCCGCATTAAAAGGAACCAGCTGAGGTGGCTCAAGCATCTACTAGCATGTGTCCTGGATCCCTCCTTGGCAAGGTATTTCAGATATATGCGAATTTTACAGTTGGAGAATGTAAAGAATCCCTCACGGCAATGATAAATAAAGGTTAAAATGTTGAAAAAATAACGGTTGATGTTTTTCTTTTCCATTAGTGATGGGATTTCCGGCTCTTTTTAGAGATCCGGCTCTTTCGGTTCGGCTCACTAAAAAGAGCCGGCTCTTTCGGCTCCGAACCGGCTCTTCGGGTTGTTTTGTTGCTTTAATTAATTTATTATTAACAATAATATAAAATTATGCACAAAAGGAATTACTAACGTAAAAAAAGTGGTTTTATTTATATATGTTTATATATAAATATATGCAGTGGCCCCTAGAGACAAAGCACGTACAAACTCCAAAACACATTTCTAGCATGAACTGAACTTCCAAAGCAGAGCTACTAGATCACTTAAATTACACAACTGAAAGCACATGTGTGCATTGTTTGTGTATTTATACACAGGCACTCATATATATTCAAATAATTTAAAAAAAAAAAAGTTCATTTACCTGTTACTACCACACACCAAATCCGGTCGTTGGTACTTGCTGGCTCGTGTAGCCACTAGGTAACAAAAGCTCAACACTGCGCCTAGCATCCTGGAGCACTTCTGTTGTGTTTTGTACGTGTTTTGGAGTTTTTACGTGTTTTGGAGTTTGTACGTGTTTCGGAGTTTGTACGTGTTTCGGAGTTTGTACGTGTTTCGGAGTTCGTACTTGATTTGAAGTTTGTATGTGCTTTGTCTCTAGGGGCCACCGTAAATATACTTTTATTTATTCACTCCACATAAAATGCAATAAATAAATCATATAATACAAAAATCAACTATTCACATTTTCAGCTTTTTCCTTTTACAAATTTAAAGTGAAAACAACACAAAACACTGCAAGCCACAACACAATTAAATATAAATTATAATATGAAAACAAAAAGAACATGCACATTCTCTGTCATATGGACCTGCATGAATAAACTTTCTGAATCCTTTATCACCTGCAACCGAAAATAGCTGTGGATGATTACTATACCTTTCTAATGTGACGTTGTTGTCCCTGGCTCTCTTTCTCTCTCTCTCTCTCCCTCTGGCTCTGATCCTGTGCTACTGAGTGTAACTACTGCCCCTCCCCCCTCTGCCCAGCGTAAAGCACAAGGCTGGCGTGCAGAGTGAAGCGGAAAAAAAGTGCGAGAGAGAGGGTGAGAGAAGAAAAAAAAAATACAACCCACGTGACGGCTCGCGATAAGGAGCCGGCTCGGGTCGTTCACGTCAAAGAGTCGGCTCTAAGAGCCATTTCGTTCGCGAACGACCCATCACTATTTTCCATGTCCGTGTTCATCAGCCACTGTGGAGATGGGCGTAAGAGCCACTTGTGGCTCCTGAACCGCAGGTTCAAGACCCCTGGTGTAGACTAAGGATATTTAAGCAAGACTTTTGCATTAAACCTAATCAGGTTTTTACAGCTCATTTTGTTTAATGATTGTCTCGCTTTATTTCCAAAATCTCCTCAGAATTGTTTATGAGTGAGCTTTTCTGCTGAAATTCTGAAAGTAGCGATGTGTCGGTCGCGAACGAAATGGCACTTAGAGCCGGATTTTTGATGTGAACGACGCGAGCCGTTTTTTTTTTCTTTCTTTCTTTCATCCTCTCTCACACTTTTTTCCGCTTCACTCCGCATGCGAGCCTTGTGCTTTGCGCTGGGCAGAGGGGGGAGGGCCGGTAGTTACACTTGCAGTAGCACAGGAACAGAGCAGGAAGGAGAGACGAAGAAAGAGAGCCAGGGACAACAACGCCACATTAGAAAGGTATAGTAATCATCCACAACTATTTTCAGTTGCAGATGATAAAGGATTCAGAAAGTTTATTCATTCAGGCCCCATATGACAGAGAATGTGCATGTTCTTTTTGTTTTCATATTTTAATTTATATTTAATTGTGTTGTGGTTTGCAGTGTTTTGTGTTGTTTCACTTTAAATTTGTTTAAAAGGAAAAAGCAGAAAATTTAAATAGTTAAATGTTGAAATGTAAATAGTTGGTTTTTGTATTATATGACTTATTTATTACATTTTATGTGGAGTGAATAAATAAAAGTATATTTACGGTGCCCCTACAGACAAAGCACGTACAAACTGTAAAATATGTACAAACTCCAAAACACGTAAAAACTCCAAAACACGTACAAACACAACAGAAGTGCTCCAGGATGCTAGGCGCAGTGTTGAGCTTTTGTTACCTAGTGGCTACACAAGCCAGCAAGTACCAACGATCAGATTTTGTGTGTGATAGTAACAGGTAAATGAACATTTTTTTTATTATTATTATTTGAATATATATGAGTGCTTGTGTATAAATACACAAACCATACACATATGCTTTCAATTGTGTAATTTAAGTGATCTAGGTAGCTCTGTTTTGAAGTTCAGTTAACGCTAGAAATGTGTTTTGGAGTTTGTACATGTTTTGTCTCTAGGGGCCACCACATATATTTATATATAAACATATATAAATAAGACCACTTTTTTTTACATTAGTAATTCCTTTTGTGCATAATTTTATATTATTGTTAATAATAAATAAATTAAAGCAACAAAACAACCTGAAGAGCCGGTTTGGAGCTCACTCTTTTTAGTGAGCCGAGCCGGAAATCCCATCACTATCTGAAAGGCATTCTTAAAAAATAAAGATATACAGACTAAAGAAGAACAGTGTTGCATCATCGGCATGGAATTGCATTTAAAAAACATAAACAGTTTACATGTAGTTTCTTCCTTTTTTTCCTTCATACACTCTAAATGTAAGTTATTATATTAGATTTAGATATTTATTTATATTAGATTTAGTATAAAACCTTTACACTTTAAAAAGACCAAACTTGAGCAACCAAACGCTAATAAATACATATAATAAATTATCCATGCACTTAACAAATGGACTCGAAATTGTGAACTGTGTGTTTTGTAACTGTTTCAGTTTGTTGCTTTTTAGTAATAGGTTTGTCAGATGAACAAAGGTCTGCAGCATGACTACAAAGTATTTCACTCATGAACCAACATAAGTCACCTTCTAAATCTTTCCCTACCGTGTCCTCCTTTCCCATCTCACCCCACCTTCCCTCCCTCACGGAGCGACCTGAGGCCAAGCACAGAGGGAATGGGGCCGCCAAGCACATAGCACATGGCTTTGGGTTTGGGGACAACAGAAGTCGGGATCCCTGCAGGGCCCTTCAGCTCTTACAAGGCTCTACCACCACACACACATACACACACACATATACACTCCCCACTCAGCACATACCTCGGGCGTATGGGGAAAGCACACAGTGTCCCCCCTGGGAGAACTGAGGCGACAGGGACTGCGATTCCTCAGAGCTATACTCCCCTTTTTCTCCACCTCTTCTTCTTCTCCTTTCCCTGCAGGCTACGCTCTGCACATGTTATACGACAGACAGCCTCATGCTGCATTACCCATACACCTCTCTGTCCGTGTCTGCCTTGCTTAAAGCCATGTTCACTGATGTAGCATCAAAAGTGGGGCACGAACATAACACTCAGAGACACATGAAAAGGATGGAGATGGTATAAAGCCATCTACTTTATTGTTTGATGAATATTAGATGTCATCTAAAGGTGGAACTTGCTGGGGTAAACCAGGGAAGAAGATGCAGTTTGAGTACAAAAGGATGCACAGAGGGAAAGACTGTTGGGGAATCTGCCTTTTCCCACCGACGTGGTATGAACGTCCTAACTGGAATTTGCCTCCCAACCAAAAAAAATGAAGAACGGTGGCAGCTCTAAAAAGCTAAGACTTCTCCACAAAATTTCTGGTCTTACAAGCAGCATTTTCATTTTCACTCGCTCTAAGCAGAAAAGGCCACAATGAAAGTGCTTTTTGTGAAACGTAAAACCCAGCTTCCCCTGTGTTAGACTACGGAAATTTGGGTCACAGTTCAAGACTTCCTGCTACGTGCTCCAATAAATGTTTACAAATGCAGACAAATACAGCTAGCATATGATTTTGGGTTCTCTATTTATCTGCATGGAACAAAAGCTTTCTCAAACATGATTGTTCGATAGATCAAAAACTCCAAGAGGACTACAAATGGAAACCAGGAAGCTTCTACTTCCAAAAATGACCTCCATGTCCTACAGTTTCTGCAGATTCATATAGCACTGGCTCTACTCTAATGTGATTCTAATGGCAAAATCAAACGTATACAACGTTTGATTGGAGTTTTTATTATCATGCAAGGACCAGCATCCAGAGCTGAAAAATTAAACTAAAGTGCCAAAAAGTGTTCCTCTAGTGGCCACTTGAGGCTGTGTCCAAAACTGAATCAATCCCCTTAGACTGCCATGTTAAAACATCTAACTTTACAGTAGACATAACAGAAAACACAGCTCGGGGCATTAATGATTTTTCCCCTCTTCATAATCATAATGCAGGGTTTTACATTTTATTTAGACTTTAGTTAGAGGTGTAGCCACTACAGTTGCTTTCTGCCAGGCTTTAGTGCAGCTAACTGATCTGGATCTGTAGATCATGTCTGTGCTGTTTTTGCTTTTGGGGGCATTTTAATGGAAGTACTGAAAAATGAGATGCCCTGCTGTGTGTCGCAGCCCATCGAACAGGTTTGGGCGTTAATTTAGGATGAAACAATTGGTTTACTTTTTTGTAGACATTTTTTTTTACTTGGAGCTAATTAACTCATTCACTGCCATTGACGTCTATAGACGTCAATTGAAAAACTTACGTTGACTGCCATTGACGTCTATAGACGTCAATTACGTTTTTCAATGGGAGGGGCTAGAATACAACCTCGGGCAACTTGAAAAACTGAAGCCCACCAGCAGTAAAAGTAGACCTGCAAGGAGGTGCAGGGTTTGCGCACGTAAGGGATTGCGCAGTGAGACAAAAATGTGGTGCAAGTCTTGTTGTGTGCCCTTGCATCCCGGAAAGTGTTATAATGATTACCACACAAAAGTGAATTATTCATTGTGAATAAATGTTTCACTATGTACATTTTATTTTTTCATATATTTGTAAATAAATTGTTTTGATAAAACATAACCTTTCTCAGTGTTATTTCTGTTTTATAGAAGTGAAAAACTATTTTATATGTTAGAGGTGTCACAAAGCAAGAAATATTAGTGTCAAAGGCACTTTTCTGCTTGAAATGTATTTTTCACAAAAAGCTCGTTTTCTCCCTTTTTTTGGTCAAAACAGGCATTTTTGGTGGAACCCACCTCTCTTCTACAGCTGATTACTAAAGAATGGAAAATGGTAGAAACAAGCTTTTTTTTGGATGAAAGAAGAGAGTCTGTTCTTCATTTTGGTAGGTTCAGCGTTTATATGATCATAACACAGTTTTCTGTGGCTCTTCAACAATGAGTAAAAATGCTCAAAAACCCTGGCAGTGGGGAGTTACCGGATTTGAAAATGGCTGGCAGTGAATGAGTTAACTGTGTGTGCATGTTTCAGCATTGCAGCCATAAAGGTAAAGGATGAGGCTCAAATATGTAGTTACAGAGTCATAAAGTTAATAAGTTTTTATTGATCTATTATATGCAGTGTAGGGACTAACGCGTTATTAAGTAACGAGCTACAGTAACTACATTATTATTGTTGTACTGTTATCGCTACGTGTTGGATACACTATGTATGTTAACGCAGGTAAACAGCAAGCCAAACTCAATTTTCATGAGCCAGGAAACTGAGCATCTTGCTCCTTTATTACAGTCTTCTCGACAGCTTACAATCTTTTACAACTGTGGCTTGAATAGCTCGATGAAAGTGCTGAGTTAAACTAAAAAATAAACCAGAAAATAAAATATCCTTTAGCTCTTTGACATTGTTAAATAAATGCACAAAGAAATAGTGACAGAAAACATGTATCAAAGTTAGTCTTAGCTGCTAAGTAATGATAAACAGTAGTTTTAACAATCCTCTGATATGCAAATTAGATCGCTAGCATCATTGCTATGTTAATAGACCATGCTCTAAGCAAAATCCACTTCTGAGATAAGGCTAATTCCTGGCACAAACACATTCACAAAACGATCTCTAAATCAGCTGTTATAAACATATAAAACAAACCAGAACATGTAATAAACTTACAGCCATTGCTTTCGATGGTGTATATAAAGATTCAGGCCACAGGAGATGAAGTTTAAACACAGATAGGCAGGTTTTCTGTACAATGCTTTTTCCCAACTGACTGCAGCGTCCGCTTCCCACAATGCATTGCAAACACAGATTACTCCTTCAAAATAAGATACAGAAAAACTAATGCTGACTGTATAGAACATATTTTTAACTAAATGACTCTCTTTTTTAACATAAATTACCACAGATGAAATAATTTATCACTAAATTATTATGAACCATTTTTTAATCTTTTACTTGGGACAGAACAATTGTGGTAATGAGCACGGTAACTAGTTATGCCAAAATCAGGAACGCGTTAATCGTTACTGGGATTTAGATAGGATCGTTATTCGTTACTTCGTGTGGTGGCTATCGCGGAGCTTCCACAGATTCAGTAACATTGGGAAGTGGTGGAGGCCAGCAGGTGGATGAGGGAAAAGGGAGGCAGGAGGAGCAGAGACCCGAGGCGGCTGCCGGTCCGAGTGTCATGTGAACTGAACTTCAGGTAAGAAGTTATGACCTGCAGTCTCTCTGGGTCAGATATGAACCAAGTTTAGGTGGAGTTTATTTTTGTTGTGCTCACTTTTTCGTACTGGGTATTAGTTAGCATGACGGAGTTTCTATACAGCTGGGTGGGTGCTATGTTACTGATGTTGAACTTTATTTTGTTCATAAGGTTAGTTAGTAGAGTTGCCAACCGTCCCCTAAAAAAACGGAATCATCTTGTATTCAGAGAAAATATTTCGCGTTTTGTATTGAAGTGAAAAGGAACGCAGTTTGTCCCGGACTTCAGCTACAATGAAAAAGACACAAAGCTGGAGTTATTCTGTGTTTACGCTGCACAGCTGCCTCTTCTTCTCTCATCCTCTCACCCTCCCTCTCCTGTTTCTACTTCAATCATGAAATTGATCAATGATCAGCTGATCGGCTTTTCTCTCTTGTTTGTTTATCGCCCACTTTGCGCCAGAAAGAGGAAACCAGCGGAGGTCGTGCTAAACAACAGCAGCACGTTTGATCAGCTGTTGTTAGAATTTATTTAATATTAATTTGTAGTATCAGCTGATGTTTGTAGGAGCCACAGCCATAAAAGCTGCTGGTATTGATATCGGTTTGGATATGTGGTGAGAGGGAAACATGAAGATGAAGGGGCCAGTTAGGGCATTAACAGGGAAAGGGGGGCACAAAAAAATACTTTTCTTTCTTATTCTCATTTAAAATGTCTAGCTTTTAACAAATAATTATCTGAATCTTACAACAAACGATTGATACATTGATGCATATATACCATCAGAACAGTGTACATCACTGTCACAACAGTGTTTGTTTTCATTCAAAGGCTTCATGATTTTTCCTATAATGGCGGTCCGGTCTCTAGTTAAAATGCCCGGGCCGATTTTTTTGTCCCAGTCCAGCCCAGTGTGCAGCTCATCTGCAGCCTGGTGTTACCTACATCTTCCTACTCGGAAGGCAGAATTTCCGAGTTCTGAATACAATCGAAAGCACCACGACTGCCATTTTCGTGTTGGATGTAAAAAGCGCACATGACGCTGTGACGTACGCTAGAATCATGGCGGCGGTCAACAATGGTCCAGGCGTGGGATTTCTCTTGTGGAAATACGCACATTATTTTTTCCTTTCTGTTGGTAGGTGGCACAGTGCACTTGTGGCAGGATAGTGCTAACATGTAAGCAAGCTAGAAGACTGACAATCTTGCTGGGTATCCAGTTACGGAAGCAACACATTTTAAGAGAATTGTGAGTAAAACCAAAGTTACTTTCCCTAGTAACTAGTAATGTAACTAAGTTACTAATTTAAAGTAACTTACCCAACACTGATTATATATCAATTACAATAGAATGAAAGCCAAAGAAATATCACAAGCTAAAACATATGATTTACAAGTATAAAATATATCATTTTGCATCAGAATACCAAAATAATAATATGCTTTACTATTTTTCAGCTTCTTTTGTAAAACAATAAATTTGAAAATCATTAATTATTAGCATTAAAGATATTTTGATGAAAGAACTTGCACATAGTGGTGGATTTAGCATTAAAGAACAATAAATAAATATTGTTTATTTACAAAACAGTCAATGTAAACAAAACAAAAAAACATACATGCTACAGCTACCCTAAATTAACAGTACTGTCAATTACCAAAACAATTTCTTATGTTTTTGTAAGTTTTAATGACTGAATAAAAAATGTTTTTGTTTTAGTGGTTGAATGTCTGATTAATTTTGTCTTCTCAGAGAAGTTCAGCGTGTTGGCTCAAGTTTGAGAGGAAAAATATTTCAGAAACGTTTCTAAAATACTTATTATTGTATGTGTCAACGATGCACATGTTACATAAACGTCACGTCATCATTCACATAAACATAACATAGAGGTAATGCTGTTAAATTTGAGGTCAGCTACTGCACACATTGTTTATATTTATTAGAGATGGACCGATCCGATATTACGTATCGGTATTGGTCCGATACTGACCTAAATTACTGGATCGGATATCGGAGAGAAATAAAAAATGTAATCCGATCCATTAAATATCAAAAAAGCACCTCACAAAACTTGCGACATGGCGTAACTCGGCTCATAACCGTAGCACGTCAAGCAGTATGCATCACGTGATAGAGCGGCTGTGTGTATTTGTAGAGTTGCTACTAATCCGGCATTTCGTCTCCGAGGAAGTTATCCCAGAGAGAAGTAAAGCAAGTGTGTAAGTTCATCTCTGAATGTTTGTAAAGCATTCCCGCGTTAAGCTTAACAACCGATATATGGAGCGACTGCCTCTCTCGCCCTCCCTCTCCTGTCGTGAAACTGATCAATGATCAGCTGATTGGCTTTTCTGTCGCGAGTCTGTCTCTCTTGTTTGTTTATCGCCCACTTCGCGCCAGAAAGAGGAAACCAGCAGCTGAACAACAGCAGCACGTTTAAGCTTGATAAGCTGTTGTTAGAATTTATTTAATATTACCTTCTACACCAGGATCATTTTCTACGTAGCTGACGGCTGGTAACTGTGCAGGGGCGGATCTAGCAAAGTTTAGCCAGGGGGGCCGATAGGGCATTAACAGGGAAAAGGGGGCACAAAGACATACTTTTCTTTCTTATTCTCATTTAAAATGTTGAGCTTTTAATAAATAATTATCTGAATCTTACACCCAAAGTTTTAATCTGATGTAAAATGTATAGAAGTCCATTACTGTATATAGTAACTACTAAGTCTAATATATCCTAGTAAGCTATAGTACTTTTTCCTTTGGGAAGGTACCATCTGTGCAGTCTGCAGTTCTGTTGAAGAAAGATGTTGAATCTATTTAATTATTCTTGAAAAATAATTAATTTCTGTGCATTTTTTTCACACTGCATCAAATTAAAGTTGACTTCATCGATTAAGCATCATGAGGTGGTGGGTGGTTCCCTATTATTTTTTTTTTTCGCTGGGAGTTTTAGAGCCCTATTAGTTAGGTTGCTTACTCTTTAAAATACCAGAATAGGGAGGACGGAGTAGGTTTAAGTTTATTAGATTCATCAGTATTGCTGAACTATGAAACATTTTGGGTGCAGTGTATTTTTTGCATACAGAATAGCTTTAGTGGTTTTGATTTTTTTATAAACTTGAGTATGAACTTATACAAAAAGCAGCAAAATATAAAAAAACCAAAAACAAAACAGTTTTATTGATTAAAAACACACTATATCGGATTCATATCGGTATCAGCAGTATCCAAATTTATGATATCGGTATCGGACATAACAAAGTGGTATCGTGCCATCTCTAATATTTATATTAGATTAATACTGCAAATATCAGAGTTAAAAGCACAATCAGCTTTATTGACCAAGTATATCACCTGAGGCCGAAGCATCTAAACCCCTCAGTAGCAACATTATGTGGGTCATGAACACATTTTTCTATTTATGAAACAGAGCTTCTGTGTTTCTTTGAAAAGTAACACACCTAACAGAGTTGGGGAAGTTCTCAAAAAATGCCAAGGGACACACTATAATTTCTGAAACATCTGAAGAGCTGAGTAAAACCTCCATCTCCTCAACAATCCTGTGTTTTATACCTGCAAGTGAAGCGTTTTCCTTCTTGTAAAAAGAAAGAAAAAAGGTTGTATAAATAATTCGATTTCTGCATATCAAGGCGATGAAAGAGTAGGTAAACTCATTGCTATTAATCCCAGAGTCTCTGCAAGTGCGCAACTGACGGTGCTTTTAAAGAGTCTTTAAAGCAGTTTCACTCACATCTCCGGGGAACTTTAAAGTCACATCAACCGCTGCTTTTATGAGCCCTTCTCAGAACAAAAACGGATGACATTGAACGCGCTAAGATCCAATATTCTCAGAGATGAGTGTACATAAAGACCAATGCTCATCCGCGTCTGCTTATTTGCTCTTACAAGTATTAGTTTTTGTATTAGATTCCCACGCTCAATATGGGCTCGTTTTGAAGTTAAATTCCCCACTTTTTAGAAGCAACAAAAGTTGGAACAAAAGCACAGGGGTGATTATTATTATTATTTTTTTCCTCCCCTACTCAGATCCGCAGAGTTCATTAGCTCCCTCATAATGTGCCAATGTGGCGATAAAAAATGTGAGCCAACAAAAAGCGCAGAGCCTTTTTCTGACACGCCATTAAACTGTGATGCATTACCGTCGCTGGGAGTACTCCGTCTAAGTTTTTCCAGTTGAAAGGTCAATGTGTAGACATGACAGCGCTGCGAAATGGTGTGCTGTACGTTTTCTGATTCCCCCTGTAGTTAATATCTGTCATTTTGAGCAAAGGTGGAGACGTCTGATGAATAAAAGGAGCACAAGTGTACTTCCTCGTGCCACTGTGGAAGGAGGGTTTGGGTTAGCCATCTTTAATTGACATAACCTGTTTATCTGTAATAGTCCTTGAGCTCCTGTAACCTCACAATAAAACAGCCCGCTCATTTTTCTAGTCTTTTATCTGCAAAACCGAGTTGTTATCACAATATATGAAGCGTCGGCCAGTATCTTCCATCATGACTACTTCTAATGGCTTTTAAAGTAGTTACCTGCGAAGTCCTGACATTTATTACGATCATTTTCGAGGACCGACACGGCACAAAGGTCTGCTTGCTATCAGGAGGCGACATCATTATGAATTATTGTTTGCGGCCAAGGTAGAAAATTGTACTTTGTGGCTCAGTTTCCCCCGTGATAAATCAAACAGTCACTTTTCACATCTCGGACTCTCAAAGCTGCTGAGCGTAGGACTTTTCTGCCCCCACCTCTCTCTCCACTCACTATTTACCCGTTTTTTTTTCCTCATTTCTCTACCGCCGTGAAAAAGCCTTCTGCAGGTTGCTTGCTGCTACTGCTACTTTCTGCAGATCTTTGCTCATTCCTGATTATTTGAGACGTTTTAAATGTTTATCCTAATAGCCAGGAAAGGAAAAAATACACAGGCGACAGGAAAATAACTAGACAAAGAGAGGCCGTATTTGTCAGGCGCTATCTGATGGCTGTTAACACGCTTCCTGGACTGTCTGTCAGCTTCGAGAGAATGAGAGGTGAAGCAGCACAACTTTATCCACTGGCTACATCTCCTCTGCTAAAGTAATCCTCTGTGTGGCGGCGGCGAGATAAGGCCTGCACACTCGCTCACAGCCTCAGTGAAGCAGAGTCCGAGTCCGGGTAAAGTGAGGTGATCATTGCTCACCGGGAGGAGCTGGAATCTCTGGGTAGTACACTGATCTTCTGTCAGAGCCAGGGTCACAGAGACGGGGAAAGAGAGATGGACCGGAGAGGAAGAAGAACAGGGTTAAGAGAATTGCTTGGCAAAGTGTTATCTTAGGACTTTTCAGTGTAATTTGCACCAGGAAGACTTGTGTTGCAAGTTGTTAAGAATTGATTATGCTGTGAGAGTGGGTTGGTTGTTACTGCTGAGACTTATGACTCATTACCAAACTGTAGGACTTAATATTACTTATAGCTGTAAAAAAACAGGGCAAAATGAAGAGCCAGTGGTGGTTTATATACTAATAGTCAAGTCTAATGGAAACCAACGTAATAATCACATTAAATTCATCTGTAACTCAGTACTATAAGTGAATACTGTGTTACAGTAGTGTGCAAAACTCTGGAAACAACCCTCATTTCTTTATATGTTGCAAGGAAAATAGGAAACATTTGCAAACATTCATGTAAATATAGTATATAGGGCAAAAAAAAACAAGTGTTTGTTCAATTCTTACCTGCTTGAAAGTCAAAGTGTGACCACCTTTATTCTTCAGCACAGTCTGAACTCTCTTAGGCAGCTTTCTTCTCATTTCTTTAAGCAGTCTTGAGAGAATAGTTCTTCAGGCTTCTTAAGGGACATTCAAAGTTCTTCTTTAGATGTTTCTGCCTTTTGTTCTGTTCAAGATGACCCAACACTGCTTCAAGAATGTTGAGGTCTGGGCTCAGGGAGGCTGATCCATGGCTGATAGTGTTCCACTGTGTGTTTTTCTGTCCGGGTATGATTTTACTACATTGGCAGTGTGTTTGGGACCATTGACATGATAAAAATAATGCTGTTGACAATCAGATGCTTTCCAGATTGTAATACATGGTTGATATCAGAATCTGACGGTACTTTTCTGTGTACACAATTTCATCAATTTTGACAAGATGAAATTGTCTCCACCATGAAAGAGCCTCCACCGTCTATACAGATGGCTGTAGACACTCACTGTTGGACCTCTCTCCTTACCTTCTCTGTACCGTATTTTTCAGACCATAAGGCGCACTGTTGACAAACGGGTCTGTTTTCATACATAAGATGCACCGGATTATAAAGCGCATTAAAACAAACAAAAACAACAAAACAGTCAGATAAGTCAAACTTTACTCAACTCATTCCTCTTGCTTCCTCCACTTCCGTACCATTGATTCATTAATGTTGAATTCTCTGGTAGCTGCTCTATAAACGATGTCCAGCCAATGGCCTGGAAAGTGGCCGGACAGGCCGAGGACGTGCAGGCCAGACAGGACGTGCAGTAACAAAACAAATTTCCCACGGGTGGGACTAATAAAGGTTATCTTATCTTACATTAATGACTAACCTCATATTGTGGCTGGATTATCTCAGTTGTTCTCCCCTACTGACCCATATGGAAAAGAAATAGTAAAAACTTATATGTGATTACTCATGAAAGTGGCCACTTTCTCATTACTTTCATACATTGTTTTAGTAAGTATCCAAAACATACAAGTTTCATTATATAATTTTTCAAGGGATCTTATATCTGTTTTCACTCTTATATGCTTTTCATACAAGTTTCACACAAGACAGATACAAACTTTATAAGATTTATATATATCTTTTCCATATGGGGAAGTTTGGTCCATTTACAGCAATTTTCCATGCGATTGCATTTGTCAAAAAAACAACAACATCGGGAACTTTTATCAAGTGGAAAAAAGTTTGTGTTCATTCTCCAGGTTCAATGTGTTGTGCTTTGGTATGTTAACATAGCTGCATCACTAGCACAGCATTATATACCATCTAGCCCAACTTCAGTAACCCTACAAACGTCACTATTGTGTAGTTTTCTGTCTTTATTCATGTTGGAAGTGATAGCAGAGCTGTACGTTTTATTTTTTTTTCCAGAAATCTCTCAGTCAGAACATGATATATCATGTTTAGGTAACTAGTGAAACTAGCGAGCTAACTTGCTGCTAACTTTCTCCTAACTTCTAACTCCGATAAATTTAATAAATTCTGTTTTCATGGATGCCTGGATAATGAGGCGATTGTGGCTCAAGAGTTGGGAGTTTGCCTTGTAATCGGAAGGTTGCTGGTTCGAGCCCCGGCTTGGACAGTATCGGTCGTTGTGTCCTTGGGCAAGACGCTTTATCCGTTGCCTACTGGTGGTGGTCAGAGGGCCCGGTGGCGCCAGTGTTTAGCAGCCTCGCCTCTGTCAGTGCGCCCCAGGGTGGCTGTGGCTACAACGTACCTTGCCATCACCAGTGTGTGAATGGGTGGATGACTGGATGTGTAAAGCGCTTTGGGGTCCTTAGGGACTAGTAAAAGCGCTATACAAATACAGGTCATTTACCATTTAAGCTTAATTGTTACACCTGGTAAAGCAGCAAAGCGGATCATTTTATTAAAGATGAAAGAATTTAGAAAGGCTTTAACTCTCAGTGATGCCGCAGTGTTCGTGTGACTTTAGGACCTGAAGCGAACAGTTTTGGGCCCACTGAGTTATGCTAAAATAGCTGTGTCGCTAGCGATCACTATCACAGCATTATATACCAGCTAGTCCAACTTCAGTAGCCCTACAAACATCACTGCTGTGTAGTTTTCTGTCTTCATTCATGTTGGAAGTGATAGCAGAGCTGTACATTTTACTTTTGCCCAGAAACCTCTCAGTCAGAACATGGTATATCATTTTTAGGTAACTAGCGAAACAAGCGAGCTAACTTTCTGCTAACTTCTTGCTAACTTATAACTCCGTTAAATTTAATAAATTCTGTTTTCATGGATGCCTGAATGTTAAACGTAATTGTTACACCTGGTAAAGCAGCAATCATTTTATTAAAGATGAAAGAATTTACACCGTATTCGTTTGGGACCTGACGCGGACGGAGTTTTGGACCCAGATTACTATGAGCCGCGAGGCTCCTGACTACGGTAGCCATAACGCTCAGACAATGCATCAAGCGGTGCGGCTTCGTAGCTTAGCAAAGTCCTACTAAAACAAACATTTTTTGAGCGCCATGTACCACAAAAAAAATAAAAATAAAAAAATAAAATCGGTTCGAGGTCAGTAAACACAGCCAGAATTCATAGATAAGGCGCATTGCCGATTTTTGAGAAAATTAAAGGATTTTAAGTGCACCTTATAGTGCGGAAAAACGGTACACACTGATGATGATTTGAGGCAAACATTTAAATTTTGACTTCATTCCCCTACTAGATTTATTATGACTGATCTTCTTTAATTCTTTAATCTCCCTGTTTCCCTTCCTGAAGAATGGCTTGCGACCATTTCTGATGAGGTTTCAGTGAACAGTAGGTCAGATTCTCAGGAAATAGAGAAAATTTGTGTTGGTCTTTTCACACTTGACGACTGTTTGTAGACGTGCCAGTGTCTTCCATGCAAACTACAGGTGACCACAACAACCTCCCAGTGACAAAAGCAATCACAAGGAAGTTTTTTGGTGCAGCACGATATATCTTTTTGCAACCAATTTCACTTGGTGATACCCAGCCTCCACTTGCAACTGGTTAAGTAAACATGTTTACATAGCGACTGGTGGTTGTCACAAGGCACTTGTTCTCTGGGTCTGCATGACTGAAGTCTTTAAACAACTCGCAAAACTAGAAGGGTGTGCTTGTTATGTGATTATGGGAACTAGGCAACACTACACATCTCAATTATTGATTGACTGATTATTTTGGAGCTCTAATGTTTAATTTTTATCCTGTCGTTTTTAATTAAATGGATTATATTATTTTTGCGACCAATAATGATATTTATTTCAATTTAAAGTCTTCCTATTATATTTTTAATGTGTTGTTTTTACTGTGATTTTTCTTTCTCTTTGCTTTGTGCGCGTTTCATTTAATTTTATTTTTTTTTATCTTGCTCTTTATCTCTTTAGATGTGTATTTTTCATATACTAGGATTTGCTTTGACACTGGAAAGCACACTGGACTAACTGCTGTTGTTTGTAAATGTGCTATATGAATAGCCGTGACTTTACTTGAGAAAGATGGAGGAGGAAAAATGGGAAGACGAGGCGGCAACACAGAGGAAAACAGATTAAAAAGAACAAGTGTGGAAAGACAAAAGAACAAATGAAGACAGGAGAAGAGAAAAGCAAAATAAAGGGGGTGAAAGAGGAAAACTGAAAGCAGAGGGGGCCAAATTAGAGCTGAAAAGAGGAGAAAGTAGGAAAAAAGATGGATTGTGTGTGTTGCGTGGAGAGAGAGGAGGGAGGGAAACTAATTGCTACATACTCTTCTTCTTCCAATAAGGAAGAAAGAGTTGAGCTGTAACAAGAGAAGAAGAGGGAGAAACATGTAAAACTGGGATTGAGTTTGCAGGAAGCAGAGAGAAAAATGACAAAAAAAAAAAGGGGGGGGGGGGCGAGGTGGGGAGAAAGCTTGTTGGAGTAAGGAAATTAAAAAACTGAAGAAATAGAGGGAAAAAGGTAAGTTGGAGGAGTAAATACACAGGAAAAGTGAGACAGGAGGGGAGGCCTATTCCTCTAGACTCACTACAAAGAAGGTAATTAACAATAACAAAAACCTTGCTTCCCTCACCTACTTCAAATAGACCGCCGCGGGTTCCTGCACAGCTTTACCTTGATGTTCTGCAGCAAGCCAGCGCCCGTGGTGACGAGTTTTACCTTCTTGTGCATTCTGATCACTCCGCCGCTCTCCAGCCCGATTAGGTGGATTAATATTAATGACTTGGCAGTTTTCTCTCTGCTGATCAGAGCTCTCGGTTGACTGGTTCCCAGCGTGGCGCCACACCTTGCTGTAGGTGACTGTCAGGTTTGATTACGCCCAGATTAAGGGCTCTCTTTCCCGCTGCCGTTGTTCGACATACCCAGATAAGCTGCATAAGCGCCAGACGATTATTCACTGTCGGAAAGCATCGAGAGGTGAGACTGAGGTTTGACAGCGCAGGAGATTGGCTTGCACTGTAAAAAGTGTCCGGCCAGTTTTAATTACAGAAAGAACCAGGTGAAGCTGAAAGTAACGGGGAAGTCGCCTTTTGCGGTTTAAAAGATGCCACAAGCGTTTCTTTTTTAGTTTATTTTTAGATTGAAGCGCTTTACCATGAACCAGTCGTTGTACACTCCAGGTGTTCCTACTTGAAACAACACTGTCATGGAACGGCCGTGTGCAGGTAGGAACGGTAGTAGGAGGACCCAAAGTGCAGACACTCGGAGGTGGAAAGTAACTCAAACAGTAACAAATTTGCAAATAAACTTACACAGACAGAACACACAGCAAGAAGCAGGTAGATCACAACACAGACAGATGAAAACACAGGGCTTATATACACAGAGGGAGCAATCAGGGAAGGAGTAACAGGAGGGAAACACAGCTGGGGCAAATCAGGCCTAACGAAACAGGGGAAGCAAAACCAGATACATTAACGTAAGACATGGGCCTTCAAAGTAAAACAGGAAACATAACACAGACTGAACGTTGTCATGTTTAAATGATGCTCAGTTGGTAGTAATGGGCCCAAAGTGTGCAAAAAAATATGCCCCATACCATTAGACTACCACGAGTCTAAACCATTGATACAAGGCAGGATGCTCTTATGTTGTTTATGCCAAATTCTGGCACTACCATCTGGATATTGCAGCAGAAATTGAGACTCTGTCTCTAAAGTCTGGTGAGTCAGTGTAAAGCCTCAGGTTTCTGTTCTTAGTTGACAGGTATGGCACCTGGTGTGGTCTTCTGCTGCGGTTGAGATGCTTTTCTGCATACCTCGGTTGTAACGAGTGGTTGTTTGAGTTGCTGATTCCTTATCAGCATTACGCAGTCTGCCCAGTCTCTTCTGACCTCTGGCACCAACAACCATGCCACAATTAAATTCACTAAAATCACATCTTCATGTCTAAATGCACTGCGTGGCACCAAGTGATTGGTTGATTAAATAGTTTTGTTAACAAATAGTTAACAGGTGTAACTGCTAAAGTGGCCCATGGGTGTATATTGTAGTGGAGCATTACAGCTTTTTTTAAGTGCTGATTGCACCAAAAAGAAGAATAGAACCCGCCAAAATAAGTAATAATGATAATAATAATTTTAAAAAACAAAACAAAACTGAGAACTCAACCAAATCTAATCTGAAAGAATGAAACCCCACAGCATTGCCACAGAAAAAGCCTGTAATGTGATAGGCCTGCGCAGTTGGTGCAGTGATGGATGGAGCAGCAAGGCTGAAAGGTGCCTTGAAAGGTAAAAAAGCATATCCAGTGTTGAGGGTTGGATGAGGGGGCGCAGTGCATCCACACGTCGCCGTTACAGTCATCTGTAACACATTTAAGGCTGATTCAGCACTCCCAAGCTCCAGATAGTCTTTTTTTCTATTTTAACCTCCTTCACATTTGTGGATTTTCCGCTCAGGAGGGAAACATGAGCTGAATCAGAAGACGATGATCCATCTGTACCCTGGGTTAATCTACTGAAGACCAATATAATACTGCGTTGATTATGGATGCTCTCTCTTTCTTTCTGTGACTATTTCTTGTCTTGTACTTGCTCCTACTTAAAGTTGGTACCGCTTATCTGCCATTTAACAAAATTGAAAAACCAGATCATAACAGCTGCCAAAAAGTCCCCAAAAAAGCATAACAAAAATGATGTCCACACAAACGACATCCTACATAGGTAGAAAAAATAAAGCCAAAGGCTTCAGTTCCTCTAATATCCACTTGATGCTGCCTCCAACATGTTAAAATGTCCAACTTTACAGCAGAAATGAACATCTTTACAGCCTGATAGCAAAAATGATTTTGGTCTCTTTGGATAGTTTCAACTCTCATAACAACAGTATTCTTGGCAAATGTTTTTGTAACTCATCCATTTGGATTTTGCTAAGCCTTAAAGTTGTCTTAACATGGGCATACCAGTTTTGATTGACATGAGGGACTAAACTGGACCTCTGGACCATATCCTTTTGGAATATTTTTAATGTAATTATCTGACAAATTATGATTTGTGTTTTTAGTCCCTTTGCCACAGCTGTATAAAATCAAGCACCTAACCATGCGGTTAGGTTTATTAATGAATAGTTTGTTCTACCCAAAGCCAGTTTCAGCTAACACTAATTTGGAAAACAGTGAAGTATCAAATGCAAGTCATGAGACGAGCATTACTGTCCTAAATTGAGGAGATGAAGTATTTGGGGGTCTTGTTTCTTGAGTGAGGGGAATGGGAGATTGACAGATGGACTGAAACCAATGTCTGCAGTTGATCTACTTGCAGCCATCAACTATGATCATGAACTCTGAGTAGTGACAAACAGAATAAAAACGCGCATTCAAGAGGCAGAGATGAACCTCTTCCAAAGGGTGGCTGGACTAAGTCAGATAGATTGAGGAGCTCGGTCATTCGGGAGAAGCTCAGAGTGAATCTTCCTACACATTGAAAGGAGCCAGTTGAGAAGTAGGCCCCCAGGATAGATTACGTCTCACGACCACGTACAGTTTTAGAGTGAGGTCACCGGGTGATGAGGTGCATACTCCGAGATAGTTGCCAACGTTCTGCTTGAATCATTGACTGCAGAGGTCCAAACCTCCTTTGAGATTAACATTAGCACAAAAACTGTGTGCTGTGAGCTTCATGGCATGTGTTTCCACAACTGAGCACCATCCTGCAGGTGTAATCTGTAGGTGTCAGTTAGTACTAATTGGCAAGCAGGTATCTGCCAATTAGTACTAAGCAGGTCTTTTCGTTGAACTTGTAATACTGATTTTATCCTGGGTTTTGTGTACATGTGTAATAACTAACAGAAAAATCCTGTTTTAATTTTAATCTCTGGGATTTTTTGCTGGTGTATTTCAAATGTCTTTTACTTAAATAAATCTTATCACCATCGCTGCTTAATCAGTATTTCTGCATAATTTGTTTTTGTTTATTTAACAGGGACTAAACATATAGTTAGTCAGGTAAGATGCAAGCATCAGAGCCCAATTTGCAGACCTTCTCCTTAGTTAGATTTCAGAAAGAGTGCTTAAATGAAAGATTTCAACAAACATCAAGATTTATTTATTTTTTCTTCTTAAATCTTATTCCAAGTTTGCAAAACCAAACCAAAATCTGAGACATATCACCTTCTGTGTGACAGGAAATAGCTGCCAATGGGAAAATGGCGCCGCTTCGTTACAGCACTTTGTTATAGATATGAGAATAATTTTTGAAAAACATCCCGGATTATTAACTTAATACCCATTTCTGAGAGGAATTACCTCCTGAGCCGGACCAGTAATCACACTAACGTTGTCGGGTTGTGTTGCGGCGGACCGGCGTTAATCATGTGCATCATCAAACCCGTGGCTCCTCTGAGAGCCAATCATGTATCAGATTGCTTTGGGAGCAAAGCAACAAGGCTGTGCGAGCGAGGTGTCTGGCCACGGCGCCCGGCCTCATCTGTCTTCTTCTCAGCAGGGGGGTCTACCTGACCCCTAACCCCCGCAGAGAGCAGCAACATCCATCACGACATGTTAGGTAATACGGTTAACTACCTCCTTCCCCTGTCAGGACCTGCAGGGGACTGTGGGGCCTGTTTGTCTCCAGGTAGACAATCTTTCTTGCTGCCGTGTATGACAAAGACATTGGGTCATAATAAAGTGATCTGCAGGAGTCGCAGGTGAAAAATGAGCCTCTTCCATCATTGGGTGCTTTGCCAGTTTAGATGTTTTATCCTCCCTCTGAGTGTGTTGAGCTGCTGCTGTCATCTAACGTGTTAAATGGTCTGTCAGGTCTTTGTGAGAGGGAAAGCACACACAGAATGAAAAACCTGTCCTAGAAGTGATTTGTGACTTTATGTTTGTGCATGTAAAATTTTCAGTTTGATCAAATTGAAATAAAGATAAAAAAGAGGTCTGCTTGACAACAAATGAATTTACAATGTTACGTGACATATGTTCGTATGTCTGTTCCCTATCTCCTCCTATTTGTGTTAATACACTACATCTACGCTACATGCGTGTGTGCTTTGTTGATATTACGTGCATGTTATATTTAGGTTGTCATTTATGTTGTCATTACGTGTACGTTAGTTTCTTAGTAGTGATGTGCAAAGCATGAACGAATCGTTCAATACTCGAGAATCACTTTACTGACTCGTGAATCATGATTCACAAGCCCAACTGACTCATCCCTGTTGCTGTTATTAACTAATTCCATTAGTAGAAATATATCTAGCTTATAATTAAAATTGTGGGGGAAAAAACAACAGCCAGTTTCTTAACAAAAACATTGCTGCTCTGAACTGGAAGAAAAAACCCTGAGTAGTAAGCTCACATCAAGACAATAGCTTCTTAGTTCACAGTAGCATCGCTCTACTAGCAACACATTTGAGTTACTCATCCCCTCCCTTCCTGTGCTGAATCGTAGCGTCAACGAATCACTGGGGGTGTCCATATTCATAGGCTGCATCCTCCTGAGGTCGCATTTGTAGACCGATTACATCACAACGACGCGCCGAAGGCTGTCCAAATTCGTAGACTCCTCCGAATGCAGCCGATAAATGTGTCCTTCATTTCCCCAAATTTGAAGGATGGGTCGGGTGTGTCCTTCGTGGCCCACCATATCCCAGAATTCATAGTGCGGCCCAGCCAAACTCCAGTTTCCAGCAATGGCGACCGCTACTAAGTTTTAAAATTACTCTTAGTAATCTTTCTGAGTCACAAAATAAACTTTTAACATGTTTTCAGGTGAGAATGCAGCTGTGTAAACTTCAAATATCTGCTGGCTTTATCAAGATATCACATATTTGCAAAAGTGCTCTGACGTTTTCGGAGACGTCTGTTATCCACCAGCTCGATAAGTAGCCGGGAGCTCGAGGGTCACTAGAGCCGCCGAGAACGGCACAACTCCCGGCACATCATTTTCAGATCGCCTCGGTCTTTCGCTACACAGGTTAAAGGTAATATATAAGTCACTTAGACAACCTAAAAATGTTATTGTTTGGCTGAGATTAAAGTTATTAGATTAGATAAAACTTTATTAATCCCCCAGGCGGTTTTCACACAGCTGAATAAACATCAAACAGAAAACTGATTAAACAGAAGTGTGAGATGGTCGAGAATTTACACCAGTGTCCTGTTATATTTTAGATAGCAAGGAGCAGACAGCTGAGTTCATTAAAGTCCACTGAGACAGCGGTGACGCTAATCAGAAGGCTAGACCGTCCAATTTCACAGCCGTTTACTTCCGGCCTACCCGACCTTCTGAGGACCCGGCCCACGTAGACCGCGAAGGAGGATGCAGCCCATGAATTTGGACACGACTACTCACTCACTCACGCACCCCCCCTCACCCCTCCTGACTCACAGCTTCTTCTTCTTCTTGGTTGGCAACCAATGTTAAGGCACATTACCGCCCCCCGGCTCACAGCTCAGTGGACATTTAGATGAGAAAATATATATTTGACACATTTGAGGAAAATGCTAATAAAATAAAATAACAATAAATAAAATAAATGTTCCCTTTATAAGTCTTAATTTTTTTGCTCTTTTTTGCTCTACAAAAATAGTTGTTTGTTTTTTTCAATCATCTTAGCAGTAGGATATACATGAAAAAAGAAACAAATTAAGTTTGAGTGAAAATGTAAATTTTTTGCACTCTCTGGCCAACTGACTCAGTGACTCAAATGACTTAAAAACCACAATTCATTTTGGTGAGTGACTCATTCAAACTCGATTCAGTAAAAATAATCGAATTTACCATCACTATTTCTTAGTAGTCGTAATGAGAGCCTTAGGATTTTGATTTTATCAATAGTAAAATTCATAATGGTAACATTAGGTAACATGGCTAGCATGACATTACTCATTGGTTCGTGAAATCCAATTTAAAATTTTTGTTGCCATTTCCTCCTTGGTTTTCATGTTAATTTCATGCGCAACACATGGTATGTTCATACAGTAGTGAATTGGTAATCACAAAAAAAGCCCCACCCTTAAGCATACTGCTATATGGTCAGTTTACTTAATTGTCTAAATTTAATTAGCCAGAAAAAAATAACCAACAAATTTCTGACGTTACTCATGTGAGAAACGAAACAAATGAAACTAATTTGTCTGTCATGTCGTGTATCTTAATGATACAAATGGGAACAGGTACTGTTGGTGTTCTAACAACATTTTTACTGAGTTATTGAAACCAGTAGTTCAAAAACTTATTTTCTGAGTTTTTTCTTGTAACATTTTGTCGTTCTTTTCTTGCAAATTTACCCAGCATTTTTAGAGTTAGCTATTTTTTTTCTCATAAATTCGCAAGATTGTTCCTTGTGATGTTCTTGGAATTTTTTTTAAATAGCATTTTTTTTAATTAACATTTTTACTTTTTAAATTAAGAAGCTTTTAGTAAGTTTACCAGTTGTTTCCATACATTTGCTAGTTTCTTTCTCATTCATTCGTTTAGCATTATCTATGTAAATGTTTTATTTTCTCTCATATATTCTGTCAGTTTTTTTTTAAATTTACCAATTATTTTCATAGAAATTTGCAGGTTTTTTTCACATAAATGTTCTATTCTTTTCCTCATAAATTCACACTTTTTGTCATAAATGTTGACCTTTTTTCCTTTTAAATTTACCTGTATTTTTTTTCTTTGGAAAATAGCCACTTTGTTGTGTTTTTTCTGGTTGTTGTGAAAATTCAGAACTGGAGGTCTTTGACAGCAGTTTTTCACTCATAGTGACTCAGATTAGCAAATTATTGCAGCTTGAAGGACAAAAACAACATATTGTCACCCAGTTCTGTAGGCTGTCCTCTAACTGGGAGTATATTTGCTTATTCGGCATGTCAGCTCATCTGTACAGAACAGGTCTGTGCAACTTATGGTGTCAAGAGCAAACGGAAGAGGTCATTTGAGGCTTAACTAATGTACTATTTAGTCACTTTGGCTTTTTGGGCTAATTGGAGACCTACTTTTAAAAACTTTTTTTTTTCACTGATTGTTTGTGTTCTGTCACCAGTGTTTGGTTAGTCACAAATCATCACTAGGTCTGAAGCTATCAGTGATCTCATTGATATTTTTCCCAGATAAACATATCTGCAGCGTGATGCTACAGTATGCACAGAGGACTTTAAATTGATTGTGTGCAGTTTCACTGGCTTAGCATCTGGCGCTCGTGATAATCCCCCTTCTGTACTGCATCAGTCGCACGTATTGATGAAGCACTCAGGGCTGTAGTACTACATTTACTCGGCACATTAGCCCATTACAGTTATGGGCAGGCGAGTAAGTAGAGACTCTTTACCTGAAGAGGGATCATTTGTGTGGAGAGAAGCTGTTAAGAAGCACGTGAAAACACAGGCTCAAATATTTATATTGATGTGGTGATGGATAGCCACGCATATATACTTAGATAAAATAAATGATTGTTTAAGGTTGCTTAAAAGCAGGCTAAAAGAGATTTGGGTGCTTAGCAGCATGGCAAAGCTTCTCTTTGTGCTTAATAATACTGTAAAGGCTTTCACTCTGTATAATTTACAGTAATTATTTGCAGTTCCTACATGTGGCCTATCACATTGAAAATCATCTTGGAAAGGTATATAAGCTATACGTTAAACACCACAAACATGTAAGTGATAATATGGAATTCCTTGTAATAAATCAGTGAAATTGGAAACCTGTTTCCAGACATTCACATTAAGCAAATGTTTACAATACCTACTTACACTCATAGTCCAGCCAGAAGGTTGGAGACTTGAAACACAATTTCCTGCATCAATAGCGACACAATTGCTGCGCGATGGAAATTTAATTCCAAAATGACATAGATTCTTGGTAACCTTGCTTTTATCCAACCAGAATTGAACCAGTTGGTATCCAGTTGAGTCGAGCCGCCTGTTGCAGAAGTGCTTCACGGTTGAGTTCATCATCGATTGATTGCAACATGTTGGTAGTCTGTCTGCGGTTAAAAATTAGATAGCAATTATTTGCAAACCTTCACCGGCCAGTCTGAGAGTGGTTATGGGTAGTCAGAGTTGGACTGTGATTGTCTGGAGACAGGTTGCCTCCCAACTGTGCAATCGCCTTGTGATAGGAACTATTTGCCGATAGATTGAGGGTGCTGCACATTCAGGCTCTGGGCATTCAACTGGTTGCCCCAACTACTTGCAGACTTGCAATTTGTTGCTGAATGCAATAAAAATAAAATAGATAATTAATGCAATCACTTGGCAACCATAATTTTTTTTTCTAGTTGCAAAGAGGTTGCGGTTTACTGTGACAGAGTTATTAAATAATTTGTGAAACTAGCAACTGAGACCATAAACCTGCTAGGAAAGCCTTTGCTGGGGTATTAATGGTGGTAGAAGTTGACTTGTATCCAGCTGCCTTTCTCTTTTGCTTCTGGCTTTCTGCTAGAATGAAGGTTTAAGGCACCACAGCACCACCTTAACTCTTTCCTTCATTTTTCCTTCATTCTCTCCTGGCTGTGGCTCAAAAGATAGAGCAGGTCATAATCAGAAGGATGGTGGTTTGATCATCAGTCTGCATACCTGAGTATTATTATGTGTTTACTGCAGTGTGAATGTTAGATAGAATGCACTTAGATTTATGACCTGTTGTATGTGAGTGCTCATGAAGATTGGAAAAGAGCTGTAAAAGTTACTACTGTCTAGACCCCAACGCTTCCATCTTTGAAATACAAATATATAGTAAAATAAATTAATCTGAGTGGACCCATACATACTTTTATCAGCATATTTTTTTCATAGAGAAGTTGGACCTCACTGTATCCTGTATCCTAAAAAAAGGTTGAGTTTTTTTAATATCTCTAATTTCGTCTTTCAGAACAAACATCACTTAAAAAAGTGACCCTAGACAACCTCAGTTTCATCTTACGAACAGCATCTTCTCACTGATAACAGATAATTTTTTCCTGCGGCGCTCCTCTTCCTCCAGATAGATACATAGACTGTTTTGACCTTTTCAAATATTAAACACCATCATCTTTGCACAGATTTCTATAAATTGCCATTTTGATGCATGGTTATGTGCGCTCAGGGGCATCTCGCACTGAAATGTTGTGGAAGCGCGCTCAGTCAGGGGAGTCTTTCCTGTTTGTTGTGTCAATAAACGGGCACCTAAGGCCCTTCAGGAATCTGACTAACACCACTTGATCTGTGGAGCGAAGACCATTAGGGGCAGGTATATTGATGGCATCGCACCACCGCGGCGCAGCTCTTCTAGCGTGAGGCAGCATCCATGCCAAGAGGACACTTGTTCGCTGTGTGTTTCCAATCACTCGCAGGCCGTGCCGAGACGCCTAATGGCCTTGCACTCGGCCTAACGGCGCATGCGCCACCGACGCAGCCTGCGTCCCATCGGGTGCAGTTCGGCGGCTCGGGGCAGATGGGATACAGGCGCCGGGAACAGAGAAATAGGGGGAGGATTCGAAGGGGGCAAGTGTATGCGCTGCTTCTGCCCATCCGTGCATTCGACATGCCATCCAGAGACCCCCTTTTGCGAACTGCCCACACTTCATTAGGATGCCAGGATAATGGCCAACAAGCACGCGCCGTGACACCCCATTTCCTGTGCACTGAGTTCTCCAACCACGACAGATGTCGGCAGCCCTGCCACCGCCGCCGCTACCAGGGGCCCCTCCACTTCCTGTCTGCTTGGCCGCGCCACCGTCCCACCGCCAGTGGGAAGACGGGGCAGCCGGGACAATCGTAGACAGGAGGAAAAAAAAAGAAAGTGCACTGCTGCCAGCTCTTAATGAAAGGGAGATGCTGTGTGTCGTTTTTTGTTGTGTTTTAGCAGATAGTTTTCAAATCTCCCTTTTGGAGTTAATAGCTGATTTGCTATTCACGCGCCTGGGATTACAACACAGCAAAGGATCATTATGCTTCGCCCCCCACACCCCCGTCTCGCCGCCGCCACCCCTTCAAAATCCAAATGATGTATCTGTAGACAAAACATAAACAGATGTTTCAGTGGCTGTTAGGTGTCCTCACCGGGGATGTGGACAAGCAGGAGGAGAAGGAGGAGGCGGAGAAGGGGGTGATCAGTCGACATGTGTGGGGACAATGCCGCTTTAAAAGGTGTTATTATGGTTTTCGTGGCGTGTGCACCGGTAATGACGGCGGGGCCGGATTTTAGAGTGCTGTCACATCGGGAGAGAGGGAGCAGGGGCCGCGGACCGAGGCTAATGGAGGCAAAACAACCTCCAGCTCCTGCTCCTGCTGTCCAAAAATCGGCTTTTAGAGGGAAAAACAGGCCACCTCTCGGCGCTCGCGCAACACGATACATCAATACAAGAAGCAATTTAACCCCCCCCTCCTCCTCATTTTAATATGCATCCTAAAAAAAATAAAAATACAAACCTCTCTTCTTCCTCCTCCCTCCTCTTCAGAGTTTTGAACCCCAACCAGATTTCAGCAGCACGGGGTTGGTTTTTTTCCTTTGGGGGGGGGGGGGGGGTGTTGAGGATGCAGGAGGAAATTGTTGTACATTTCCTGACAAATTGAGTTAAACGGACATTAAGTAGGGCTTTAAGAAAACAAATGGTCGTCTTTATCACAGGTGGACACTGATGGCTTAATGGGGGCCTGTAAGCTGATCGTATCACCGCCTAATGGCTTGACAGGATGCATTAAGGTTTTTGTGTAAAGAACCGGGCGAGCGGGGGCCAGGCGGGATGGCGAAAATGCAGACCTGTCAAGTGCTGCGTGTGTGCCCCCTCACTCCTCCTCACCCTCCTTTTTTTCTGTGTGTGCAGGGAAGCAGATGTTTGTGTATATACGGTGGACTGGCAGAGGGAGGCCGGCAGCAGATGCCTGTACCGGTGCCAAGGTTCAGGATTGTACAGACGGTACATGTTCAGCGAGAGAAAGCTGCCCTCCCTCTGCCATAGGTGCCCCCCACCCCAGCTGAACGCCACCCCCTCCCCCTCCTGCTGCTTAACCACCACACAGTCCGACCCCTTTTATTTATTCATCTATTTGTTGAATTATTTACTCATTCCATCGTTTGTATGGCCATTTAACGACCCGCCCGGAGGCACGGGAGACGATGGAGCGTTTACTTTGGGGACAGATGACCATTTGCTTCATTTATTGGGGAAAATAAAAACAAATGCTCGAACACTATGGGCCTTTATGGTGTGTGCTAAAGAGGTGAAGAGCCCCGGCCCAAATTATGACCCTCAGTTGTATTAATGAAATCCCCCCGAATTACAGTCCAAACCGCTGCTATGACTGGATATTTAATAGGAAATAACCAAAAATCAGAGAGGAGGGACACCTCTTTAGTCAGTTTTGGTGACTTTAAATGAATATTTCAACTCGATACATTAAAAACACTAAAGAAGTGTCCTCTTTCTCTCAGTTTCTTTAAAAACACTTTAAGATTTTGCGTTTTTACGTGTTATTTCGTGAACTGTAACTCATTATCAGTCTGAGTACAGCATGTTATTCATATCTGGATGTTATCAGCTCCATTTAATGTCCACATATCAGCTGTTATCCATCCCATACATCTTGCCATTAGGAGCCTTCCTCTACCTATTAGCCTATCAATTTGCACACTCTCACCCTTAACCCAGACTAACCACGATGCCAGTGTCAGATTAACAAAGAACAACACATCATTTAAATCTGGTGACCTGATTGCTTCCATTTTCATACCCAGATCTGGGTTGAAGAGGGCAATGGTCTCAGGAGAGACGTCAAGGCCTCCTTCTCAGTCACCACCTCTTCCAGCTCTTCTGTGGGGACACTGAGGTGCTCCCAGGGACTACCTCGGGGTCTCCTTACAAAATCAAATTAAAAAGCTTTTGTAATTATTTCTTGTAACCACCCTTTCAGGGCCTTACCTATGTCCTATGTTCTCTGATGCACTCATGTCTGATCATGTCCAGCCTGGTCACTCCAAACCAAAATCTTAACATCATCAACTTTACATCCATCACACTCATCTCCACCCACTGCAACCTGCTGCACTGTCTTCTGCACTCTCATTACATTGGACGGTTGACCCCAGGTATTTAAACTCACCTCTTTGAACACCTTCCCGATTAGTTTATGGGCTCATTCACTCGTTTTGGGCCTTATTGTTATTTTGTTCCTAAGGAGGACGTAGTATACTCTCTATGTGAGATGCTGTAGATATCTAATGTTCTTTGAATAAGTGCATACAAATCTCCATTATATCCTAGTTCACGCAGCTCTGTGGTTTGTCTGGTGAGGTTTTTCTGACAAGCTTGATGCTTAAATGTAACCTAACAGCATGTGAAAAGGTAGGAAAGTCCAAAAAACGCTAGTGTTGATTGTATTACACAACTACAGCCTCCTAATGTGGACTTTTGTTGCCCTTTTTAACCTGGAAAAACACCATGTGTGGCTTCCTGTAAGAGGGGTAGATCAGCTTGGATTGAATCAGGTGATGAACTAGCTGACAGTAACTGGAGGAGGCCTCATATCAACTGATAGCAGCCATTTAAAGCGTATAGAGGCAGCTCCTTTATTTGAAAGTATTTATGGTTTTTAGGGAGAACATAATATAAATCAAGCACGCTGGAATAAAGCTTTTGTTCGGGTCTGGCGTTCACCTTCACCCACACAAGCATCTTCCACTGCGGCAAGGTTCATCTCGTCTCCTTATTCTTTTGTTATTATCATCTATTGAATGAAAGCACCAAAGTGTCAGAGCAATAAAAAGAACACCTCAGCCTTTCATTACGAGACGCTCCTGCACGTGTTAAGGTGGCGATGCGTTTTGTCGACACTGATAATCCCTCTGAGCGCCTCTTGCTCGCTCTTACACGCCATTTCCCAACACGGCGGAGGATCACAGCCTCTCCTCAGACGCCTCCCTGTAGTTTTGACTTGAAGGAGGAACTTTCTTTTTTTCCTTCTCTGCCTTCCCTCCCCTCGTCTTCCTCTTCCTCTCCCCCTCCCGTCCTTCACTCATTTTGCTTCCCTGCTTTGGAAGGAGAGCGAAGGTACAGCTTGTTTTATTAACATCAAAAGCGCCTGTGGGAGACGGTGGTGATCAAATTCCCCTCTAATTAAAATGAACCTTGGTTGAGAATGTTGCGCTGTTTAATATGTACAGAATGGTGCTGATTGCACAAAGCGGCTCCTCCTTTTGTTGGCGCAGATAATGCGGGCCCCTTCGAGACGCCGACGTGGGCGGAATGAGCGTACCTAGCGCATCCTCTCAATATGGGTGATGTCCTCATCGCAGCGTGATGTGAGTCTGATGTCAAATCGGGCCGGTGAAGCCTGAGCCTCACCTCGCCTTTAATTTGCAGGGTGATTGATGGACCTGGAGGCAATGTTGCAGAGCGATCAACTCTCGTCTAAGGTTGCCTCCTCGCCCTTTTACTGAGCCAGTGCTGCTTGGCAGCCTTCCCCTTGTCCTTCGCTCCCAGGATGCTTCCAGAGTTTCAGAGAGTTCAAGTTCACTTTGCACTTTGTTCTTGTCTTGTGATGTGAACATCGCCACAACGGGTGAAGTTGTACTCCTGAAAGCTTTGTGTCGTTTGAGCTCAAAGACTAGGCGTGCCGTTGTCTGAATTCAGGAGTAGGCCGCGTGTTTTAGAGAGCATTAAAAGAACAAAACTAATCTACAGGAGGTCGGGAAAGGCTGGCCATCCTCTAGAATTTCAAGTGATGGCTTGAGGAGCTGTCATTTCCTGTTGTCGTGCTGACATTCTGAATGTTTGAACTCCGCTACGGACAACAGAAATCGAGCACTGAAAAGGCCACAGAGTCAACAGATCCGCTGAACTCTGTGCCAAACCACATGTGACGGCTAAGTTAATCTGATTGTAGGTGATGTCATCCAAACTCAGAAAAGCAAAGAGGTTAAAAATCCATATCATTTCAGCTCCAGTAAAATGATCAGTGTGGCTGTTCTGTCAGGTGTTTCAATGAAAATATTCATGGAAACGAGGATTTACAAGTTTAGCAGTAGGCTAACTAGGTAGCTACAATCTAGAGGTGATATCAGAATCAGAATACTTTATTGATTCTGAATGATATAGCACATTATGACTGACTTCTCTGATTAGAAATGAGTGCCTCAGAGGGAGAGCTCAGGTTCAGCAGTTTGTAGACAAAGCAAGGCTGAGATGGTTATATGTATGTATACTGGACAAAGGGTGATTAAGATGGGGATGCCAGGCAGGAGGAAAAGAGGAAAACCTCCAAGAAGGTTCATGGATGTAGTGAAGGAGCACATATTGAGGGTTGGAGGATGCTAGAGATAGGGTGAGATGGATGCCTGATGATCCGCTATGCCGGACTCTAAAGGGAACAGCTCAAAGAAGAAGATACACGTTTAGACTTCTCGAGCTTGCCTACATTTAGCCCAGGGTCAGCATAAATTTCATATGTTCATGTTCATGAACACAAACTGAGATGCTTTTTTACGACTTACTGTAATATTTCTATAGGAAGTATATTTTGCATCTTCATCCCGTCTGTTGTCCAGATTCTGAAGCTGGCACGTGGCACCATGGTAACTGAGAAAACTGAGTTGGAAACTGAGTCGAAAAAGTGGCAGTCACTTTGTTTTAACCTAAACCATGATGCCTTTTCTAAACTTAAAGAAGTAGTTTTAAAGGTGTTTATAATGTTTCTGTTATGTGGAAGACTCAAACTCAGTCTGTGGTATAAGCTAGGACACAATACGTTTCCGTGTCAACCTCTCAAACACCCAGATTGGGACATTTTCACTGGAAAGTATTAATTTTGTGTCCAGTCACACAGTAGATTAGAGGTCAGTCGCACAAATTTCCATGATGCAAGACTGCAAGCTGCTTTGCAACCCAGTTCCTGCTTTTCATGCATAAAACTCAATCTTTGTCATGCTTTCTGCTCTTGATGTCTGCTTTGTTCTGTGCTGGGGTCTTTCTGCTCTTCAACCCCTAAACAGGACAGAGCCAACCACCCAGATATTTTGACTAAAGCAGCCCTGCCTGAACAGTACTATGAGTATGAAACCAGTTTGATGATAAGTCTTGCAATCCTCTCTGCATCATTAATTAGGAGTCGTCATCATGACATCATACAGTCCTGCTCAACTGTGGAGATTTTGATCTCTAAGTCGGTTCTTGCTTGTCCATTAAAGTCAGTAATTGTGATGAGTCACTTCGGGTCTCAGGGAGTTTCTTCTACGCCTGCAGTTTGCTCTACGTTCACACAGTTTAGCCGCTCCTTGTGACAAGAAAGTTAGATTTTTTTTGGACTGAATATCGATGCTCCTTCATCTTTCTGGACGTCACCTCCTGCTCAGGGGCTTAAGATTCAAGTTTGGGGCTCTAGTTATGATGGTGCAGGGTTTGCAAAGGGGTGAGACGAGGGATACAAATTCAATTTAGGTGTTGCTGCCGATCAATGACAGCAATCCAACCTTGATCTCAGGTTATGAATACCTGAGCAGATGTTGCATGTGACGCATACAGATGACGCGCACAACAAGTCAAAGAAATCCAACTCCTGGTTTGGAGATTTAGTTGCAAAGCATCGAATTAAAGTATTTTGTTATGTAAAGTTAAAGGCACAGCGTGGCCTTTGACCCTTACACTGGCAACAAAAAACACAAGAGGGGACACTGAGAGTATATATATACATGTATGTATATAGATATATATCTGTGATATGCAGGTTGCTGTCAACCGATATTGATCAATCATCTGATCATTGGCACACATATCAAGGTTAATTATTCCAACAAGTACAACAAACAAATTTCCCACGTGTGGGACTAATAAAGGTTATCTTATCTTAAGTAACAGAAAATGATTCTACTTTCTGGGCAAGTCCTTGTTTATAAGTGAAAAAAAAAAGTTACAACTAGGCCCGAGAGTTAGAAACAAGTCTAAAAAACATGAACTGATAGGAATACCAATATAATCTGACAGATGTTTACTTTACCCACATCATTTTAGGCACCATTTTCGCGACTGGTATGATCGAAAGCCTTAGAGGACTCTGACAAGCATGTAAACACACACACATGGTGATTTACACAATTTGAGGTCAGAATTATTTGAATTTTTAAACATAATTAGCCTGAAAACTCCACTAGAACCTCCACAGACACCTTCATCTGGTGTTTACATTGGTTTTTTTTGTTTTCTTTTGTTTTCTTTCTTTTGTTTACAGAAAGACAAATAATTAAAGGTGCCACACAACTTTCAAAAAAAAAATGTACAGAAAAAAGTGTAATAGAGGAAAAAGCAACACCAATGACAGTCTGATGTGTTAGTGTTTACAAACTAAGACCCACATGGAAATCTACCGTGACAACTGAGGCAATACTAATCTGCAGCATAGACTGTAAATAAAAGATGGACAGGTGTTCAACTCACTGGTTGAACACCTGCTCCAAAGCTTCAAAGTTAGCATTCTGGGCACCTCTAAGTTGGTTTACTGGATCCAAAAGTGGCCACATGTGGACTTGAAGGTACTGCACTGAGTTATCAGCTAGTGCTACCCACCACATGGCCCTCACCAGATCAGGGTTGGCATCCATGTGGCATGGGTTCCAAGCCCTTATATGCTAAAGTAAGTGTCTTCCTCCACGCTTTGTGCCTGCTGAGGTCTTGGTTGGATTGCTCTTCGTCAGGGTCCTCCCCTTTGACCTTACTGCCATGGCTAACTCTACCAGGAGCATAAACACTAGACTGCATTCCTCCTGGGATTTCAGGACCACACAAGCTTCTCCTACACAACAATTAGCACACACTATTAAAATGCTGGACTTTTTCGCACTTTAAAGTACAAAACTTTTTCGAAGCCACAATTGGAGCCAGAATCGACCGTCCCTAACCCTAACCGGTTGAGTGCTACCATTATTTGACAGATATTACTATCACTACTGTTAAAATTGTCCAGAATGCACCAACACCACGAACATGGTCATAAGGTCCAGTTAAGTGACAATCAAAATCAATCAAAGCCACACCAAGAACAAAGTCCACTCCATGTAGTGCTGTAAGAAGAGCAGATTAACTACAGAGACTCTACTGTAATGTGGGACATTTTTTGGATGTGGAGTTTTGGAGCCAGCCTCTGCTAGACACTGGAGGAGCTGCAGTTTTTGGCATTTACCAGGCCCTAGAGGCCCACATAGAGGTCAATCCACAGCACCAGGGCTCCGTTGCACGAGGAAAATTCAGTGGCTTGCTCTAAAATCCAGAAGGCTATAGACTCAAAGGGATCCATCGTGAAACCGCAGAGAATTTTAATGTCAGAAACCAGCAGCACAGCTATCCAAGACACAGATTGGACATTCTGTATTTGATTAGAAATGAAGGATAATTTCCAGGTCATCTAGAATCATTCTGGAAGAAAACTCTTTGTTTGTGTTTGTGAACATTTGTTAAATGTGCAGCACATAATCGGCACACATTCAGCCTGAGTGGATTCCTGCAGCCTCAAATCCAGGCTTTGCTTTTTCTTTTTTTCTTTTTTTTTTTACAGCCGTCCCACCCTGCTGTCAGACTCTGGAGCAGGTAGCCTGCACTCCATTAAACAAACACTGTGGCCCCTCACTTTTATTTGACATTTTATTTGGCTGTGACAAACGAGCAGCAGTTGGATTATAACATAATTTGTCTCCTCTTTATTACCGGCACAAAGGACACCATTCATTAATTATTCTGCCGTTGCCGCTCAACACTAACTGGAAAGGTCCCTCTTTGGACAGATGGCGAGGACAATGTTATTTATATCAATCAGTCCAAAATGTTCAGCGAGGATTACTATTCCTTGGACCGCTTTGATTTATGTCTCTGCACCTCACCCCATACCCAACCTCACCGGCTCCTGCAGGGACACTTTAATCGAATGGGAATTGAAAACAGACTCGCGAGGCAGCAGTGTGTTTCGCCATGTTTATTTATACATTTCCCTTTTCTGGTTTTTTGCAGCACAAGTCTTCTAAACTAAACTAGCCTTTCTGTGGTTTCTTATCAGGGAAGAGGTACTTTTAACCTGCACAGACTCAGCGAATCCATCACTAGTACCTGCATGGGGATGAATAGCAGCTGTAGGTAAGTGCTTTTTATTTATGCAGAGGCGTTTGTTTATTTTAAAAGATATTAAAATGCCTGTCACAAAACATTAATTCAATTTAAATATGATTGACATCCAGGGCCATACTAACTAAATTCAGGGCCCTAAATGGCCCCCGCACCCACCACACCCGAATCTGGAAAGAAACAAGGAAAAAAAGAAACCCAAAAAACAGGATACAGTAAATTTACAAAGTTATTGTTGAATTAATGCAGAAATGCCTGAGATTGCAGTTGCTTTAATAGAACCGCTACCTCTCTGCTATGCTTCACATTTGCTAAATAATAGCTTTTCATGTAGCGCTGGTGCCTTTTGGACATTTTAATGTATTTTACATTTAATATGTTATGATTAATAATTAATTAATATTAATTGTAGTGAAGGTAATTGTGCTAATAGAAAGTCCAAGAAGTCTGAGTTCCAGTTTTACTGAGCGCTTTTTCTTTGGACATCTGGAAACTGCAGTTCCTCTAACAGTCACTTGAAGCTGCTTCCAAAAGTGACGTGATCCCCACAAATCCCCATTTTAAAATGTTCACATTTACAGTAGAAATAAATAAGTTTGCAAACTGTTGTTGTAAATGTTTTTGGCCTTTACAGCTAAATTTATGACAGTTGTACTGTGGGTCGATTTTGTTAAAGATTAAAGTTAAGTGCGTAGCCTGGTCATGGAAACTAATGGATGCTAACCAGACTTAGCATTCCACCATTTCTTCCAAATATAGTTGCTTCTGAAAAAGATTTTTTGGTGGCAGCCAAAATGCTAAATAGATCTGACTTTGTTACATGAGTGATAAAAGAGATAAGATAAACCTTTATTAGTCGCACATGTGGGACATTTGTTGGTCACAGCAGAAAGTGGATAGTACAGTAAGTTAAGAGCAGCAAAAATTAAGAAAAAAACAACTATACAAAACAGAATAAAATAAAATACTATATACAGTAGAATAAAGTACTATACAAAATAGAATAAAATACTATGTTGTACACAGCAAATCCAGCATGTCCAAATTAACACTGTCGGATTTGATTTCAACACTATTAAAGTGTCTATATGGGTCCACACCAAACTAAAACTAAAATACTCAAAGAGTATTTTAGTTTAACTACGTAAGAGTTATCTTCTAATTCATTCTAAAAAGCGGGAATTTTACTGTTCTGAACTTCTAGAAATTTCTTTTGGAAATAAACATTTACTAAAAAGACGCAATGGTTTTTGAAAAACATTTATTCTGAACTGTGCACCACAATTTCAAAACATTTTCTGAAAGATGTAACAGTATACATGTTCTCACTTTCATTAGAATTTTGTTTATCAAAAGGTCTGACATGGTAAATGCAAATAACAGCATTCTCATCAGTTATTTCTTCAATACAATATGCATGTCGTTCATTCATCTCTTTGTGGAACTTCAACGCACTTCTGCTCTCCCCCATATTCCATCTTCACAAGCATATCCTGTGCGGAGATTGAATAAAAATTAGTTGACACTAATTAATGGCACAAATAATCCAGTAAACAATTGCAGCACAGTAAAAAAAAAAAAGGAATCCTCTTTGAGCCATTACTTGTGTAAAGTACTTTCCCAAAAGACAAAGACACAGGCAACAGGTAATACTGAACTAAATGTAAAACCTCAACCTTTTCAATTTTTACCTAAACCATGTGCACAAAACTGTGGAGGGATCTATGCTAACGTAGAATCCAGTCAGGACGTCTGCTACTGCTGTTTGCTCGTTTTGGGGTTTTTTTTTGTTTGTTTTTTATGGGCGATCGTTTTCAGGCTTCAAGTAGCACCATTATACCAACATTTCACATTCTAGACATTGTTTTAGGTGTATTTGACCAAAAGTTTGACTGAAAATTCACATGCAAGCTTTTTTCAAGGCTGTGGTATTTGCCCGCAAACAATACCTTTCAGCTAGCTAAAACAGAATATTATGCTATCAGCGAGCAACATGGCTAATGCCTTTCACACAGCTTTGTCTCAACTCCAAAGAGCCACAGAAGTAAAAGCTCATAATAATAATTGAAACAATCTTTGAAAAAATGACTTACCAAGCATGGCAAACAACTCAAATATGTAGAGCAAAATGTTCTGAAACGGCTTCACTTCAGCTTCGATTGGAGCCGTGCTGGGGGCGGAGTCTGTGAATTTACTCTGTTGGTGTCATAGCCCCTGTAGGAGTTCAGAGTTAAGAGGTCAAGAGTTAATGTTTCCATTGTAACACCTCCAGATTTGACATAGAAACACTCATTTTTTACACTCGATTTTAACTACTATCATTTTACACCTCAGAGTTACATTAAAAGAATGTGACTCTACTTAGAGTAAAATTAACTCTACTTTTGCAAGAAGACTACTAACACCAAAACATTTAACACTTTTGAATTTGCTGTGTACCAGAAAAACTGTACTTGATAATATTGCATATCAGGGAGAGGGGGTGAAGGTTATCTTTGTGTATTAGATATGTGTGTGTGTGTGTGTCTGCACATGTGTTGTCATTTGCAAAGCCTTTGTTGTAGAGTCTGACAGCAGACTCCATAGTGACATCATGATAGGGGTGATCTCGCCGTAGTTATGTCCATCTTTTATATACAGCCTAGGTTATTGTGTCAAGAGTGTATGTTTTGTATTCTCAAAGAGATGAGGATTACCCACATTGCAATACTTCACGCTCTCACTTTGATAAATCCCATTTACACTGACATCTTTTGGATGATTTGCATTTCCAGGCAGCATTTTGGCGGGTTTTCACTTGGAAACGCACCACTCACAGAGATTCACAGAAATGCTATCCTGATGATTGTTGTGCGTTTAGAGTACCTTGTTTTGTGTGCTTGTGCATGCAGTCATAGCAGCTGTCATTATGGTTTCTCGTACCAGATTCACAAATTCTTGTTTTTGCGCTGTTGACCTTTTCTCGCATTTGTCAGGTAGCTGTATCTGATTCTGATGAGTTGAAATGTAAACCCACACTCAGCAGCTTGTAGCAGTTAGAATAATAAATCTCGGCTGAATAACGTGCTCGTCGAGTACAAACAGAGACAGCCAGGTCTGGCACTGACACCGCCTCCAACAACTCATCATTACCTTTCTTCTCTGCATGCAAACCAGTCCCAGAGCAACACTTGGTAGAAGGGCGCCGCGATTTACGTGTCTGTGTGGAAAGAGAGGAGAAAAAAAACTATATTTTGTAATGAATACCATTTACGGAGTAATTAGTTTTATGCAAACTAGTGAAGATGAAAGCAAAAATCTTTATAAATTATGAATCATGTTATAACTTATCAGGGGTGCTTATCATCGAGTTAACGCACCTCCCCGTTAATTAAAAATGTTCACACAGAGTCAAAGGAGGGAGATAGTTTGCCGGCAGACTCATCAGGTAGCTGCATCTCCCAGAAAACCAATTCTGAAGGAAGTCTTTGTTCTTGCTGCCTTTCAAATCTCAGATCAGGGCCAGGGCTGGGCCGAGAGAGGTAAACAACAACAAGGCTGCAGGACGGGAAGACCATCGCCGAACACTGGCGAAGCGTGGGCAAAATTTCAGCCTGACAGAAGCCATGAGCTCTAGGTAAAAACCACCCATTCCCCCCCCCCTCCCACGCCGCCTCCCCAAATCGACATTCTTCCAAACATTTGCCCATTGACTAGAAAAATCTCCCCGGGCCCCTGATGGTCCCTGGCTCGGTGTGAGGATGCCCAGGCGCTACAGCAACGCTCATAAAAACTCAATTCATCAAGACGAGTGTAATTTGCTCCGAACGGAAAGCGCCACAAAAGGGGGCGAGCTTGTCAGCGAGACAGGTGGCTGGAGATCTCGCTCTGATACTGAGCGATATGAATAATAGATTCTGCTAAATGTACGCCAGGACCCGGGCTGTAAACACAGCTGCCTCCTTTCCCTTCCAAAAGAACAGCTTGGCTGGATGAGAAGCCCGAGCGCTCTGCCTCCACCTGAGGACTGGGAGGTGGTGGTGGGGAGAAAGGGGGGCGATTAACTAATCAAATGCATGGGCTAAATAGGAGGCAAGGAGAGAAAAGAGGAGACAGACAAAGGGAGGATGTCGGGGGGGAGAGAGGTGTAAGTCAGAAGGTTTGGCCTCGCCGGTTTTGTTCGAGCACCGAGGAGCACAAAGGATGCTGCTTAGTGGGAAATTGATGTCAGTGTTGAGCTAGTTAATAGGTATGCCCTCGTTGTCATCTGTTGTGATTTTATTTTGAAAGGATGCTTCCTGTTATGCTGCAGAGTGCATGCGAGAGTTCAATAATAAAAACTAAGTGTTGTTCCGGTGAAAAGCCGATGCCCCACGTGTGATTATTCCTCCGTCTAGACAATATAAGTATCTTCAATATTCATGCAGATTCCGCTGGAAGACCCGTCTCTGCTAACAGGTTATGGGCCCAGGAAAACATTGAAGCTACGCCAGGGGAAAGTTTACCACCAGAAAAGTCGCAAAGTACAGCGTGTTCGGTGAGGGCTAGCGTGCTAAGTTAGCACCATGAATAAGCGTGCTGGTGAACCCAGTGGCCGATGGGCAAGGTTGGTTTTTGACGGAGATGAGAAGAATTATGAACTGTGGGAGACAAAATTTTTGGGACATCTTAGATTACAAGGTCTAAAAGACACAATATTGAAAAGTGATGACGACGATGAGGACGACGAAGATAAGAATGCCCAGGCCTATGCAGAGTTAATACAGTTCCTGGATGATAAGAGTTTGTCGCTCGTGATGAGAGAAGCTGCCGATGATGGACGCGAGGCACTGAAAATTTTAAGAGACTATTATGCAGGAAAAGGTAAACCAAGAATTATCAGCCTTTATACCGAACTGACTTCTCTGAAGAAAGCAAGCAGTGAGAGCGTCACGGAGTACATCATACGCGCAGAGACATTTATTACAGCCCTGAGAAATGCTGGAGAGACACTTAGTGATGGTCTGCTTGTAGCGATGGTGTTAAAAGGTTTACCAGAAACATTTAAACCTTTTTCCGTTCACATTACGCAAAGTGAATCAGAAATCAAGTTTGCGGAATTTAAAACGAAACTCCGCAGCTATGAGGACACTGAGAAAATGCGCTTAATGGAACAAGAGGATAACATCATGAAGGCGAGAGTGCAACCCAGCGTGAGACCCGCAGCAGCTGCTAATGACCACAGGAGAGACATGTCAGACACAGTCTGTTTTAAGTGTGGCCAACGGGGACACAAGGCCAGAGCATGCCGCTACAGACAGTGGTGCGATCACTGTAGGAGCAACACCCATCGAGAGTCGACTTGCAGGAGACGACAACGGAATGATGAAGCACGCATAGCCTCGGAGGAGGGCGACAACGCAGAGAGCGACGACACCTATGTCTTCCGGATGAGCGATGACTACGCGGCACCTCAACAGCCACAAGACATCAGGACCAAAGGCCTAATGGTGGATACTGGCGCAACATCACACATCCTGAATGATAAAACAGCGTTCAAGAAATTTAATGACGACTTCCAGCCGGGAACGCACTGTGTGGAATTAGCTGATGGCACCAGGTGTAAAGGAGTGGCTGAAGGCAGAGGAGATGCAGAGGTGTGCTTGATTGACAGCAGAGGGAGACAGTGTAAAACAACACTGAAAGACGCCCTATGCATTCCCTCATTTCCACAGAATATCTTCTCTGTGAGAGCGGCCACCACGAACGGAGCCACTATCATCTTTAAGAAAGGAAGGAACGTCCTTCAACACAGAGACGGTACAAAGTTTCACATCCATGAGCACAACAGACTTTATTACCTTGAGACTGTAAGTGAGTACGATGATAAGTGTAATAATTGTTTTGATGTGCAGACATGGCATGAAATTTTGGGACATTGCAATCATAGTGACATTCTGAAGCTACAAAATGTGGTTGAAGGTATGAAAATCAAAGGGAAAACTGACAAAGAAAGTTTGAACTGTGAGGTGTGTATTCAGGGAAAATTTGTCCAGACTAGGAATAGAAACCCTGACAGGAGAGCTGAGAAACCTCTCGAGCTGGTACATACGGATCTAGCAGGGCCGATAGATCCAGAATCACGAGATGGACACAGATATGCATTATTGTTTACCGATGACTTTTCCGGTGCAGTATTTGTATATTTTCTCAAAAACAAAAGTGAAACAATGCAAGCAACTGAAATCTTTTTGGCCGATACAGCCCCACTCGGGAAGGTAAAGTGTATCAGGTCAGACAACGGCACAGAGTTCATGGCAAAGAGTTACCAGGTATTGTTAAACAAACATGGAATAAGACATGAAACTTCAGCCCCATATTCCCCTCACCAGAATGGTACAGCGGAACGTGGCTGGAGAACACTTTTTGATATGGGGAGGTGCATGCTTATTGAGAGTGCCATACCAAAGGAATTATGGACGTATGCAGTTCAAACAGCGGCTATCGTGAGAAACAGATGCTTTAACAACCGGACAGGGCAGACACCTTACTTTTTGCTGACTGGGCGGAAGCCCAATCTATCCAGAATGCGAAAGTTTGGGTGTGAGTGTTATGCTTACAAGCAAAACAAGGGTAAGCTGGATTCTAAGTGTACAAAAGGGATTTTTGTAGGCTACGACAAAAACAGTCCAGCATACAAGGTTTATTTCCCAGACAGCGCCAAAGTGCAAAAGTTTAGGCTGGTTAAGTTTGTAACCAAACACAATGAGGAAAAGCAAACACAAACTGATACGACATCTGAGGATGAAGACATACAGGTGAGGGAGAGACCAAACGTGAACAGGGAAAGCCCCAGTACCAGTTCACAGGAACCAGATACTGACAACCAACCAGAAGTGAACAGTCAGATGCCACTTAGTGATGAGACTGAAAACTCCAGAAGGTATCCTTCTAGAACAAGAAAGAAACCAGATTATCTAAATGAATATGAGTCAGGAGAAGACATTGATGATCAAGTGCTGACTAACATAGACTACTGTTACAGACTGATAAGTAACTCACCCGGGACATTCAGTGAAGCTGCAAGGTCACCCAACTCTAGAGAGTGGAAAGCAGCTATGGATGAAGAAATGCAATCCTTAAAAGAGAACAACACCTTTACCCTAACAATCTTACCTGAGGGAAAGAAAGCAGTGGGGGGTAGATGGGTATATGTGAAGAAAAACAGTGGTGATGGATCAGAAAAATATAAAGCACGGTACGTAGCTAAAGGTTACAACCAGTGTTTTGGGATAGACTATGATGAAACTTTTTCTCCGACTGCTAACCTGACAAGCATAAGAGTATTGATGCAGTGTGCAATACAAGAAAACCTGATTTTGCATCAGATGGATGTAAAAACCGCATACTTGCATGCACCAATAGATTTTGAAGTGTATGTTGAGCAGCCAGAAGGCTATGAAGTAAAAGGAAAAACAGATGAGAAACTGGTCTACAAGCTGGAAAAGTCACTTTATGGGCTTAAACAGTCAGGCCGAAACTGGAACAGGACATTACATGACTATTTGATAGAGAACGGTTTCATGCAGAGTCCTGTAGATCATTGTGTTTACACAAGGAAAACAGGAAAAGAAAAAGTGATCATGATCATATGGGTTGATGATATTATTATTGCAGCCAGTGATGAAAGGGTTTTGAAAACTGTGAAGGAAATGCTAACTGCAAGATTCAAAATGAAAGATATGGGGAAACTCAAACATTTTCTTGGTATTGATTTTGAGCAAACCCAAGATTGTGTAAAAATGTTACAAGAGAGATATGTAGAAAACATACTGGAAAGATTTCAAATGCAAGACTGTAAACCAAGATCAACTCCTTGTGAACAAAGGTTGAACTACAATGATGATGCTGAGAAAATGAACAATGTCAGAATGTACAGAGAGGCAGTAGGTAGCCTTATTTACTTGACCTCTTGCACACGACCAGATTTGAGTTTTGTTGTAAGTAAGCTGTCACAGCACTTCAAAGAACCAGCTGTGGAACATTGGACTACTGTGAAACATGTTCTAAGGTACCTGAAACAATCAAAAGACAAGACATTGTGCTACAGGAAAAGTGACAAAGATTTGAGAGTACAAGGTCACAGTGACTCAGACTGGGCTGCGGATGTGACTGACAGGAGGAGTACTACAGGTTACTGCGTAAGCCTGAATGAAGGAGGTACTTTGGTGTCATGGCGAACAAAGAAGCAGCCAACTGTTGCCTTGTCAACTTGTGAAGCAGAGTACATAGCTTTGGCAGCAACAACACAAGAATGTTTGTACTTGACACAACTGTTGCAAAGCATGTATGAGCATCAAAAGAGACCGCCAAAGATTTTTGAGGACAATCAAGGGACTATTGCATTGGCAAAGAATCCTGTTAACAGACAGAGGTGTAAGCATATCGATATAAGGTATCATTTTGTGAGATCAACAGTTAATGCTGGAAATTTGATATTGGAGTATTGTCCGACAGGTCTGATGGTGGCCGATGTTATGACAAAGCCAGCAACAAAGGGGAAGTTATTGAAGTTTGAGAAATATATGTTTGGAGTGTAAACAAATAGTAAAGAAAAACTGTTTCTTTTGGAATGCATGTAAAGCTGACAACGTGAGTGCAAGTGGGGGTGTTGAGCTAGTTAATAGGTATGCCCTCGTTGTCATCTGTTGTGATTTTATTTTGAAAGGATGCTTCCTGTTATGCTGCAGAGTGCACGCGAGAGTTCAATAATAAAAACTAAGTGTTGTTCCGGTGAAAAGCCGATGCCCCACGTGTGATTATTCCTCCGTCTAGACAATATAAGTATCTTCAATATTCATGCAGATTCCGCTGGAAGACCCGTCTCTGCTAACAGTCAGTCTAAACATTTAAAGTATGAACTCTGTGTGAGTGAACAATGGACTGTTTTACTTTAAAAACTAGACTTTTAATATGAGCTGTCAGACCCCTGCAGTGTCCCGTCTGATGTCAGCTTTGTAGCTTTCTTGATTAATCCCAAACTTCTGCCACACAGAGATCCACAAACTGTCGAGTAAACACTACTATTAAGTCATAAAGTCAGATAATGAGCAGGAATCCTCCTCCACATTCAGTAGGTCTGCGTACCTTACAGAAACTAGCAGGTCATTAGTGCCATTCACTGAGGAAAGTACAAAAATAATACAGGTGGGAGAGGCTGTAACATTCAGAGAATAAGAAAAATTGTCAAGATTAAAATGATAAATTGAAGAAGAGAAAACTCATATGTGTGAGGACAAACTTGAATATTTTGCTAAATTATAACAAAATATTTCCAGAAAAAAGGGGAAAAAAACACACTTTACAATTTGTTTTAATCACATTAGAGTGAAAATAAGACGGCAACTCCCTTGCAACGAGGAAAATTGAGGGTTGCCCGAGGATTGTGTTAAATTTCTTTACATTTGACAAATGATTACAAAAGTGTCAAAGAGATGACTCACTTCAGTTTAGTTTTATTAATATAGCACAAAATTGCAACAATAGTCAACTCAAGGTGCTCTATAATGTAAGGTAGAGAGAAAACAGTGGTGAGGGAAAAAAAACCCTTTTAACAGGAAGAACCAGCCGCAGAGATGGTCCCAGGATTGGTTGTTGGGGGGGGGGGGAGAATAAAAGGCACACTTTGGGAAAGAGAGGTGATTACTAATGATTAAATGCAGTACTGATGTATAAAACACACAGAGAGTGAAAAGAGATCCATGGAGAAGAAACAGTGCATCATTGGAAGCACCCCAGCAATTAAAGTTTAAAAACTTTATGATATTTATATTTCCTGTCATTAGTCTATCGCAGGGAAATAGACCATTCACATCTATGGGCAATGTAGAATCCCACTGACTGCATGTACCCAGAGAGACACAAACAGGGAGAACATGCAAACTGCACAAAGAAATCGTTAAAAAAAAAAAATATATATATATATATATATATATATATATACATAAGACATTACATCTCTGTGTTATGGGCAAAGACACAGCAGTTTAGACCAGGGATGACAAACTCATTTTGCATTGTGATTCATATTGATCATATGTGGGCCAGACCAGCAAAACTCCTCTTTCTGTTAGTGTAAAAAAGTTTAACTACATACTTGATCCATGAAAAAATATAATATAAGGAGAAAAAAAAAGTGAAATTTCAGTAATACGTGTCAGTTTTTTCTGCATGCTGCTTTGGGCTTAATTGTAAGAAAAAAATGTGTAAAATTACAGAGAAACTTCTGTTATTGTAATTATGAAATGTATTTTTCGTTAACTGACAAAAAGCCTTTTTCTTAGATACTGTAAAAATCATATATTTATACATTATACTGTGAAAAAATTGGAACTTTCTGTTATTTAATTGTTTGTCTGTGCTGATTCTGGACCTAGGGCCTTATGTTTGACACCTGTGGTATAGCCCCATGCACAGCATGATTAATCGTGTTTTTATACACCTGCAGCACATTTACACATTAACTTTAACTGTTTGTGGAAATCACTTCAGTGTAGAAAGACTAAAACAGACAGCTGACAGTATTTAAATGTAAACTTTATATCCAAATGCCCAGGCCCTGCAGTATTTTACACTAAGAAACTGTTTATATGTCATGACACCAGTTTACAGAGTCTAAGGCAGAACTAAAGACTTGACAGTTTAGACTCTGCAAAGGTTTTTTGCACAGACTTAAGAGTGACAAGAGAAACTTGGAACAGCGGAAGCTTGGGGAAATTGGTCAGGCCTCTCAAGCGGACAACTCTGGGAGAGAGGAGAGGATTAGTCTGGGCCAAGTTTTGAGATGCTTAATTGTACTGGTGAGAAGTGTTACTAAGAAGGAGTTGAGATGGAGATGATGGGGGAGGAAACTGGTCAGGTTTCTGTGTGAAGTTGGCACCGTTGGAAGAGGAACAGACATGTGAGTCTGAGTGGTGAGTATCATCCAGATAAAATGGACCAGCTCAACAGAAACAGGTATGTGGGTCTAGGAGGGAGTGTGCTCTTCAGCCGTACAGAAATCACTGGAAAACAAAAGAACAAGGACAACAGCACTGAGTGAACTCCCAAAAGCACTAAAGCCATGGAGAAGCTTGATTACCTCTCTATTCCTACATAGCAAGCAGGTCTGGCCTATTTATGTTCTATTAGGAACATACAAACACTATTTATGTTCCTATTTTCCTATTTTAGTCAGAAGACCCAAATGCCATGTTGCAATACTATACTGCTATGGTAGCCAACGTTTCAAATGAAGGTTTTACAGGTTTGTGAGTGTACACTTTATCCAAAGCCTAGTGAGGGTTTACTCATGTTTCCTGCTGGGTGGCTGTAGCTCAGGGGGTAGAGCAGGTCACCAACTTATTAGAAGGTTAGTGGTTTGATCTCTGGCTACTCCAGTTTGCATGTCACAAGTATGAATGTAGTTAGGAAGCACTTAGTTTAGAGAAAGTGTGTGATTGGGTCAATGTGGGCATGCTGTATAGAGCATCCAGGAGAGTAGGAAAGTGCTACATAAGAATCAGTCCATCCACTGTCTGAACAGAGTTTCGTCATGTTACTTTTGCACTATTATGTTCCGGCACATGTTGTTATTACATGGCTTGATTAAGGTACACATTAGGCTGGGGCCAGACCTGAAACTGTTCTGGGCCAGCACAGGGCCAGCAGTGTGTCTACAACTGCCCCGTGGGTGCACACAACTTACACATGGCCCACATACTGCAAAGAATGATGGCCCTTTGGTGGCCCAGATCATGTTTACCAGAGGTATTCCAAGCATGGGCCAGCACAGGACCACCAGTGTGTCTGCAACTGGCCTTGTGCTGGCGTGATGCTGTCACATCAAAATCTCTAAATGTTTCTAGCAACTTGTTGAATGTGTGTAAAGAAGAATTAAGGCAGCTCTGAAGCCAAAAGGGGGTCCAACACAGTACTAGCTAAGTGTACTTTAAAAAATGACCTTTGCTCCTTTAATCTTGCTGATCTTAAAGTGTCAGTTCAGCTACATTAGAACAAGGAGAGATTTTTCTTTACAAGATAAACAAGCAGACACATTCCAATAGGAAAATAGTGAGATAAATGATTTAGGTGAGCTAACTCTTTACAGGTCTGTCCTTTAAGCTGATAACATGACAAAGGAGGAAAAAGGAGGTATTAAATGTACTGCTCTAAGGACTCCTGTCTTATGTTGGGGATTGTTTACACAGATTAAAGGATGATTACGGCATTTATTCAAGAGGAGAAAGTAAATCTTGACTTTTTCCCTCCTGTCCTTGTGTTTCATGTCAAACGCTGTGAATAATGCGGCGGCGGCGGCTGCTATGAATGGTGTTTGTTTTGGCAGGGACTTTGCGAGCCACAGTTCTGCGGGTTGAATTCGCACGTTGTGAGGAACATCGTAGCGGTTTACTCACCGACGTGTTTACTCATGAATTATCATGTGCGTCTCGCCGTTGACTCACTCGGTGGACTACATTTTGCTGCTGATGTAATTTTCCTGCGCCAACCACCACCACCCACTCGCTGACACTTCATCGACGGCTGCTCCTCTGCACATTTGATGACTCCCCAGATGAAATTTAGGAGGATTTTGCCCAGCTGAAGGTAATTAATTCTTCAATTAAAATGTTGTTAAACATTTTTAATGAGTAATTGGCACTGGGGAATCGGATACAAAACTATGTTTAACTAGAGACGTGCAGACAACACGGATGTTTCAAAGTTGGATTCTGCAAATCTGTTCATTGACCCACTTCTTTTTCCTCCCCGAGTATCGTGCGGCGCAGAAATATAAATAAAAAATCAAATGTGAAGCGTCTCCTGGCACAGAGGATGTGTCCTTCATCTCAGGTGACTACTGCTTCATTTGGCTGTCTCTCACTCTTTCTTTTTTTTTCTCTAATTAGGACACGAGACGGCACACAACAACCTGAGATACAGAAATATGGCATCACAGAGCAGGAACATGATCCACTTAACCTGATTTCTCTTCAGTGTGAACAAAGAAAAGGACACGCAGGAGGAACAGAGCATGTTTCATTCATCACTAGCAAATGACACAAATAAAAACCATGTTTTCAGGATCTTTTTTTCTTTCTTGGAAGCACTTGAATATGACTTTATTACATTTTTGTGTGAGCTATTTGAAAAAGAACCCTCTGATTTTTGCAATAACACTTACTCAAACTGATAGTGAAGGTACTTGTGAATCACTGTCTCTTTCATCATTTGTGCAACTAAATTTAAACTTAAAATCATATAATACCATGATGGGATAACGATACGCAAATCTTCTCACAACAGCAGATGCTTTGCAGAGTAAGGTAAACATCTCAAGTGATCAGTCGCCTGTAGAGGCTTAAATAGTTAAGGTCATGAAGGTGGCCAACTTTTTACGCTGCATATCCAACCTGCTCTGAGATGAGATATCCACACATGTATCACCACACCATACTGACCAATCAGCTCTCTCAATGTGGAGATAGTAAGAGACTCTGAAGTCTTTGTGAAAAAAATCAGTCCAATCACCAGGCAACCACTGATTTTCCCTCATCACAATCCTAGTTTTTACTCTGGTGTGTCATAAAGATATTCTGGCTATGTTAAACGTCATAGTATAGATGACCCCTTAAGAGCAACAATTGGTGATGGTTCCGAGGAAGTGACGTCCAGGAGAATCAGGCTCTGGGAGGGGCAGCCAGCAGCAGTGATGGGTATGAGGGGAACGAGGAGATAGAAAAGAGTAGCATAGATTTAGGACTGCATTGTTTCCTGGTATCAAGAATTAGCTTGTTGTGTTTGTATCAGTGATGTGATTTTAGCAGGAATCAACGTCAGGCAAAATACATACTGCCCCAAAAAAGGCTTTTATTTAAAATAAGCATATTTGTGGCAACTTTTATTTGTAAAATTGTTGTTAGCTTGCTTCAGATCACCAGTGTCAGTACTTAATCTATTTGTGCAGTAGTGCAGCGGTCCCCAACCCCTGGGCCTCGGACCGGTCCGTGAGTTGTTTGGTGCCGGGCCGCAAGAGTTGAGGCTCAGGTGTGAAATGTATTTTCAGGGTTTTTATTGGTTTTCAGCTCCAAATAAACTGTTTCTAGTTCATATTTGTTTAGTTAGAGGGGTTTTTGAAACATCTCATTGCACCTGCTCAGTTTGTTGTTTTCAAACTACTAGAGCTTAAAAAGCAAGAGGCCCAAGAAATGAGCCTTGTGGAACGCCACTTATAATTCTTTTTTATTTTGCCATGGAAAAATCTATCCAGTTGTCTATTATTTTTTATCGTTATGCTCTTACATCTAATAATACCAAGACTGGAAGAGTCTTAAAGATGCATTTAGCCAGAAGGGGGTGACTTGTCTAGTTGCAAACTGAAGACATTTAGAAACAGAGTTCTCTACAGAATAATGTATCTATTTCTTGTCTAATTATGACCTCTGTAAATTCTTTCCTGATTAGCTTATAGCTTCAATCACAAGTTTGAGGTAATCATTTATATACAGTGTGTGTTTCCCTCCCTAAACTTTTTTTCACAAAGATGCTCTACATTCTTCTAAGATTTCATTTTTAACATTGATTTTGCTTAAAAATTACAAGCTGACAAAAATGTGATTCCCAAACCATCACTTTAAACCATTTACATCAGAGTATTAAACATGCATCCTGTAGCATCTGATGTGTTAATTCTTTAACGTACAGAGTGACATTATTAAGCACATTCTGCCAAATTAGACTGAAAATGACACATCCTGTTTCAGCTGCTTGAATAAATCCACTTAACTGGAATCTACAGCAGTTTTTCCTTCAGCCCTCCACTTCAGCCTGCTGCTGTCTGCTTTCCATAATCCTCTGTAAATCAACACAAGCACATCTGTATCTCGAGGAGTCCCTCTTCCTCCGCAGCCAGAGTGTTTTGTTGCGTATTCACGAGCCGCAACGTTAGCTAATCATGAAGCTAGTTCAGGGAGCCTCAGTTCATTACAGCTCTGCACTCTCTAGGTTCCTGGCATTGTTCTCTCAATTAGAGACTTGTAAATGTGTTGCTTGCTTAATCACCCAAAAACTGGCCCCTAGGACTTCCCCCTAATGCAACCCCATTAAGAGGGGCCATCAAAACAAAAGATCTGCCTCTAATGGCAATAATCCCTCACTGCTGTCACTCCAGAGCCAAACTTGTATCTTAAATGAGCGATGATGGATGAGAGCAGGCCCTTGTGTCAGAGAGCTTTATTGCTGGTGATGGATGCGCCGGGCATGCCGCACACCAAAACTCAACCGGGCCCTGTCGCCGTCAAAGCCGGCCCATCCCAAGTGTGTCCATCCCGACGTCTCTGGAAGTCAGATGGCCGCTTGTGTCGCTGAGGGGTAATGGTGGAAGGAGTAAGCGCTTATCCAAACAAACTCATTAGCACAATTAGCGTTCGTTTCCTGCCGATGGACCCCTGGAGCTCTCCTAAAGTTTGACGAGTGCAGGGCCGGGGAGGAGTGATGAGCCCCTGATTTTACAAGCCACAGATATGTGATCTTGAAGAGTTTGGAGAATATTTTAATTTAATGGCAGTGCGTTTGGGTCAAGTGGTATTTATGTGCTTTGCTGGTATATTTACTGGCTTTGGCTTGAATGCTGGCGTGTTTCCAGACAGGCAGTCTGAGCATAATTGGACCACATCAAATCAGAGTTAATCAGAAGTGATTCAATTAACTCTGTCATTCATTTTGTTGTCTTCTCTGCTTTCAGTGTTTCAGATCTGAAATGCACCTTTTTTTTAAAAAAGTCTGCTGTTATACAGCTCCAGATGCAAAAAAGTAAAACCAGTCAGACGGCAAAAATGGAGCCATAGACAGAGAAGTGATGCCATGATTTACACACAGAACAGAGTTCTAGTCAGACCATTTGAGTATTACTGTAATGAGGGGATTAAATACATTTGTCTTTTTTTAAACAAAACAAAAGAAGGTGTTCAGAAATTTAAATGACATCTTATTTAGTTACAAAGTGGTTGAGAACCAACAGTCAGAGGACATCCAATCCACAAGCACAGACATGTATGATAATAATTATTAATACAAACAACAATTTTAAGTTATTCAGTGTTTGGTCAACTTATATGGTTAAATGGGATTGCACAGGTTGCCTGGTAACAGAGAACCTTTCTCCAAATAATTGCTGTGGGGCTCAGACTGACTGCAACCACTCTCAGACAGATGGGTGAAAGTTTGCAAGTATTTGCCCTTTAATTTATAGTCAATCTGAGTCAGTCTACACTGGTTAGAACAACTTGTCTGTGACACATGTCTTTGCAATAAGGGACTCAACTATTTGCCAACTGGTTGTATATAAAAGTGAGGTGCTGAGCACCTGGAGTGTGTCATTTTACATGTTTCTGTCCTGCAGCAACTAAATTACTATTGATAGAGGAAATTTTGATTTCAAATGTATGAGCTTCTGAGAAAACTATCTAAGTAGTTCATGTGAATGTTTTTTATTTGAATTAGGTCGATAGCAACAAATTTGCATTGATTTGCACAAACAGATTGCACATAATTTCTAACTTGATGGTTAAATCACAGTCCGTCTTGTTTTATCACTGTCTTGATGTGCCAAAGTTGGGTTGAAGATGGCATCTGACTCCAAGTGGTTGCAACCATTTCAAATGCAACAAGATTGGAAATTCATTACAAACAGTCATTCTAATTTTGGTTGTACTGCAACCTCCAGCCACTGTTTTACCTAACATGACCCTTACAACCTGCAGTGGTTTGAGAGGTGTAGTCAACCTTGTGACGTAGCCTTTTCTTTCTTGCTAGAAAACAAGAACATCAAGGTGACCCCCAAGTGCTTCTGTCTTTGATTTAGAATCTGTTTTTCAAACATGACTACACATTGAAAAAATACTGACAGCTGATGGTTGGTTGTTAACCATTGAAAAGTTTGCTGGATTTTTTCCACCTGCCACTCATCAGTCATACCAGGCCTATTTCAGTATTTTCCTTACTTTAATCCTTATCTGGGACTTTTTGGAGGCTCTCCTGACTTTTTTCTTTCATCTCATCCCTGCTGATGACCTCTGCATATAGATGCTCATCTCCATGCTCCTGCTTTTGGGTCCTCTTTTTGTGCTGTTGTGGCCACTCCCGTCTCTTTAGGTTACCTTTCTTTTGATTAGCTGCTCTTCACAAACAAGCTTTTGTTGCCACGGTCAGAAAGAGCTAGAGATAGACAATAATGAAAAGCATAACTGGCCTACTTTAGCAAAATTTTAAAAGACACACACATCAAAAAAAAATCTTGACCTTATTAATTTGTTGCGCTTCTCTTTTCTTCTGTCTTAAACCTTTCTTGTGTTCTCTATGACCTTTGACCTTTGCTGTATTCACCACTGGGCCTTTTAACCTTGTCTGTCTATGAACTGGATCTTCCCTCTGCAGTTGCACTCCATGTTCTCATCCTGTAAGAAAACAATCTTAAATGTAAATGTTGCCCGTGTTGAACACTTCTAAAGAAAGCCTCCTCTTTCCCCGTGTGTCGTACACCAAGCTGCCACCGCATTAAGGTGCAGCACAAAGACACATAAGGCCTCTAACGTTGTATTCTTCTTAATTATATACGGAAGCCATTATATTCCCCAGATGGCCCGGTATATTTAAAGAAACCAGAGTCCTTCCAACACTTCTCCTCTCAGGGATCTCATACTTAACAGGCGATCTGCTCTTAAGGGAGCCTCCTCTGGGTATGCAGGCTGCAAAAAGCCAATCACAACCCCAGCACTGCTACACTGTGCCAACGCCGCCCCAGCACTCAGGCTCATTACATATATTTGAAGAGCGACTTCTGCAGATGTGCAGAGAGAGCTTTCTGTTAACATTCAAGGCAACGGAGGATAAATTGCTATTTGAATTGCTAAAATGCCCAAAAAAACATGATCGGTTTGAGGTGTTCATTACTTTAAGGATGGCATTCAGTACTTCTGAATGTACTTTAAAAGCTGCCACTCGCCAAATTAGCTTGACTTGGCTACTGGCCAAATTAAAAAATTAAAAAATTCACAATAAATTCAGTTGATTTGAGGCCTTGCAAATGAGATTATCCTGACTTCTGCTGCATATTTGGGATATTACACCAAACACAAGTTCACAGTGTTGTTTCAGCTCTTTATATTTTGAGTTTTACACAAGAAATATCTAAAACTCTTGGGAATAATAAGCAGAGCCTACACTCTGTGCTATGCTTTAGCTTTGGCACATAGTTTCTTATTCTTAGATGACAGGAGCTGCACTTTGTGTGTGTGCTAATCTGCTGAAACGGTCAGAGATGCTCTTCTGCATACCGTGGTTGCAACAGTTCTTTGAGCTACTGTTGCCTTCTTTTCAACTTGAAGAAATTTAGCAATTCTCTTCAAACCCCTGAGCAGCTTGTAATTTTCTCTCAGAGAACTACTGCTCTGAATAATTCCTACATTTTTAGACCATTCTCTGTAAACCCTAGAGATGGTTATGTGGGAAAATCAGTAGATCAGCTATTTCTGTTCTAGTCAGGAACCACGGCACTTTCGGAGTCGCTTAAAACCTCCATTCTGGTGTTTTGCTTGAGCTTCATTCATGTATACATGAATGCATCTAGCTGCCATGTGATTAGCTGATTAGATATTTGCATTAAGAAGCAGCTGAACTGGTTTACCTGATAAAGTGCCCGTGAATTTTGGAGCAGACAGAATTTAAAATCTCGGATTTTAAGTGACCAAAATGTGCACTTCTTGTCTCAGTTGTTTCGCCTCAACCTGCCATGGAAGATGGCTGCAGGTCTCTTCCTGTTAAAAGGCAGTTCCTCCATACTGTCACCAAGATACACTCATAGTGGATCACCGGATTGCCTGGTTTCTATCATTAATGTTTCAGGCCTTTTACTTTATAATATAGAGCACCTTGACATGACTAGTGTTGTGATTTTGAGCTGTGGAAGTCAAATTTAACTGAACTGGATATCAGCTGGTGATGCCGGAAGCTTTGAAATATTGGCTGTCGCCCCCAGAGGCCAAGTCATCAGACGATCTGGGTTCCCAGTTTGGCACCAACATAATACCAGAGAGACCGGAACGCAAAAGTCCTGGCGACAAAAAAACTCAGACATCCTGTTCTGACCCACTTTGATGTGCTCAAAGTCATAAAGAAAGTTAGACCATCTTTGTCTTTATCAACACGAGTATAGTGACACATTTCGGAGCGAAACAGGACATGAGGAAGGACTTTTAACTAGATCGTCCAAAATGCAGATCTACAGGTCATAAATTAGAACTAACACTTTGAAAATGCAACGTTTTTGATTACTGAGATCCAAATAAACACCTCCTGTTATGATGGAGGTGAACAGTCACCCCAAATTGCATTCATTTTAATATAAATTAAACACATTTACCATGTGTTCTCTAGAAATCCAGAGACTCTGAGCTCAACTGTGGAGTTTCACTTGTAATTTATGTAAGAATTCGTTCTAATACGCAGCTTCGTGTGAGCCAAGATAAACTGTTTTCCCTTTTCACCTTTAAAATCAGCCGAGAGTTGGTTCAGATCCGAACTTCTCAGGAAGACAGACACCGGATGAAAGGTAGGAAACCCCTCTCCTTCCAGCAGGAAGTGCCTCCACACCTCTCCCACTGTAATTAAAGACGTCGCAGAGCGGGGCTTTCAGCCGCATTAGCAAGCAGTGACAGGTAATAAAGCACATCGGTTAATTGCAAATGAGCGCACACACCCCAGTTCCATTAGGCATAAATAATTTGGCCACTTGGGTATGTGCCTCCCAAATTACTTATTCTTTTTGTGTCTCAAATTACCTATTCTTTCTGATGTTGCCTTTTAGTTGATTAGCGAGCTACGCGCGCACCAGTCGCCATTGGCTTTTTCCAGGTTTTCAGCCCGTTTTTCATTTTTCATAAGGTGAAGAAGAGCTCAGATCGGTCCGCCATGGATTTGTTTCTGCTTTTGTTTGTGCACACACGCTTATATTACCGGCGCAGATGATAATTTATGCAGTTATTCCCAACTTTTGCACTTGTGGTGTGATTCTGTGGCGGGCCTTTCTTCTCACACCTTGCACAGTTCTTGCTCGGGGACGTAGGATGAATATTAAATACAATGGCGGTGGGTTTATTGCTTTGTTTTCATCTAGCACACACATATAGGCGCATTTCACATTCATGAAAGATTTATTTTTCATGCATGTCTCCGGTATACATAAACATTTTCAGGACAAAGGGAAGTGCTTGTTTTTGTTACTTGCAGTTGATCCTGGTCATCTTAAAGCCAAAGTTTATGCTTCTCTCGATGTCATTAGATGTTTTTTATGAGATAATGAATGTTTAATTTTAAACAACTCTGCCTTTGAAACTCATAGATATTCATGGTTTGTATAGACGTTGGGGAAAAAAAGGACCTTATGAGTTCCATTTTCTAAACTCTTGTCCTTTCCTCTCTGGCATTTTAGGGCAGATCTCATGTTATTTTATGAGTTTTGTCCACTTTTCATAGTTTTTTAATCACTTGACTTCACAATATGCAAATGGCTTTTAATAACCTGCAGGCATGGCAGAAAACTCTGAAGTCTGGAACATGCTGCGTGTCAGCAATGTGCATGCTTGTCATTCAGAGATGTTAGCCATCTCTTCTACATTCATGTGCAAAGGCCTGTTTTTCCACCTTTTGATACCACAGGGGTCATTCCAGGAAATAAAATAATCTGTGGCTCCCACCTGACCCTTTTTATGTACAATTACTTTCATGAAGCCATGCAAAATTGTACCTTGATACTGTGACTGTTTTCCAAGTTACTGTCCCTTAAAGTGCAGAGAGATGCGTTAAATTTGGTGTTTTTAACCACTTTTTCCCCAGAACTTTTATGCCTTCATAACTTCATGACAGGTTTAAGTCTGATTTACCATCTGACAGACGCTCAGCTCGTGGCCTGCATAATGCATGCTGCAGACATTTCAAGTAGCATGGGTAAAGAATTGAAAAAAATATACACCCACCAATGAGGCACTATCAGTAATGTGCTTTTGCATGTTGGTCATGTGGTTGCAGCACCATGTGATTCTCTCTCATCCTTTCAGACACTAGCTGTTGACTAGCACTAAATCCCTGGAGCCCAAAAGATGATTTGGGGAACAGTCCTGGATGTCCCAAGCCACACAGAGACTGCTGCTCAACATCAGTCTCTGTGTGGCTTGAGGCACCTGTATTGCTTGGAATGCCATTTTAGACATTATCGCAGGGCTGGTTTTCATAAAAATCCTGTCATATTTATGGTTTGGACGTTGACATGAGTGGTATTTACATGTCAGAAATCGGGAACTAGGGTAACTGCCTGAAATGCATCACAGCTGGACTTTGTCCTGGTTGGCTCGTCTCGCTAACGGCTGACTGAAATCGCTCCAGTCAGGTCAGTGTGTAGCTTTTGAACTGGAGAGCCTCCACTCAGCACGTTCTACTAACTTGGACTGGAGCAAGTGCTCCCCAAACACCCGATGAGCATTGTGATGACTTAACATTCGTTTACTTTGCACTGCTCCTATTTTAAAGAGGGAATTATTAAGAAAAGTTCAGTGTGTGATCCGCCGTATTAGAGCCTTCTGTGCAGATTTAATTTCACCCCCTAAATATGCAGCGAGACTTTCACCAGTCAAACTCCCAGGAGGTGTGATGGTGACCAGGCCACCCTCCCGTCCTCCCACTCGCCCCCCACTGTGTGAGCCCGCATGCCGTCCCCAGGTTGCGACAGCCCTAATTAAAATGTCCTTCCTCATTATCATCGATTGCCCCGTGCATTTTGGAAAACAACTGCAGCGCTGAGCTCTGGCAGTGGCGGTGACGCCGGCCAAATATAGACATGTGACACTGGTCTTTAGCCCCGTCAGATGGTCCCGGTCCGACATGAGAGCGAGGAAAGTGGGGCAGCAGCCGAGTCTCCCCAGTGGACGCTGGACTACAGCTCACACACACATACACACACACACACACACATAAGACCACAGATGGCCAGTGCCCCATTCCAAGGTTCATCAGCCACAGGAAGAAAAAACACACACAAGAAAAACAAAACTTGCAGTCATTAACGGTATGATTTATTCATTAACAAGTGTGTGTGTGGACTAGAAAGTTTATCAAATCTGTAACGGTATTTAAAAATGTTGCTGAAAGCAGAAACAGTCATGGGTCAGTATCACTCCCTTGTGTTAAAGTGCTTTGTTTTAAATCTTTAAATGACTGAGTAAAAATGTTGTTAGTGAAGAATTCTTCCTTATTTTAAAAACTGAAAGATAGCTTAGATAAATTTCCATATAGACATAAGAGCTTTTTTTTTTTAAAGAGAGAATTTAAGGTTCGTCTGTCCATCTGTCAGCAAAACAAAAAACTTGCCAAGCTGAATTTCAGAAAACTTGGTGGAGTTGTACTGCACAGGCAAAGGAAGAACCTGTTAAAACTCGGCGCAGATCGAGATCACCTTCTTAAAAACTATGAAACGAGGGATTGGGATTGGCAGAGAAGTGTACCAATTTACATATAGAGCACATTTAACCCGCTATACCCCTATTGAATTCTATTACAATGTTCCAAAGTCCTGATAATTCTGAAAGAACTACAAAGTCATATATATATAATATACATATAAACATTCTACACAACTAAAAATAGCTTTTAATTATAAGTTTAATTATAAGTTTAATTATAAGTTTTAACTTAAAGATCACCCTCCCAGACAGCTGACAATGAGCCAGCTAAACAACAACAGCTGGTTATAAGCTAATGTTATGGCGGATAATGTTTGGCAGGTGTGTCCTAAAAATCACACTTTCCCTCTGATAAACAGTTTGATTACATCCTCACATTGTATGAAAGTTTATTCGCAAAGTGTCCAACAATCCTAGATCTACTTTAAAGAAAGTAAAAAGCAAAAACAGCAGTGCTTACTGATAGAAAAGTTCCAGAAATCCACAACAACTCACCTTATTCTGGCTGTCCTCCATCAGAAGTGTGCTTGCTTGTGTGGTGTAAACTTGTGATTTCATTGTTTCCGAAATGGTTGTTTCGAAGACGATGACCGAGGTTGCGACCACTAGTACTCAGCTGCCATCTTCAAAGGAACTATGGTACATGCAAGACTATAAAATAGCAATATTAGCTTGTGATTGAATAAGTTGGCAATTACATGCAATCCATCTGCTAAGTAATTCAGTGCCACTGGAACCAATACTAATGAAATGCTGATTCTGAACTAAAACAGTCAAGTTATAGACCAGAAACCCAAAACACTCAGCTGGAAGGCACGAAAACCTCTAACCTTTGCAATTTTCTGTACATGAAGCTCATTACATATTTCTTAAATGTCTTTTAACTCCTTTATGTAAAAAATGTGAGCTTTAAAATTAACCGGGGTTTCTAATTGACCCGTACATACAGGTCTTAAAATATCCAGAAACTGTAGAAAGGCTCAGAACAGCAACATGTTGCCATCAATCATTCATCAGCCAACGTGGGCACTAACACACGTCACCCAGTAAATGATTCATGGGAACATATTGCTTTCCATGGACCGTTTTCCTCGTTAATTTTAGATATTAGTCCTATATTAAGAGCCTGCATGTTGTTTAAGAGAACAAATACCTCACTGCCCCTTTAAAAACCAGTGTCCATTTTTATAACTGAGGCTTTGGGCTTCTCCTGCTTGACGGACAGATGGACGGACGAATGGACAGACTGCGATGGGCAGACAGACACACAGGCATGTCAGAGGAGGCACGATGCCGGCTGGCGAGGCAGGAGAGAGGGAGCATCTGCCGGCGGGTTTGAGGAGCAGCCATGGCTTCTGTGAATCAGGATCTCCCCTGACGCCGGTGGCGGGCCAAGAATGACCGCATGAGTGCCAGTGGGTCAAGGGAATCACAAACGGTTCAAAATATCATCACCTAAAAGGGATGAATTATTGAGACCCTCTGACATACATTTAACAAAATAGTTTCCTTTAACTTTTAAGTTACCTAAGTCACATTTGTTTTATTCATAAAATACACCATCATTTAAAGGCATTTCCTACTTGGTCTGTTCTAACTAGACAAATCATTTCAGATTTTGAAAAAAAAAAAGTTCTAAAAATCTAAATGAATAGAAAATTGTATTAGTGCTTTGTATTAGTTGTTATAAGTTATCTTATTAACCAAAAAATGTTTGCCATTAATGCTACAGTTCCTACACATGGCCGCTTTAAATGCTTTCTATCATAAAAAAGTCTCATTCAGGTGATTTGACCTTAGAATCAAGGCAACCTGAAGGTCCAAACTCTGTAATACAGTGAGATAAACCAGGTCTGACAGCCTTAGACCTGCATTCTACCAGATGACCAGCAGGGGGCAACTCCTGTGGTCACAGAAAGTTCAATAAAAGCATGAGCTAATGGGTTCAGTCATAGATTTTGGATCAGATTGAATTTTTTAAAAGTTAATTTTGTTCATTTTCACCGATTTCTTTGCTCTTTGTGCTTCGTTTTATAGTTAATAATTGGTTGCCAACGGCCTTTCCGGGCTCTGGTCACCTAGGCTAGGTCAAAGGCCTGAGTTCAAGTTGACGACAGATCATTTCCTGTATGTTTTTCCCTGCTTTTCTATCAAATCTCTCTCATTAAAAAAAAATTGTAACTCAGGCCCTGCCCACTTTACATCACCAGCAAATATTTTAACTGTAGTCACTTTACAATTTAAAACTGTGCAGGCTGCAACGAAGTCCACGTCAGGTTACATAGCTTCAACACAGATTTATGAATAAAAAAGTATAAATCCAGGTCAAGGTCCTGAAGCAGCAAAGCCTTAACCTTAACTGAGACAAGCGAGGCCTGAAGTTCTTTAGATGTTGTTCTGGGTTTTTTTCCCCACTGGGATGAATCTTCAATGCGCTCTTGGAGTCATTTTTTGTAGGCCGACCACACAGACTGATAGATGTAAATTACTTTGTTTCTCAGTTTTTTCTTTAGATCTGTGGGATGATGTGTTGATTTTTTAGATCTTTTAGGCTACATCACTTTGTCAGACAGCTTCTACTCAAAGCTGCATCCAGATGTATTCTGGTATTTTAGGCTTTGAAAAACTCCTACCAGGGTGAATGTTATCGAAAACTCAGTTTCTGTATTTACACCTGGTCAAGGGAAACAGAGATTTTGTCTCACAACGTTGAAGGTGTGCATCTTTATCTTTATAGCTCTTGAGATTTTTTTTTTTTAAATGTTCACATGGATAGTTTTCAAAATGAATGTGGGGAAAATCCCAAGATTCACAAGCAATACCCATGTACATGTGGAAGTAGCCTGATTTCTTGATTCAGCAGGTCTGACACTAATCAGGCCTGGGTGTTGAACTCCCCTCTATTTTCCAAAGGAAAACTGCAATTAAGCCCAACAAATGCATGATTAACAATATTTAACAGTTACCTTTTCACACAGGCCCAGGTAGATCTGGATAGCTTTTTTCCCCCTTAATATATAAAATCATTTTTTTAAAGCTGTATTTATTCGGGTTACCCCATTTATCAAAAAGTCTTATCATTATTTTTTTATGAAACATGTAAACGTGACAAATATACAAAAAACTAAGAAATACATAAATACGTATACGGTATTTGTTCCAGCTTCCCCATGCACCTTTAACAGGTAGTCACGATGCCCTTCAGAGGCAATAAAAAGATCTCTCACACTTCCTCTTTAACTGAGGAGACTTTCTAAAAGGAAGCCTTTAAGGACAGAGTGCACACTCGTCTGAATTCCCCACACCCGATTGCCATAGCTTGCCCGAGTGCATCTCCTCCTCCCTGCTGGTTATCTACGGAGAGCTACAGAAACCAGAGCAGTGGGGGCTTACCAACCAAACACAGCCTCAGCCCATTTGACCACAGGGGAGGCCTGTCAATGGCCCAGATAGTTCTGGTAATTTCCCAGCGTTGACTTCTGCTTCTGCTTTTACATATTCAGAGAGGGAATCAAATATGGAGGGACTCCCTTTGTTCTGGCATGTTTGTGTGTGTTGGATCGCCGGGGCAGGGGCCGTGCTCTCCTCCGTGGAAATGCCTTGAAGTGGAGAAAGGCGTTAGGTGTATTTGAAATACTGAGGAGACAGGGAAAAGAGAAGTAAACAGGATTAGCGTTATCAGGCGCACTTTCGAGGGGACACGCTCACAAACACACATGTATCCGTATATGTCTGAAAATGCACACGCTCACACAAGGAATTACAAATGAAACATGAATAAGTAAAGCAATAAAGCATCGTCTTGATACGCTGGCCTCAGCCGGAGAAATATTACCCCTCTCGGACCGTGTGGGCAAATAAGTGTTTTTCTTAATCTGAGTAGTCGAGGGGTGATTTCTGAATGGAAGGATAATTGACCTAAATGGTCCCCCTTTCTGAGCGCGGCGACATCGACTCATGGCTCATAATGGCATGAAAGCGCAGGAGGGGAATATGAGGGAGGCGCCGATGCTTCGATTGCAACCAAACAAGCGATCGGTTAAAATAAAAAAGTGCACTCGCCACTCCAAATGTCAGGAAAATGAGTGGGGTGGAGGGGTGGGGGGAGTGCGTGTGCGCACGCCTTCCCCCCACGGCGCGCTGAAGAATGAACGTGATTTCCTGAAACTTGTTTCTGCGTGCTCTCTGAATATCACATATTAGCCGGGCCGTTATTTTGAAAATCTGCCCTTCCTCGCCCTCCTCCTCCTTTTTCTCCCTCTCCTCTCCAGTGCAGTACAAGCGGCGGATGGTGCTAATTTCAAAAACATCATCTCCTCCACGCCGAGTTCAGGAAGTTGATTTATAGACGGTGCTCGCGGAGTTAATTGCGGTGCGCGACACCAATCAGTCTTTGGGGAGATTTCTTAGGCGAGCGGGGATTAAATCGACACCCAGCACAAATAAACAAACAAACAAACAAACATATTCATATGCCCCGTATTTATTTATCAATGTTTTAGATTGCACTCTGCCTCCGAGATTGCCCCCTTTTTTCTGTCGAAGATTCAATAAGTTGACAGAAACATTGTCAGCACCAGGGTGTCGCTTTATATCGCCGCTGCCAACAAATCTGTCTTTGGGAAAATGGAAATGTATGTGTTAAGCACGCCCAAGTGATACAGGAGGGGCCCGCCACTGCCACCACCACCACCGCTGCCGCCGCCACCCTCCCAGCACCCCTCCCTTGTTGGATCCTCGAGAGTTGCTCCTCCACAAAATGATCGTCGTTGTGCTCGGAAGCATTCATCTTGATTATACAGACAGAAATGCTTTGATAATGATCTGCGGGAGACGGTCGTCAGAAGTTTGTCAAAAAACACTAAATGTCAAATCCCCGGCGGTGGTATCTAACTATCTGTTGGTGTGACACAGCCTGTCACGCACACACACACACACACACCTTCTCCTCCCCTCGCAGCCTTAGCCAATGAGACGTATGCCTCTTATTGCCTCCCATGCCTCCTCACTGTATTGCACTGCCATGGAGTGGAGAGCACACAGCTGCAAACCAACAGCAGCAGCAGCGGAGAGAGTGTGCATGCATGTGTTCACATGTGTGAGGTCATCTGGCAGAACACGCGTGTTCAATGACTCAAAAACACTGCAGGAAAACCGAATCTGAGGCATTAGTTTGCGAAGCCGTCAGAGCTGTTTGTGTGGTTATTGTTAACATTTGTTAGCTGTATTTCTGTCACGGTTTAGTGTGGTAAACGTGACAGTGGTGCAAAACGGCTTTTGAAAGGACTACATTCAACAGTATATGAGCTAACGTTTCAGCTGTTTATCCATGCCTTTAGCTTACTGTGAAACTAGAACTGAATTATACGGCTAGCTAACAAAGCTGCACATAATTTACCGCTAAGAATTTCCAACATTCTTTATAATAATTCTAAATATTGAAACATTTTTCAGCTGCTATATCCACTCATCCATTTTACATTAACAATTAAACACTATCTATACTTTTTATAAGTAATTTAAGTTAGCTAACCTGCCGCTTTTAACAAAAAGCTAACAGTTTCTATTCTACTGGATAACATCTTAATAATTTAATTTGAGTTTTAAATTCACAATTTTAGTTAGCTATTAGTTTCTCAATTTTTTTCTAATAATTTAAACAGCTTATTAGTACTTTTAGCAACATTTATAGTTTCCATAGCTAGCAAGCAAATTTTAACAATTTATCTACATTATTTGCTAACAAATTAGCTTCCTAACGAGTTTCAGCGAAATTTGACGCCTTTATAAGTAGCAGTTACCGCTAAACAAATTTTAACAGTGTATCTGCAGCGTTAACTAATGACTTGAACTGTCATGGCTTTTTTCTTTTGGAGGGGGGGGGTTATAGTTTCCATAGAATTAGCTAAAATTTAACTGCTAGCTATACATTAAGCTAGTTACTTTCTGATTTTCTCAATTTTAAGTATTTTAACCATCGATCACTTTTTCGAATTTTTTTTAAGAATTGTCAAAAATCCATATATTTATTTTAACTCTTAATTCAAAACTTTTAGAATTAGTTTTATTTTAATTTTATTTGTTGGACTGTATATACTTTAGTTTAAATTAGCAAGCAAGTTCATATTCATATCACATTTATAAATCCATATTAATTCTGTTTATGTTTAGGTTATCCACACTTCAAAAAAATTGTTCTGAAAAGTGCCATTACTATTTTCTTATTGTCTTTCTATTATCATTACTACTGGTTGTGTTGAGTTGTTAGAGAGTTAGCGAGGCAAAGCTGAGATGGTTGGGAGAGGTTAACAATTCTGTTAACAATTTGATTTATCTATCCGTGTTTATAGATTTCAAATGCCAGCTATCAGTTTAGAGAATAATCTTTTTTATTTAAAATAATCTTTCTCCATAGGCTATCCCCCAGTCACTGCAGACAAACCCCAAGGGATCGCTACTTGCACCCTTAACTGGGACTCACTGATTGACGGTTACTGATCTAAACTTTCTGCATTAAGACTAACCTGAGAAAAAAATGTGTCCAGAGGCATAGGTTTATATATATTCATACATGTAAAATACAGCTCCATCAGCTTTTGTCTGTCTACAGAATCACTTTGTCACACACACACACACACACACACACACACACACACACACACACACACACAACACACACCGTGGAGCAGCTTTATAATTTAAATGTTAATGGCATCACAGGTTTCACTACCTCCGTCAGTGGCTTTAGGAAGAGGCGATCGCACTCACAAATGCCGACTGGCAGGTACTAAACGGTAAACGAGTGGAATTCCTCTTTAAAATGCTAATCAGTGCCAGCTCAGATCTGAGCGTGTGTGTGAGAGAGAGAGAATGAATGCACTTCACAGTCAGGCAGCCACTGTATATGCGTGAGTGCTTGTGTATGCATTTGCAGCTCTAAATGAACTGCCAGCTTTCAATACTATTATTCCTTGTGACCTTTTACAGCGACTGACATAACGCACAGGATTCAGTTCATTACTGAGCACCTCCACACGACCCGTGCTCTTATTGTTGACAAGCGAGATCTCAAGAAACCGCAAACAAACATGTCAAGTCGAAGTTACAAATCTGTGCAGTTTCTCACGTTATCGTGAATTTGTTATCATGACATACCCCCCCCCCCGTGTTTGTTTTGCCGCCACATATGGCCAGAGCGGCCGCGCCTGCCGCCATGCCCGCTGCCGCCGCCGACAGCCTCCCTGGTTTCCCGGTGAGCAGGCAAACATCTTGAGCGGGTACAAACGTGGACCGACCCTCCCTTTGGCTGACGTCCAAACTCTGTCTTGCGTCTTCTGGGAGAACAAGAGGAGAAATGGAACAACTGGTTTTAATGAAACAATTACAAGACACTAATTATTATGTTAATGTTTTGCTACTATCATCAGCCACCGCTAACAGCCTCCTGCACCTAGAGGTTCAGAGCCTGCCGTGTGTGAGTGTGCATGTGTGTGTTAGTTTTCTTTTCAGCTAGGTGGGAAGATGGACATTTTTCAATAGGCAGCGGCAGGAATGTGTTGAAATGTAAAAAGGGCCACAAAGCGCCGGCTGTTGTCATTGAATGTCAGGTACATTAATTCCCATAATTCTCAGCGCAAATAAATTAGCAGCAGGGTTGCCAGTGATTCAAAGCCATCAGTTTTAGGTGTCTGTGTGTGTGTGTGTGTGTGCGTGCGTGCGTGCGTGTGTGCATGCGTGCGTGTGTGTTTGTGTGTGTGTGTGTGTGTGAGAGAGAGAGAGATGAAGAGGAGGAGGAGGAGGAGGGCTCAGGAGACAGGCCTGGAGGCGAGAACACACACATGTGAAGCACAAAACACACACACACAGACGTAAATAAACACATGCATCATGCAGACGCATGAATACACACATGTAAACACATGCATCACAGGCTCCCTCTCCCTCCACACACATGATAAGCAGCAGCGTGCTGCCGAGGCCATTGTTAATGCAACAGCAGTGGTACATGTGCCGTGCATTAAAGGATAAATCCGCCTTCCTGCTGTTCAAATAAGCAGGTAAAAAAAATCTTCATATATCATGTTTAGATCTGCATAATAACATTCATTTTCACACTAAATGGGATTTAAAAAGTGATTAGTTTAGTAAAAGTTTTCCTTTTTCTCTCTTAAGGATGATGAGAAGTTCCTATGTGATGTCCTGAAAAAACAGTAGAAGTCCAGCATGGGGGTCTGATATGCTAAGACTCTGCAACAAGTCAGAGAAAAGGTTTATATTGGTAATGTACTCATCTCTAGTGCCATCTGGCAATTGATACCCCCAAAAAAGCATCCACTGCCATACTCCCAAATTTGGGAGGCCATTTGTTTTGCCAGGTTGTTATGCTAAGTCATCCTCCACTTAAGACACCCATAAAAAGGCTTTTTAAATTTGTAAATATTTGTTTAGTAAGATGTGGAGCCTTGTGCAAGATAATAATTAAATGCAACTTGATATGATAGTTCACAACCTCCCAAATGCCTGCATCAGTACTACTGAGCTATTTATCAGTCATGCCTAGTTTACTTCCCCAAGCGTTGATCAATTAGAATAGATCTGTCCTTTTTGCTTTGCACAAGCGTGTTAAGGTCCTTTTTGATTATGGGAAATTTAAGGTGTTTCACTTCACCATGCCCTTTTCACATCCAATAGTTCCTTGTGCTTGGATCAGTACTAAACTGAACTTAGAGCACTGTAATCTTTGTTCTTTGCTTTTAAGATTTACATGACATGGTGTCATTCAAGGTTTTTCAGCAGTAAAGAAATGTGCACCATGTCTGACAGAATACAGTTGCTGACTGGGTGACTAAGTGATTGGATAACTGTTTTTTCAAATGGTTTATGAGGCTATTCCTATTAAATTGTAGGCTCATCAGTTATTATTGCTGTTTACAATTGTGCTTCAAATCAATAACTTCTATGAGGCAATGCAAAGATTTTAAAGCGAACTAAATGTACTTGCCAATATGGAAAAGAAATAGTAAAAACGTATATGATTTACTCATGAAAGTGGCCACTTTCTCATTACTTTCATATATTATTATATATATTATGTATATTATACATTATATAAGTATCCAAAACATACAAGTTTCATTTATATAATTTTTCAAGGGATCTTATATCTGTTTTCACTCTTGTTTCACACAAGACAGATACAAACTTTATAAGATTTTCCATATGGGTGGTTTAGCCTTTAGCTTACTATTACAACCACTCGTCCGTTTCTGTAGCTTTTATTACATTTGTAGCTACTCATTATGTTTTGTGGCCAATTTAAAGAATTTATTCGTTATTTATTGTTAGCTAACATTTTAACTAATTGTCCACTCATTAAGCTAGCTATCCCAGTTGTTAATCAGAAATATGGCTAGCATTAAATTGTTAGCCAAAGTTTCAACAGTTGTCATGTTATTAACTAACTTAATATATGGCTAGCAGTTTAACTAGCCATACTTTAAGCTAATAACTGTACTTTTAACTTTTAATCTATACTTTGAGCTAACAGTTTAAACTGTTAGCCTTACTTTTGGAGAAATAATTTTTAATGCTCTATTTATAATTTTAGCTAGATCATTTACAATGTTCATCTAGTACGTGTAGATAATTATTTATTTATTTTTTAATCCTTTCTTATAGTTAACAATATGTTAATAAGTGTGAGCTATTGTTTTAGTAACTGAAATCACTAAACGTTTTACCTAAAATTTTAGTTAAGTGATCAATTATTTTTCCTAGCTAATAATTTAAACAGTTTAGCAATACCATCAGCGAACAATTCAAATTGCTAAACAGACTATTCAAGCAATATTTAATTTGGTTCCATACTTTTAGCTAACAATGTGTTATAACTTAATTGAAAATAAAATAGTTAATAACATACCACTAAATATTTTGAGAAAACAGCATCCATAATTTTATTAATAATTTTTACCAAGCAAGTTTAAATGTTTAGTTGATATTTCCATTGCTTTAAATTCAATGGAACTATTTAGTTAAACTGTGGCTAACCAAACTGCTAGCCACAGTTAAAGGGAATTTTTAGTTAAATTGTAGCTAAATGAGCTGTTTACTGTTCAACTGTCTGTCCATTGAATTTAGCAATTTTTTCCCTTTATGATCAGATGTATGGTATATTTCTTTTGGTTGTCTATTTGACTTTTAATATCTGCTGAAATACCCTCTTTACTTCTTGTACCCCGAGATAATCAGTTGTTTAAGGCATTCAGAGTCTTAATTGTGAGAATTTACTACTAAATTTCATTTTGTTTATTTTGTAAAATACATCTGTTTCTTACTTCATGAAGTACAATTTTCTTTAAAGTTTACCATATAAAAGCAGTTGTATCTGAATTTATCTTTATTGCTAAGGGTAGGTGAGAGAAAGTTTTTTATTAGTGGTGATCTGACCCTTTAATTACATTACTTAACTTGTGAGACGTACATTGTTTGTTGCAGTCGTTGCGCTCTGAGCCAGGTCTCCCTTTGAAAACCGTTTCTTATTCTCGGTGGGACTACCTGGCTGAATGATGGGTCCATGAAAGGAGCAACAATATCCCAGACTGTTTGCCATAAGTCAGTGAAAGAGGTGATTCATGAACAGTGGGCAATAGGTCTTGGCTCAGACTCTGTGATTGAAACCTGTTTAGTAACAACTGCTAATTTCATTACATGGTGTCAGCGCACACTGAGCGGCTCCGAAAAGGCCTGCTTTGAACTCTCAAGGCCCAAACAATGACACGGGGCAGTCAGGGGGCCTGACGGGAGTGTGACAGGTCGGTGGTGGGTGTAAAAACAAAACATACCCCCTCCTTAAAAGAAAAAAAAGAGAGCGAAGGTTTTTCATAATGCTGAAGTCTGTCAAATATTTTGATATGTCCCACACACCATGGTGCAGCTCCTCCTGAGCTTTTTGCCTTTCAGCGGGGGAACAATTGACTTTCTTCACGATCAAGTCGTTCGCCTCCCCGCCTCCAGGCGAAACCTTTCATGAGGAGCCATGGCTTGCCGTTGCAGCTGTTCCGCTGGGGTTCTTCCCATGGACACCGGGGATAAAAACTCTTTGAGGAAGCTACTTCAGTTGTGTGGCCTCGCAGGTTTCTCTTTTTTCCCCCCATCAAAATGTTGGCTCGCTAGAAAGTTTTGGGTTGTTTTGTCTTTGTTGGGCTGGGGTTGGACTAGGGTGAGCTTTTTTTTTTCTTTTCCTTTGTCTTTGTCTTTTCTTTCCAGATATGTTCTCACCATTAGCTCTGTCATGTTTTTTTTTTCATTTGACATATCTTTAGTTAAGCAAAATCTTGCTCCAGGTGTTTTCTAGAAATGAGGGTTTCCAGAAAAGGCCAGAAAGACGGCTTCCAGTTTTAAGGATGAACCTTTTTTTTTGCAGTGTGCACAGCTTTTTACAGTGATTGAACTCAGAGCTGCAGACTTTCAGAACATGCACCATGAAGGTAACTTTGTAAAGTTCACTGCGGATAGAGGAGACGTATGAATATTCATGAAAAATTACCCCAGCTCGCCGTCCCTGATAGCGGGCCCTTTTCTGCCATGGTATTAGGCCTGTAAAAGAGATGAAAGGCTTGTGAACCATCCCCACTTCCTTGGCCTTATACTGGGACACAATGGCCAACCAGCCGCTCAATTAGTCTGCCATCTTAGACTGACTGTTTGACAGGTCTAGCTAATTGTTAATCCCGCCATAACTGTTGCTCAGAGTAATTAATCATGTAACAAAAGGGCTCTCAGTGAGGCAACCCCACCAGTGCGGATGTGTGTCAAACCAAGAAGCGAGCACTAAGAGGGAGAAAAGGCATCAGTAAAGGTTGTCCAATTTACAGCTGAGGTTGATTAACAAATATTTAATCTTCATTTGCGGCACCTTCGCGGCAACGAGCACCCGCGCCCTTGTTTTTCCCGGATGTAAACAGTCGAAAGCGTGAGATCTCCTGGCTTTATGTAAATGCCGTGCCGTGTGAGCCCCACAGGAACAGGTTCCAGGGGTCAAGTACCATTCATCATGAGATGGAGTGTCATTTTCTCCACTTCATACGCAGGCAGCTGCTTAAGAGGAGGAAGAGAAAAGGAGGTATTCTTTGAGGGGGAAAGAAAAGGCAGAGCCGAGCACAATCCAGGCTTCAGAGACAGGGGGTGGTGGTGGTCGGGGTGGTGGTGGTGGGGTGAATAGAAACACAAGGTGCCACTGTGTCAGAATTCAAATGTGAACACAACCGGTGATGTCATTCACCTCCCCAACCCCACCTCGAGTCATAAGACGAGCCACATTCCTGGGAACGGGAAGTGGACACAAAGAGCCACCGTGTTTTGCAGTTTTGCAATTCTGAATCATTTTGCTGTGACCCATGAGTGATTTTTTTTTCTTTTCCCCTCGGTGTGTCCAAATGATGATTAATATCTGTTTTCTATCTCTGTGCCGAATGGTTCCAGCAACAAACAAGAGCATCTCTTGTTCAGATGAAAAAGGAATTTTAGGCTCCCGGGCTATGGGAGCTCATAAAGGGCAAGTTGGATAATTTCAGAGGAAAATCGAGAGAGGTCAGAGCTCATCTCCATCTTTTTTTTAAGAGAGGGAAAAACTTAAACATAGTCACGCAAGAGATATAAGGTTCTGACACCTTTTGTAGGCCTTGAATTAGAAGATCAAGCACCAGGAACAAAAGAAAAAATCAGAAGTCAAGGCCGATTATTTGCCTGATTTTTTCCCTCACAATCAGCAGTCCAGCACATGAAAAAGGAGAAAACCTGACGATTCAAGGAACAAAACAAAAGCCTCCGGGGAGACCCTGGCTGCCCCGCCGGCTGGCCGACCCACCTCCGCCGCCACGGAGGACCAAAGCACAATACCGCACACAGAAACCTGCAGACAATAAACAGAAACAGTAGGAATCCTTCCCTAATTTGACTTGCTCCACAGGTGGTCACCAGCTGCTTGCGAACAGGTTACTGCGGGCCCCAACGGAGGAGCTGAGATTTTCATTTTAAGTGGAACAATGGGCAACTGCACAGGTCCCCAAAACCAAGAGGTCGTTTCTTTCCCTTTCTTTCTTTCTTTCTTTCTTTTTTTTTTTTTATTTGGCAGTGCCTGGAGGTAAGTCGGAGCTCCACGGCAGCAGACAGTGAGGTCTTTTGTCTCAACGTCTGCGAACAGAAATGGGGGCTATCAGAAATTCCCCCTGTCTTAGTTCACATGATTCAATGAGAGCCCTGTGTGCCACTCGGAGGGCTGTTCTTTTCTTGTCTATTCATGTCGTACACCGGAGGGAAAGACCCGGCTACACTGACGGCTGAAGGCCTGCTTTTACTCATTCGACAAGACAACACCCTCTGCAGAACTCCAAATTCATTTAACTCATAATTACACGGCTCTTCACACAGAACGGCCCTTCAGTTCAGCCAGATATGTCTGAAATGGACATTGGTCATGCACGAATCCTTGAAATGTCTTAATGTGCGGCCAAATCCTTTCGTGCAGATTGCTCTTATTACCTCCAGTGTCCACAAAAACAGATAAAATAAAAGCCTTCTGTCTGTGGGCTTAAAATGAAGATTCAGAGGCAGGCACATGGTCAGATTTAGAAACCCCAATCCTCACAAATGAAAGATGAATGTGGGCTGAGGATGTCTTGCAGGCAGAAAGGGGTTTTTCCCAATAATCTTTGATTAGATCGTCCTGAGACGAAGCAGAAGCCTGACCACCAAATAAGAGGAAGCAAGTTAACATAAGTAATTGTAATTTGAGTGCAACTTCAACTAACAACATGGGAAAATGCTGGAAGGAGAAAAACAAATACAAAGAGATTTTTCTTCTGAGGATGCTGATTTTTAAATTCACAGCATTAAATACAACACATCCAAACTAAATCTACTCGCAACTTCTGGGATTGCAGAACCAGTACATATCTGGCGCTTGAGTGAAACAGGCAAAAATTTGTTATATGCAAATTTGAGCTGATATTGTCCAAAATTAGAGGGACAATTGTTGAATTTGTCATTGAAACAGCCTTGGAAAGAAACTGTTTCTACTGGCAGGAACAAAAACGGTGGTTGCTGGCACTTGGGGGACTCTTCTAATACCCATTCTGCTTGATTTAGAGCAAAGTTTCTGTCTGATCAAACCACACATCTTTAAAGAGTGAAGGAAAACAAAGGGGAAACCAAAGATAGCATTCCTTAAGCTGAATGAATTTTATTCACACAAGTTGTCTTACTCTGTCTTACATGTGAAAGGGTGTCATTATATTTTCCTAAACCTAACCAAGCAGTTCTGGCACCCAGTACCACAGAAAGTCAAGAGATATCAATGGCACATAGGACTCAAACCATCATTCTCTTGTATAAAAGTCCAGAATTTGACTTTTGCCACCATTTTCACCATTCTCCACCAAGTCTGAACTTTGGTTGTAGAAAAGATGGATATAGTCTCTGCGATGCCACCAATCAGTTCATGATGTCCCAGTTTGATGCTTCAAACTCATTTGAACAGGTGTCATAATATTTTCCTAAACCTAACCAAGGAGTTTTGGTGCCTAGTACCAGCCATGGTCTGGAGATATTAATCCCACATAGAATGGGAACCCAATTGTCTTGGTTGCCACCACTTTCATCATTCTCCACCAAATCTGAACTTTGGTTTTATAAAAGATAGATATAGCGACAGGATTTGAAGTTTCAAATTAAGTATTTTGGTCCAGCCATCTTATCTTTTTTTAAATTGGATGGGAAACCAAGAAAACTGGATGTAAAATTGTGACAACCACTCAGTCGATGTTTCTTTAAAGTAGAACTCAGTTTTGTTTTAAAGCAAAGAAGCAACAACAGTTCGGAGGCCAGTAGCTACTTTAAATATACAACAGAGTCAATAGGGACACCAATGTCAAGGTGTCCCACAATAGTTCTGTTTTTCCCATAAAGGTAACATTAAGATTTATAAATGCTTTTTAAATATTTCAGTTCTTTTGTTGTAAAAGGCTTTTAAAGGGTAGAATTGGCTAACAGAACAGCTGAGCAGTTTCAGTTGTAGTTTAATGTGACCGATAGGCTTTTTGCCAAACTTCACATTGCCACAACAACTTTAAGGCTTAGATTACGCTCTATCGTGGACTTGGACAGCTGGAGGCACCACAACCAAGTAGTGAAAACTTCTTTGTCCAGCACTGGGGTGCATGCATAGTTGGTGCATTGTAATAAGGTCTCTGCAGGCAAGTCCATGTGGTTATGCAGATTAAATTCGCAACACTCGTGCCTAAGTGGACCTGCAGACCAGTTGTGGAAAATTTAACATTATTGCTTCAGAACTTTAGGCTTCTTGGGTAAAATTCACATTTGCTTGACAACAAGACCTCAACTTTTTATGTATAATTAGTCAAGTCCATTCACATGTGACTGTAATGATCTTTGGAGGTAGTGAACAAATGTTAGTCTGGATGGAGATTTTTTAATAAGACAAACTTTGTTTATTAAGTGTTTTTGCTTGTAGATAACACAGAGACGGTTTGTAACATAGGAGGAGGGCTGTATGACTGTTCATCTGCATTATTTGGATTACTTGTGTTACATGCTGGAGAATAACCAAGACATCTCAAAGCAATCAGCATGAGACCTCAATGTAAAAGATCTATGATTATGCATGTTCCCTAAAAACGCATGGTTTAAACTCTTAATTTATGTATTTCGTTTTAATGCACTTTTATTGGCGCCTGTGCTCTCGGCGCCCTAAAATAAAACTTTCATCTCCCTCGTCATTACATCCTGAACTTGCCCCCACGTCCCTTCATTTACATTCACACAGCTGATGTTTGTTGTGAACAGGCGCTGTCAGAGAGGATAAAGAAAGGTTACCTGGTGGCTGGGATGCTTTACACCAGCAGATTTATCCACACTGATGTTTTGATGTCACCACCGGCCGCTCCGGGCGCTTTGCTGTTGCAACAAACCAAACCCAATCAAATCTTTGAAGTAGTCATGTATGCATAAGTGCCGTCTACCTTAATGCTAAATAATTAGCAAACGAGCGCGTGGCTCACTGGGATTGCTACCTCAGGGCTAAACTTGCTTTTCCTGCTTTGATCATTACGTTAATTAAATCTGGCTCCCTTGACAGGTCGAGGGCTAAAAAACAGGTAGGTGTCATAGGCACCTCGGCGCAGACAGAAGCACCTGGTGTGTGTGAGCGCTCCAGCTGTCAGCGGCGATGCCTTGAGAGTCAGATGGCGCTGGTGTTAATTTGAACCGATGTCCCAAAAGGGGAGGGAGGGGAACAACTCAATCGTAAGACACCCCGATTCTCCGGTCTGGAGGCGGGCGAGGCTGCAGCTTTGGAGCAGCTTTGGCCAGAGGAGGAAAGAAGTCATGTTGTCAGACCTCAGTGTCAGCTCGCGTCATAACCAGTGCCTGGGGGACAAATTAGAAGTGTGTTTCGAGAAATGTGTCAAAAGTGTTCTCGGTCCACATCACAGCAGAGGAATCGTGCGAAGAGGGACCTAAACCAAAGTCAAACGCCAAAGGGAGTCAGAGGAGGGACTCACCTATGATTTATTTAAATCAAAATGGCTCCAAACTATGAATAATTACACATCGGTGGATTCATGTGCAGTCTCTTAATGCAATTATTCATGAAGAGCTCTGCTGGCAGGTCAAGACAGACTGTAAGCACCTCATGGAAGAGCACTAATCACTGTTAGTGCACAAGCAGGGCAAGAAAGGTCAAAGGTTTAATGCAGTATTTTAAGTCAAACTCAACTATTTTCAAGCAATTTTCTGCACATTCACATGTGTTTCCATGTGATTGTGGCCATGTCTAACAAAATAACTGTTGTACACCTGCCTGACCTTCACTTTTATCTTTCAATTTAATTTTATTTATATAGCACCAAATCACAACAACAGTTGTCTTAAGGTGCTTTATATTTTAAGGTAAAGACCCTATAATAATACAGAGAAAACCCCAAAAATCAAATGACCTCCTTTGAGCAAGCACTTGGCGACAGTGGGAAGGAAAAAAAAACCTTTTAATAGGAAGAAACCTCCTCCAGCAGAACCAGGCCCAGGGAGGGGCGGCCATCTGCTGTGACAGGTTGGGTTGAGGGGCAAAGGCTGTGGAAAAGAGCCAGAGATTAATAATAGGTAAAGATTAAATGCAGAGAGGTGTATAAACACACAGAGGGTGAAGAAGGTGATTAAAGAAGCAACACTCAGTGCATGTAGTAAGCAGCCATGATGCACTGAGTGTTGACCTATTGCAGGAGGAGTCACCTGATCCTGCCCTAACTATAAGTGAACTATAAATGTACATGTATGTACTCACAGCAACAGATGACTTTTGTAACTATTAAGGCCTTGCAAAACATAACACAAAATTCCAAAGTTTTCGACGCAAACTTGGGGTGTAATGTATACACACAACAAACACGTTGTGTTTTTGTGGAATTTGTCGTTAAAAAGTGCACCATGAAGAAAATGGAGTCGACATCAAGCAATGATGAGCTGGTCCTGATGTTTCTAAGCAAGAAAAGGAAGAAATTAAGATTTTGAGTTTATCCAGTTCTCGCGAGAAGGCAGCAGCAGGGAGAATTTCATAGTTTGATCCAGGAGCTGAAGCTGTATCACAATTTTCAGAATGTCAGTGTAGAAATTTTGGCTGTTGTTAGCAGAGTTGGGACCACATCTGAGGAGACAGAGAAATAACGTGACGCACAAACAATCGTAAACGACTCGATCAGCGATATAAAACAACTTGGTTATTAGCTAGCAAGTTTTTGCAGACCGATCCATATAAACTATGGGCAACCATGACCATCTGCTAGAGACCAAAGAAATCACAAGGAGGCTGTTGGTGCAGCACCCTCTTTGCAACCTTGGTTCACCTGTGAACCTCCAGGAGCCACATTTGTCCCTAGCAACTTGAGACCAATCTCTATGCCTGTATGACTGAGGCCAAAGATTTAAAATTAGTTATTGAGACCATAAATTCATTTAAAAGGGGATGACTGAGATGACAGGGCAAGGAAGTCTCAGGGTCTTTTTTTCCCTTAGACCACTATATAACTGGACTTCTATGTACATCCAAAGATTCCCCCCCCCACCACCTCGTTGGCCAGTAAAAAGAATGCAGGTTTACGAGCACAGACGATTCCACATGAATTCAGCCTATTGTAATAGCTTGAAGCATTTTTATCACTTGGACTCATCTAAAACATGACATCAGATTAAATCTGCTTCATATTTTAAATGCTGAAAGCCATAAAAATGCATTTATTCAAAGTAAAATAAGCTTTAAACTGGATGTGGTTCTCCCTGACAGTGGCTGCAGGGGAGAAAAGACTCCCCATCCTTGATGAAAATAAGACAGATGACATTAATTTCTTATGAAATAATCTAGATTGTGTTTGTTGGATCTGCTCAGATTTTTAAAAACCACAAAAAGAAAACTTTCTGCCTGAGCCCAGCGGTCTTTCCTCCACATCCTCATCCAGCGCCCCACACCACAGAGCGTTCAGTAGTAATTAGTGTCTTCAATATGTTTAACCATCCCACATACCTGTTTAATCAAACCATTTTCTGGGCATGTATTCAACCTTCAAAGGCAACGTTTGAAAAGGACTCGGGAAACACAAAAGCGACTCGTCTCTGAAGCTCCTTTTGATCTAGATCATTAACGTTTTGGAATCAGAAGTTGACATAAGGCCCGGTTTTGTTGCCGCACTCCTGGATCCGTTTCTGTGCGGTGGAAGTTGAAGATGTTTGGAAAATTGCTCCGATTATAGTGTTCATGTGCCATTTGATACTGGTTCCAAGAACAAGGGGAACTGCAGCCAAACCAGACTACACCAATAAGAGCTGGCGGAACTGGCCATCCTTTCATAGACCACATGGTCTCTTTACCGAGTGGACACATTTTATTATCATGGTAATCGACTTTGTAATTCCGGTGTGAGCAGCCCCACCCTGCTGCATTTACAACTGAGAGATCTCAACACCGATGAAAGCGGAGTGCATCAAGCAACAATGGTTTACTAGAAAGGACAAATGGAGTGGAGTGATTGTTTTTAAAGGCTGCGAGTTCATCAAAAACTTCACATCGCAGAGATTTAAAGGGTCAGTTCGGTGCATTTGAGCTCGAGTAAACCTTTAAACTACACTGAAAATCCCTCTAGCGTTGGCTGTGCGCATCAGAGACCGATTCCACAGTGGAAGTTGTTGCATCGAGGGATGCATTCAAAGCAAGCCGATGGGAGTTCTTCATCGCTCTCCAATGGGGGAACATCAAATGACGACACAATACGTTCTTGGACTTCGCGAACAGACAGGGACGGGCCACCCTCCATCTCCAGAACCCTTTAAAAGTGAGCCCGTCCTCATCCAACCCTCTTTTTAAAGAAAAGTACTCATCATCTCATCATCACATCATCACGGACTCTCCTGCTCTCTCTCTTTCCCAGAGCATCGAAGCGGCGATGCCTGCACCCGCGGGCAGCGTTTCTGAAGAATCACAAGAAATTCATTTCCTCCCTGGATGGAAAATAACAAAGGAATTCCTCATGACAGGCCTCTCTTCCTGTCATCTGCCGGCCACAAGTCTAGTGATCTATTATTAGAACACCCCCACCCCCCGCCTCTTCTTCTTCCCTTCTTTATCACAACCAGACTGCAGAAGTCTCATCAGGTGATTTGATTAACAAATTACAGACAGACAGGAAGTCTGAGGGTTTGGGCAAAGGTAAAAAACAGACAGGGTACAATCAGTGTGGTTTTTGGGGGGGAGGTGGGGGATTTTGTGGAAGTATACACCATTAAATATTCAGTTTGATTACTCTTTACTCAGTAGCACATTTCTGACCTAGTTCAGAGTAATTAGGTTTACACTGTTCAGCCACTTTGGTAAACAGGGATATTTTCCTGGTGAGATAACTTCACAGCAGCTCTCTGTATCATGGTGCACGGTCCCAGCAGGGATTATCTTCGATCTGAAGGAGATACCTATCTGCTGTGTTGATATTCCAGTCTTAATATGAGCAGTCTGTCCCACCAGAGGAGCACAGAGCACGCTCACTTGAGTGAGATTTTGCACCGTTTTCACTCTGCATAAACTTTATGTGGTGGAGCAGGTGCTAATTTCACCTCTTTGACTCAGTTATACCATCACAAAAACCTAAATGTCAAGCATTAATTAAGCACTTTATTATGTTCCCTTGTGCATTATGTGTCTTTTGGCTGGTTTCAGGGTTTGTTAGCCCATTGAATGGCAGTCATTGGTTGGTTTGGGACGCCCTCCTCTATTTTCTGGCAGGCCCGGTAGGCTATTATCATCCATTATACTTACTGCAGGTTTTTGCACATCAGTTCTGGACAATAACGGGAGAATCAGTCTGGGTTCAAGCGGAAACGTCTTACAAAGGAAAATTAAGAAGTACCAAAAACTGCAGTTCCTCTAGTGGCCACTTGAGGCATGCTTCAAAGGGGAGTCAATCTCCATACTTTCATGTTAAAGCTACTTACTAAGGAAAGTAACTTTGGTTTTACTCAGAATTCTCTTGTTAATGTGTTGCTTCCGTAACTGGATACCCAGCCAGATTGCCAGTCTTCTAGCTTGCTTACTTGCCACAAGTGCACTGTGCCACCTACCAATAGAAAGGAAAAAATAATGTGCATATTTCCACGAGAGAAATCCCACGCCTGGACCGTCGTTGACCGCCGCCATGATTCTAGCCTACGTCACAGCGTCATGTGCGCTTTTTACATCCAACACAAAAACTGCAGTCGTGGTGCTTTTGATTGTACTCAGAACTCAAAGATTCTGCCTTCCGAGTAGGAAGATGTAGGTAACACCAGACTGCAGATGAGCTGCATACAGAGCTGGACTGGGACAAAAAAATCGGCCCGGGCATTTTGACACCATTATAGGAAAAATCATGAAGCCTTTGAATGGAAACAAACGCTGTTGTGACAGTGATGGACACTGTTCTGATGGTATATATGTATCAATCTATCAATCGTTTGTTGTAAGATTCAGATAATTATTTTTTAAAAGCTAGATATTTTAATTGAGAATAAGAAAGAAAAGTATTTCTTTGTGCTCCCCTCTCCCTGTTAATGCCCTACCTGCCCCCCCTGGCAAAACTTTGCTAGACGCCCCTGAACAGTTACCAGCTGTCAGCTACGTAACAAAAAGGATCCTGGTGTTATTTGTCTCTCAGAAACAGTTCATAACTTCCCTTCAACTCATTCATGTTAACTAAAAGGTAAACCTGTTTCTCCATCACCTGTTCAGCCCTGATGACATCTCCTGGTTTCATCTTCCTGTTTCCCTATCACCACATATCCAAACCGATATCATGACCAGCAGCTTTACAGCTGTGGCTCCAGCAAACATCAGCCGATACTAGAAAGTAATATTAAATAAATTCTAACAACAGCTGATCAAGCTTAAACGTGCTGCTGTTGTTTAGCGCGACCTCCGCTGGTTTCTTCTTTCTGGCGCAAAGTGAGCGATAAACAAACACGAGAGAAAAGCTGATCAGCTGATCATTGATCAGTTTCATGATTGAAATAGAAACAGGAGAGGGAGGGGAGAGGATGAGAGAAGAAGAGGCAGCTGTGCAGCGTAAACACAGAATAACTCCAGCTTTGTGTCTTTTTCATTGTAGCTGAAGTCCGGGACAAACTGTGTTCCTTTTCACCTCAATACGAAACGCGTAATATTTTCTCTGAATACAGACGATTCCGTTTTTTAGGGGACGGTTGGCAACTCTAATAATTAACCTTATGAACAAAATAAAGTTCAACATCAGTAACATCATAGCACCCACCCAGCTGTATAGAAACTCCGTCATACTAACTAGTATGAAAAAGTCAGCATAACGAAAATAAACTCCACCTAAACTTGGTTTATATCTGACCCAGAGAGACTGCAGGTCCTAACTTCTTACCTGAAGTTCAGTTCACCTGACACTCGGACTGGCGGCCGCCTCGGGTCTCTCCTCCTCCTGCCTCCCCTTTCTCTCATCCACCTGCTGGCCTCCACCACTTGCTAATGTTACTGAATCTGTGGAAGCTCCGCGATAGCCACCACACGAAGTAACGAATAACGACCCTATCTAAATCCCAGTAACGACTAACGCGTTCCTGATTTTGGCATAATAACTAGTTACCGTGCTCGTTACCACAATAATAACGTAGTTACTGTAAGGCGTTACTTAATAACGCGTTAGTCCCAACACTGAAATTTTTAATTTTTTATATATTATGAGCCTACTATGTGGTACAGTCCATTTAAGAAGTTTGTGCGTCAGTTCTGATAGGGGAAGGTTTCGATTTTCTTTTATTTAGCAATTGCATGCAACTGTCAACTTGACCACATTCAGCAGACAGACTCCATCTTATTGCTTTCTTAGCCCAAAAGTTCCTTTGAAGATTGCAGCTGACCGAGTGGTTGCAGACCCGGTCCCCATCTTCAAAGCAACCATCTCAAGGAGCCGGCAGGTTAACGGCAATCAGAATGATTTCAGGTCTCACATGTCTGAAAAAGGTATGAAAATGACCACCAAAAAACAAAAAACAGAGTGATTATGTAGCTGTGTGTATTTTCATCCAACCTGTGACCTACAGTAAGTGTTTTTGGTGCTTAGATCAAACCAAACATCTTGCGAAAATGAGAGAACCGGAGTAAAGTATACATAACAAATTTGTCTCAAACTCTTTTTGTACACAGTCGAGAACTGAAAGGATTAATTCACAATTCAAACCTCTAAATGTGGATTTGATAACAGTCATTCAGTGGGCTGATACTTGCGATCTGATTTGGTAGTTGCCTGTAGTGATATCTAACCGTGCATGAGTTACATCTGAGTGAAAAAAGCGCGGGTTATTCTTAGAAACAAGAGCATGTGGTTGGATTTTTAAAGCATTATTTCCATTGCTAACAGCAGTTTTATATTATGTTACAGGAAATTGAGGTCTTTTTTGATTTAATTTAGGTGAAACAACCTTTTTGCCAGTCAAATCAAAGCCAATTAAGGAAATCTGATTGACTGCATAACCCAATATGTGTGTGTGTGTGTGTGTGTGTGTGTGTGTGTGTGTGTGTGTGTGTGTGTGTGTGTGTGTGTGTGTCAAAAAAAAAAGTTCAGGGATGGCAAACAGAGATTTAGTATTCATATCCAAATGTGAAATTAACCAAGCTCAGCAGAGTGTGTGTGCTCTAATTTAAAGTCTTGCACTTGATAAACGACAAATCCAATCTGTCTTTTTCATGAGAAAAATGTCTGGGTTTTTTGCAGACATGCTTTCACCTCATTCTTTCCTGTGCAAACACACATGAACATGACAGAGTCTGTGCTGCAAGATGCTGCATTGCACCCATCACCCTCAGACATACAGACAGACAGTCAGTCAGGTCCATCACAACAGAATATTGTGCACTAATATCTCGGGGCATCGACAGCTATTCCAGAAGCATAACTAACAAGTTAAGCCCAAACATTGGGTTTGCATGGAAGCAGAGTTGGGGGGGGGGGGGGGGGGGGGGGGTGTTAATGAATGTCTGTGTATTTGTGGCAGGAGGGTTGGGGGGGGCGCATGCATACATCAAACAGAGACGGTTGGTCAATATTGGGGTATGGAGAATCAACGCGCTTTTTTAAAGGAGAGGCTTATGCTCAAACATCAACAGTGCCAGTTGCTGGGCCCGAGCATTTCCTGAGGCCCGGATCGCCGTTTCTCATTTGTTGCATTAGCGGGAAAGATGGTGTACAAATAAAAATTTCCCTAAGCGAAAAGGAAAAGGTGGGGGGGGGTATCTTTGCATACAAACAAGGCTGTGTGTAATTTTCAACGGGGGGAAATGGAAGCAAAAGAGCAAGAGGGGAGAAATATTCACCGTCGGCGAACAAAGCCGGGAAAACAACATTTAGGAAATAATTTTAAGACGCAAACAGTTTTCCGGGTTAAAAGTAGACACGAGAAACCTTTCTGGGCGCGATAACTTCAAGTTAAAAGCCATTTTTTGTGCTTGATTTTATTTAATTAATTTTATTAAATTTATTTAATTAACTCATTAACACTTTTGGTAGAATTTGGACCAGACATTGGGATTTTTCTACTAATTTTCTAATGCTACAACTGTAATTCAGTGAATTAGGACTGACTTTTGTTTTAGCAAAGAGTCTAAATACTTGCATCACCACTGCAGAACAGTTGATTTTCACCTGATTTTAGAGATTCTGGAGACGCCCCTGCTCATAATTAATTCAGAAGTGCACACATCAGTCGGTACCATTCAGTTTCCCACAGCAGAATAAAATGGCTCATCCAATCATCCCTCATCCATCTGAAGCAGACTCTGCTTTAACTCACACTTCATTTTTAGAAGCCCAGTTGAGCTTTATTGGCCATTCCCAGAAGCGCAAATGTACACAAACAGCCATGTCTCTTTGAAATATTAGGACTCTGCTCTGATTGCCACCACCTGCGTTATTACAAAGGCTACCAAACAGATGCAGGAGAACGATCTTGGTGTAGAAATCACAGCTGAGACGTGGCATGAAATCTGGCAAAATGCTAAAAGAATCTGTTTGAGCAGCAGCACAGAGAAATATTTCCGCACTGACTACACACAGTTGAAGACATGAAAATGCATCTCTCTCTGTCTCTGCCTGCAGTGTAAGATGAGAGCAGGCACCTACGTCCATTGCATGTGGTCCAGCCACAGAAACGCACACTGCTGCTCAAATATAGTGCAGGTTATGGAGTGTTTTTGGTGTCAGGTGTGGCGTGAATCATATCGGTCTTGTAAATACAAGATAAAATTAACATTTTTAGATATGTAGCATGCTTTCATGTTACACTGAGGTACAGTCACTGTGGTCAAGCTGCGTGTAACCATATTGTTCCAGTCTTACTTCTGAACCATAGACTGTATTTAAAAGATGGTCATAGCGACCCGCTGGGCTTTGGACTCTTCAAATTGCAGTTTCAAATTGAACATTTTGGCTGCACCATCTTGTTTTGGAGCCATAAGTGTTCATATTTGAATGAGATGTTGGCATTCTAAGCTATCAGATAATGCTAGCTAGCTTAGTTAGCAAGCTAGCTTAGTTAGCAAGCTAACTAGCAAGCTACGTCAGACGTCTCCGAAAACATCGGAGCACGTTTGGATATAAGTGATGTCTTGATAAATCGAGCAGATATTTGAATTTTAAACAGCTACATTCCCGCCTGAAAATATCTTAAAAGTTTCTTTTGTGACCCAGAAAGAGTAATATGAGTAATATTAAAACTAAGTAGCTGCCGCAATTGTTTGAAACTGGAATTTGCTGGGCTGCGCAATGAATTTTGGGATAGGTTGGGCCACAAAGGATACACCTAACCCATCCTTCAAATCTGTGGAAAAGGAGGACGCATTTGGAGGAGTCTACGAATTTGGAAAGCCTTCGTCGCGTCGCTGTTACGTAATCGGCCTACAAATGCGGCCTCAGGAGGAAACAGCCTCTGAATTTGGACACAGCTACAGTGCCAATGAGTGCTAGTTCTTGTATAAATAAACAGATAACCAAAACTAGAGTGCAGACATAATGAACAGTCTGCTAATAGAAAATTGCATAAGGATAATGGGAAATGGTAAAATAGGGATATTTGAAGGGGATAATGATATTACTGAGCACCGTTTTATCAGGAAATGCAGTCTGCAAGCAGCAGCATTTCATAGTGCATTCAAAATTAAAGTCACTGATGACGGACTACATAGTTTGAGGTGTGAATCTATTGACACACGTTTAGAAACAGCAGTTTTTGAATCAGTTGCTAAACAATATTTAATCATGTCACTAGTTGCTCTTTCTGTCATGTGGCGTGTAACTAAGAGTGTTCCAAATGAGTAATTATCTTTCGCTGTTGGGTTTGACTAACAGCCAGCATCTCCTCCTTCTGCCCCCTAGCCTGGTTTATCTTCACCCGCTCCACCCTGCCTACACGTTCTTCTTCACCTCTCTTGTGCTTTGTCCATTGCTTTCAATAGTTGACCCGGATATTTAAACTCGTCTACCTACACCTGTCACCTTGTCATTCACACATTCACATTTATTCTGTATCTACTGACTTCCATTTGTCTTCTATTCAAGACAAGCCTACACCTCTCCAGGCTCTCCCCCACCTGTTCCCTACACTCACTACAGATCACCATGTCATCTGCAAACATAATTAATCTACAGAGACTACTGCCTGACTACTGCCCGACCTCATCTGTTAGCCTATCCATCACCATTACAATCAAGAAGGGGCTCAGTGACAACCTCTGATCTAATCCCACCATCATCTTGAGCCCAGTAGTCATTTCTACCTCACACCTCGTCCATGACTTGTTCTTGATGATCTGCATGTTTGATTTGGCAAAAGATTTTATGCCAGATGCCCTTCTTGACGTAACCCTAACCATTTAAGGAGGCATGGGTCTGGCAGTGGCTTCTGTTGTAAAATTACATCACTTTTTGGAGGCAGCACAGTACCTTGGTCAGTACCTACTCAAGGCTTTTTTAGGGTAAATCTGAGGATCTGAAATTTGAACCCTTTCAACAAGCATGGGTTTAATGTAACATTGAAATAAACCTGGACTTTTTTAGATCCCTAAGTCGCCTTTTTTTCTGACTCTATATAAATTATATGTAACCTACGCCAGGTGTTTGCAAGCATTAGATTGGGATTCATCTGGGGTGCTACGGGTTGTTTAGCTAAGAGATTATTTTCCCTCATATCTGCATCTTGCAAACGGAGAAAAACCCAAAGACAGGAATGCAGGATGCATTGTCTTCAAAGAAAGTGTGGTTTTGGTTATTTTCAGATCAAAACCGAGCCTGATTAAACACGTGGAGTAGGTAGGACTTGTTTCATCAGGAAATAAAGTCATTCAGCTGCTTTTGAAACTGATGATTTTGACGTGACTCACAAGCAAACAGTGCATTCTTCTGCTAATTTTCTTCATTTGTCTTTTTCCTTCTCCGAGCATTTCTCTTTGAGTATTTTCCACCTTTCCAGCCTCAAATGAAAACAGCACAAAACAGCTCACAGCTACAACCTGTGGTGAGGTGCAGCGCACAAAGTTTGGCAACCACCTGATTACGTTGCCGCTGATGTTCAGCCAAGTTTTCCTTGGATGTGATTTGACCTACAAGCCATCAAAGCCTCAACGCGTAGCACACTGAGACGTAGGACTGATGCTCTTGTCCTACGTCTTCACCTCCTCTGTAACTCACCTTGCAGTCAGCTTTGGACACATAAAAGAGGAAAAAGTGACTCCTCGCTGTAGATCTGTGCCGCTCGGAGCTCCACTGCCCGTCTGAAAGGCAGCACGCTGCCATGAGTGAAACACTCTTCCTCCACCTCTCCCTCTTGTCGTGCCAAATTGTGTTTTACAGCATCTGTTCATTATAGATGGCCGACATGATGGATATGGTCATAATATTAATGTAAGACTGACACAGCAGAGACATGAATCATGGCTGACTTTATTTCAAAGCCGCCGTTTCATTGGACCACCACTAAAAAGTGATATATAAATGTCAGCGAATGGCAGCTGTAAAGCATTATGAAGTACATTTGATGGTGCATTTTCACCGTTATCAACCCGCTGTTATTTACTAATGCGTCTTCTTCATGTGACAGCCGCTGTGTCGGCGTCATTTAGCGCTTATGTGCTTAAAGAGACTACCTTTTGTCTCCCTCAGGTGCTGTCTCAGCAGGGAGGAGATGAAAAGGTGAGTGTCGACTAGGATGCTCTCATATGCAGCGCTGGCCTTTGGCTACGGAAGTCAGGGGTGGCTTTAAATTGAAAGTGTTCAATCAAATAGAAATTTCATTTCCCGTATGTGCATGTGTGATATATGGCAAGTAGACATTATTCCTTTAATGTATATCTTTTTGCTGCTTTTTAAAATTGAAGGTGCCGGTTTTTAAAAATACAGTAAAACAGATAAAAGGTGAAAAATGTGATGTAAATAAACATTATTTGGGCCAGAAACTGTAGGTAGTTTAAGCAGTATTTATTTATGTAGCTTAATTTGCATTTCTATTATTAGAAGCATGTATAATGAGCTGTGCTGGTTGCAAGTGGAGCTTGTTTTGCTCTTAAAGGAAACATGGCATTTACAAAATATGGATACATTTCCAGATGTCTTTTCTCCATCGTTCCACCGTCCTCCATCTATAAAACCTAAAAACAATCCCAAGATGCACATTTTTTAAAACATAATAATAAATAATAAAATCCATAAATAGAGAATTCTGCATCAAACTGCCAAAATGTATTTGAATTGAGCTATTCAAATGCTAATTCAAAACAAGTTTTCTTGTTGCATTTATGTAAGTCATTACCTTTTAGGAATTTACCATACCAAATTCAACTTGTGTTAGCAGTTTCAATATAATTTGTTCTCTTGTCACTGCTGGACTTCTATATGTGGGCTTCATATATATGAGCTCCCCAGTGCTGGGCAGTGAGCACAGGGTCCACTAGAGGACGTAGGGCCGCAGGCCACCTTCACAAAGTCTGTTTGGTCAGGGACATTCACACCAGGTTGTTTTGTAGCTCTGGCAGTCCTCATCCTATTCCTCCTTGCACAAAGGAGCAGATACTGGTCCTGATTATTGGTTGATGTCCTTCTACCGCCCTGTCCAGGTTTCCTACAGTAAATACCGGTCTCCTGGTATCTCCTCCATGCTCTGGTGACTGTGCTGGAAAATACAGCAAACCTTCTTGGATGGATGTCTCATGCTGGAGGAGCTCGACTTCCTGTGCAACCTGAATGGGCTGTGAGTTTCATACTTTTAGCAGTTAAAATTTCACAAACTTTGTGTTGTGACACTTGATGATCGACTGTTAACTTGAGTTTTTTAAGCATTTTCAGTTTGGAGTCTATAGCAAGGCACCTTAGGCACCATTGCTGCATGTTATCGTCCTTTTATTTGAAGCCATCCGCTGTAAACCCTCTGCCAAATCAAACATGTAGAGCTACCCACTGTGGTGATTACTTCTTTCTTTTTTTGGACCGCACTCTATCAGTAACAGCAACAACAAGAAACACAATCCAGAGAACTATATTTTAAATTTAAGGTTGGCAGATCCAAATATCAATAGTATCGATACCAACACTAGTATTGGCTTTGGATCAATACTAGCACAATAGGGTCAATACTTTGTTTCTATCCTCTAAGTTCAGTATGTAGCACACTGAGTTGTGTTAAATACATTATTTTATTTTATTTCTTCTGTCAGGTCTATTTTGTTTATAGCCTGTAGCACGTTTGCAGCAGAAGTTGACTCAAAGTGTTTTAGAGACAAACACATTTCCATTCCAGCTCCCCAAAAAACTCAGTTTCTAAATACATGAAAAGCTGAAAGGTGTGTTTTTGTTGTGTTAACTAATTATTGTGTAAAGTAAAAATCACAGTGATTTAGTGGTCATTAAAATGTGTTCAGAATTAGAAAATTGATGATGACTTATCTCATAAATCACGACACACTGCTCTCCCCTACATAAGCGACTTTTATAGGTTAAAAGTATCGGTGTAGGTATCAGTACGATACCAAAATTTGCAGTATTGCACACCACTATTTTCAATAGCATCTTTTAAAGAGAAAAAAGTGTATTTAATTATATTTTTTAAAAAGTCCAAATGTAACAATAGAGTCAAATAACCCAGCATTCAGTGTTAAATTGCTCACTCACTGATTTGCATTTGATTCCTACTAATCAAATGCAAATTAAACCTCTTTTTGAGGAATTTAAAACCCCAAATAAACCTTGTGTGAAAAGCTAAAAAAGGAGGCCTTTAATGTTGTTGTTGCTTTTTCTTTATAAATCAGGTTTAAATAATTCTCAAATAAATTTCTCTCGTCACTTTTGGACTTCCGTACACGGCTGTCAGTGGTAGCAAAAAAGGAGTTGTTTTATGGGCTGAAGCATGCCAGGGGTAACTGTGTGAATCAGTGTCAGTGTGACTTTGCATTTCAACAACACTGAGGATGGTCTGTGCGTTGCAGATTTCCGCCTGCATGCTTTCAGCTTTAACAATCTGGACGCTTCACCTCTGTGCGGCAGCAGATGCTCGAACAGCTTCAGCTCCAATATTTGACACAGACTTTCCCTCGAGCCCATTTAAACTTTGCACCTTTGCTAATTTGAACCGATTGTTTACCTCACTGGAAAGGCTGACTCCTGTACCTTCTCCACCTCGCGAGCCTTGCCTGGCTGTGTGAGTGCGCCTCTTTCTGAACAAATCTGCACAGATTAGCGACTACCTGCATGTAATTGTAAGCAGGCATGTAATCCTCTGAAATAGTGACAGAGCCGTGGAATGCGATTACTTTCATACAGTTTTCATTTATTCTCTTCAGAAAAACAATCGGTTAGAAATGCAAGTTTGATTAATTCACAGTAACCCCAAAAAATATGCTTGATGTAGAGTCTTCAGATCAATTTGAATATGAAAAAACTGAAGACAAAAGGAAAGAGAACTCTTTGTATATCATCTAACTGGTGCTGAAATGATTAATTGATTATGTGATTTAATTAACTTACAGAAAGATGAGAAATGTAATGATTCTGGGTTATTTTAGTTGATTATTTAGGAATAATTTTGTTTTTTTGCACTATGAAGTGCAAATTTTATGAAACATGCATTTTAAACAAATCACTTTACACCTTTTTTTGCATTTTCTTTTTTTTTTTTTTAGATATTTAATCAATTAAACAGTGAAGCAAACCGGTGCTAGTAAAGTTCCTGCTGCACTACCTTTAACCCTGAAGTATTTCAATAATCTGCTCTGAGGAATTCGCAGCGATAGTGTGGTCAAACCTTAGCGCTTTCCCCACCCTCATGTAATGACAGATCTGGGGAATTACTAAGCACACGAGCAAAATTGAAGCCATATGAAGCGGTCCCAACACCTATTTTTGCTTATTTTATGGTAATAAGACCACGAGGACTGGCTGAAAGTCTCCACATGGATGCTGACTGCAGATATGGGTAAATTAAAACAGGATTTCTTGTCCCGGTTTCATTCAGAATTGTCCGTCTCCCCGCTCGTGATTGGCTGCCTGTGCGTGACGCTGAGAATTGGCTGAAGGTTCATGTCAGTTAATGGCATAATCATTGCAACTTAAGCGGTCAAGTGGCTTGTGAGATATGTATGTGTACGTTTCTGTGTGAGTGTGTGAGAATTCCCTTCATCCTGTTACTGACTGTGGATAAAAACAATCTTCATCTAATATTTTTCCATGACATCAAGTAATGTAAATTACAGCGGGGTGTTGGTATGTAGTCTGTAATTACACATCACCCCCCCTTCCCCGACCCTCCTTCTTTCTCTCCTCCTCCTCTTCTTCACTCCGGAGCGTTTGTGGATCTTGTGTTCGGGCCTCCTCGGTCTGCTCTGCCTCCTCCAACCTCCAGCTCTCTCCTCGGCTCTGGCTCGTCCTGTTTGAAAGACGACTGCTGCACCCTACAGTTTAAAAAACGTCTCTCACCGTGGCTGCTCAGCCTCCAAACGCTGCTCGCACTCTCTGCTGTTTAAGATTAAACTGACACATGTTGACTCCCTATAATAAAAAAAAAAATCACACATAAAGGCGCCTCCTCGAGCACCACAGCAGGATAAAAAAATAAGAAACCGGGATTTTTGATTCGATTTTAAACACGGATATGACTGAATGCACAGCGTCACTGTTATTCTGTAGCTTTACAGTCCTTCCAACTCTTAAATAATTTCACCCGTGGAGGATTTTTAGTGTCCGACGATGGTATAAATTAAATATCAAAGCTTTTTCTGTCTTGATGAGGAAGAAAAACTGGGCTAAACAGTGAATACTTGGAATATTTGATGAAATTTAACAGAGCTCATAATATGTGAGCTAAAAATGAGCTAACACCAACCCCAAAAGATGTGCTTTCTATCACCATTAAGACCTATTATTATAAGGATTATCTTTTTTATTTTTAAATAATAACTAAATACTATGATAATGACTTTAATGATGCTGTTGAGCACCTTAGAAATAATTTTTAAGGTGCTTTGAGAGACAAGCAGAAGAAGGATAAGGTCATCAATACAAACTAGATGAAATGTAAACAACTGTCAATAAAAATACCAATACAATAGAAATAACAAGCATTGAAAAGTGACACACAGAAAGTCTGCAAAGGTTTTGAGATGGCAAATTAAATTAAAACATCCAGAAAAAAAATCTCAATGTTTTAATTAAATACCAATAAAATAACAGAAGCAATAAGCCAGTAAAAATTTTAAAAACAACAACAACACAGTGCCAGTCAGACGTTTGGACACACTCAGTGGAGTGGATTTTGTTGTTTTGCACATTTTACAGTAGCAATGAAACGACATCAACCTTCCAGAGTTCTTCAGTGACCGCTGGCACATCGAGCTTTCATTGTAGTACAGAACCAGTTGTTGAAAAATATCTTTAAAGATGGCAAAAGAGAAGATTAAGTTGAGGGAAAACATGAAATAAATATCAATATTGATTAAAAAAAATCAAAATAATAGTGATAGTAAAAAATAAACAAGACAACTGAGAAAGAAAAAACAGTAAGAAGATGTTATAAGATAAAAACATGTTAAAAAAAATATGTTTAACGAAGGCAAGAGGTAAGATTAAGTTAGAGCAGAGCCAAGAAGACAATAACATCAGTGTAAAAGAAAATGTCAACACAAGTCACAGTAACAGTCAGAGACCTTTAAAAATACACAAACTATAAAAACTCGATCCTAAAACACAACATCAGACAAAACATGTCTAAATTTGTTTTTTGATGGCCGAGGGTAAAAGTATGCAGCACAAGTACAAATAAAAAACAAGAAAAACAGTTAAAGGGAAAAAAAAGACTTGCAAATTAAAAACAAAGCTAAAAAAAAGATGAATAAAGACAAAAAGCTATTTTTTTAAAGAAACAACAATAAATAAATAAAAGTAATAGCAGCTTTCAAAGAAGGGAAACAACAGAACAGTAAAAAGTAAAACGACATTTGAGGGGGAAAAGCTGCTAACATAAGACATATGACCTAAACCCAAGTCTATAAGAATTTGTTAAAATTGGCAAAAAGGTAAGATTGTGTTAAAGCAATAACAAGGAAGAATAAAAGCAATAGTGGTAATAAAACAAAAGATAAACAAGAAATATAAACAGAAATAAAAGGTAAAACCTGCTAAAAGACAACATCGGAAGCTTATAAAAATGTATTTTAAGGAGGTTGAGGTCATCCTCGGTGAGATCACCTTCTGATTTAAGACCCCTGGGGCCGCACCTGAGGCTTTAAAGCTGCAAGTTGGTTCACTTGGGGTCAATATTGCTGCTCTGTAGCTTGGAGCCAAACCTTGACGTGCTTTAAAAGTGATCAGTGAAATGTTCAAATCAATACAGGGAGCCAATGGAGAGAAGCCAGGAGGATTGTGGTAGTGATGCGAAGCCGTCTGCTGAAAACCAGTAAGAAGCCTCGCTGCTGCCTCGTGAACTGTTTGGAGGAGGTAGAGCGATTATGCACCAGCGCAGACTTGCAAAATTTCACTCTCATCATCATCTGAGTGAAAATCCACAGCCTTGCAAACATGTTTCCATATTCATAAGTGTACATAAGGATATTTACAGTAATAGAGTTTAATATAGAACGTGTTTCCTTCTCAGAGACATGTATATTATTTTATCTAAAAGTTTGTCGTCCCATACGATAGAGGCACGTGGCTCTACGCTGATTTTCATGGAAAGCATACACCACTTCTGAGGTGCAGTTATCAATAAATACAACAATTTTTAAAGTGAGGAATACCAACTTTAGCTTTGGGTTATATAATATTGTGATAAATGATGCTTTACAGGGGAACTGCACAATAAAAGCAGCCATAAAACAACTACTAATTGTTATTTTTTCTCGTATTTTCTTTTATGCGCACTCATTAGAGGTGCATACGAGTGCAATTTGGGGTTATATGATGCATGAATGCTGCCTCTGGGGAAACAAAGGAACTCGCTTCTGACGTGTCAGGTGTGAGAAACCCAAACGCTGCCTCTTTGCACTCGTGCCGGTCAGTCTGTACGGTCTGGATCTCCTCCCAGCAGTGGCAGTGTCAACCAGGGGGCTTTGCCTCATAAATCCCACTTGAGGTAGCTGCCCCCCCCCTCTCCACACACACACACACACACACACACACACACACACACACACACACACACACACAGACTCTTCCTGACAGCCAAGTCTGCTCTGAGCTGAATTTCCACCAAAAAACCTTAATTGTTTTGCCTGTTCAGTTGTGCAGGGATAATCAGTGCTTCTACACAGATTATATTTTACTTTATACAACCTTAAAATATTTTGAAGGAAGTGCTGAGTATTTCCACCTGGATTGTCTTCTCAGATTTGAACCATTTAGCCCGTTTTTGTCACTCTTTAACTTAATTGTGCATTAACTCATCAGCAGAGGCTTTAAACACCTAATCAATGAGCTAAAATGACTAAAACATCACTGGAAACATGCAGGAAATACACATTCAGACCTTTGGACTATACACCCACCTGTCAAACAAAGCAAAACAAGCACAACTCCATGTAAAGCAAGGAAAAACCACTGCTGTCGTCTTTAATCAGAAATAAATGATTAACACTTTATAAGCTTTGAGTTCACACATCAAACGCAATGCTTAATTTACAAAACCTGCAAATCTACCATGAAAAAACATCTATATTTATTTCCAAGTTATTATTTTTTAAATGTACTTTTAGGTACAAAAACGCATCGTATTCAAAACTATAAGCACATAATCCATAAAAGCTACATCTAATTGCACATATATATTTAAAAACATAATTTAATATTCAAATCAGTGACACAAATTTATTAACATATCAGATTATGAGTCATCTGCATGCATAATACGCACACATTATATCACCATTAACATACATATGTAGAGTATGCACTCATATGTCTGCCTGTGTTTATGCAAAGTCATTTATGTTTTTTTTACACGCGAGATTGCAGCGTGTTTGCTCTCCCCGGTTTTTTTTTTTTTTTTTAAACTAGCCTACCTACCTGATGTCGGGCTTACGCCAGGGCTGAGACTTGGATTGAAACGTTGACGGGAGACGGGGTCAGGACGGGGAGGTTGCCACGACTGCTGCTGATATGGAAAATTCCAGAAAACAGAGAAAACAGCGTTTATTGATATTTTGCTGCTGGGTTTAGGTCGAGCTCATAATTAGAAATCAATTATGTGAAAAACAAATTAAATAACATACATTTCAAGAATTCACCAATTAGCAGCAGATTGTGTTTAGGAGTTCAGTCGTGTAAAATCAAGGAAATATCTAGTTTTAAAGGGAAAATAAAGCTTTAATATTTACCTCTAATCATGACATTATAGTTGCATTATAACCAGTGTAGATGGTTTTTTGTATGCTGCCCCCGAGGTCAAATAAATTACTGAGGGTTAGCTCAGTTTTACAGATCTCTGACTTGATCTCACACCAGGATTCAGTACCAGTCTTAGGATGGTTTGTGGTTTAAATTTATTATTTTGGTCCCTGTAGACTCTGGTTGTATTTAGTTTGAGTAAAAAAACAAACAAGATTGAATCAGTGTGTTATAAATTCTCAAGAAAGAAGATCATGCCCCCACATCCAAGAGTTTGTTCTTTTCAACATTTAACAAGAAATAAAAAAGGATGCAAAGTGAATTTTATTGAAGTAAAGTTTTGCAGAAATCTCTCTTTCGTTGAATTTTCCGTTCATAACTCACATTAATTCGACTTTCTTTCACCCTGGCGACTTCACAGACTTAATCTCCAGCATGTTACCTGCTAAATTGCCTCCGTAGGGCTGTTTTTATCTAAAATCACACATTTTTTAAGTGCTAAAGTAGCAAATACGAACTGAAAGACGCATTTATATGAGTGAGCTTCCTCCAAAATAAAAGCAGCAGCTTGTGCACAATCCCAGCCCCCGCAAAATGTGCTCTTATTTTGTTGATTCAATCACTGAGCCTTCATTTTTTGTTCTTTACTAAGCAGCTTCCTGTGATTACCTGTCAGCTTGGAGGAGTTTGGGGTTAAAACATGATCGTCTGCTTGTGCTCAAGTTTGAGTTTAATCCAGCCTCAGTGTCTGAGGGAAGTAGGGGAGGAGGTCGTTGAAGCACCAGGATGGAGACGCTTTGACTTATCTGTGGCCGCCTTAAGTGAAGCCGTTTGGAGATAGACAGAGTAAATAGAAAACGGCGATTGTCGTCTCGCTCTGCCTCCCTCTCCATAATCTGATTGGGCACGTTCCCCCGAATCGAGGGCAACGCCAAAACAAAAGATCACCAATCAGATAGAAGGGGCTCCCACTGAACTTCTTGGCATGCTATGAATGCTTTGCCCTCTCATGTGCGCTAGTATCTAGCAGCGAGATTCCCCGTGTCGCTTTTATGTGTTAATCGTCACCGCTCAGTGAGACCATTGTGCTGTCTGCATCGCTGGGGGAGGAAACCGCAAAAGAAAAAAAAAGAAGAAGAGTTTATATGGGAATGAATGCGAGCAGCAGATACTGCCAGCACCGTTTCACACGAGCACAGAATCGCCTCATCCCCCTGTTGACGAAGGTCCAAGAGTGCAATGTGGTGCTCTGCCACCACAGACATCTCTAATTGGTGGGAAAGAAAATGCAGGAGTGAAGAGTTCATTTATACGTTGAGGAAGGAAGGGCAATTATCACCTGAAGTGCTCCCCCCCCCTCCATGTGTAGATGTAGAACAGTCAGATGTGAACACCGCTGACTCAACTTACCTCTAGAAGTGCCCTCGATCTCACAAATTTATACTTTAATGTCTTCAATTCCCCAACTGTTCAGCAGATCCTCAAATCAGCTGTTAAAGTTATGTTCCATTGCAGGAGCTTATAGTACTAAAATATCTTAAAACTGCCAGTCTGGGCCACACTTACACAGGCCTACATACCAAGGGGATTGCAGCAATCACACACAGTTTGCACAGAAGCCACTGGCTTGTCTGCGAACACTTGTTAGCTGCTTGATTCAAACTTTTACTTTGAAGGCACGCCGTCTCCACCTCTGATTATTGTCACATTTTTTACAGTTTCCCTATAACTTGCCAAGAAGTTAGTGAATGTTTGTATCAAAGCTGGAACTCAACATCAGTGGGTGACCGAGGCAGTCTGCTAGCAAACTCAGCAACCAGCTTTACCTACTGACGGCAAACTTTTTGGGGAATACGTGTTTCTTCTTAGCAACCTGTGGTTGCTGGGGAACCGCTGACCAGGCCTATGTGCCCAAGGCCTAAGGTACCGTAACCTCACAGTAGTAAGATACAGTATTTTATTATATTATATGATTCTTTTTCCATGAACAAATTTACCACATGTAGAAGTGCTTCCTGTTCAAAAGGACTAAGATAGTCTGCTTAAGGTGGCGGACTTCGAACTAAGGTTCAAATCCAATCCAGAGTTTTGTTTTCAGCCACTGTTTGGTGAGATTAGGAACAGCCTAATTTTATGAAAACAGCAGATAAAGGTTTTCAAGTATGAGATTTGCTGCACAGTTTAAGACTGCAGTAATGGATCTATTGAAGGGTCAAAGAAGTTGAAAAGGTTAAGGAGAATTTAAGTTAAGTGCTTTAGCTGCTAAAAACAGAACAAACACACAGAAAGCTGCTCGGTTGCAGCTCTGCTCTGAATGCTAATATCTCAGCTGCGTGCGTGTGTGTAATGTCTGTGTGGGTGTGTAAAGCAGATGCCATTCTGCTGATCTCAGTCCACATCCATCCGTCTATAGCTTAAATCTTCCCGAAGGCCGGTTGGTTCAAGCCGTCTCTCCCCGCAGCCTTTTGTCCCCGCCTCTGCAGGTCGGGCGGCGTCTGAACCTTTTCATCTTGTCTCGCAGGTTGACGGCCGCGCGACAAAAAAAACATCTGCCCACCAAAAATTCACAAGCTGCCGCAGACACAAACGACAACAGTCGGCTTGTGTTCCTGCTGCCACACGGTGTCGTTGACAGCGTAGAGTGTTGACCGATCTGTTGTGCTGCTGAGTTAGCTGCACTTCTGTGTGATCTGCTGGGATTAAACAACAACAAATGGGGTTCATTAAAAAATAATGTTGTGTAATATACACTGTATTTATACAGTGTATAAATACAAGAGTATAATTTGTATGAATACAACGAGATACGTTGTGTAAATTTAAAGAGATACATTGTAAACATCAAAGAAGATTCACTATATAAATACAGGGGCTCTATTGTATAAATACAGTTTACAATATTACATATTTATAAATATACTGTTTTAATACAATGTGTCCTGTAATACTTGTTACATAGTTGTTGAAACTGTAATTTATTTTGTTTTTCTTTGTTTTCTTTTTTTTTGATAATTTTTAATATATGAAAATAAATTCTGAAATGTCATAATTAATTAGTAAAATTAATAAAATATTAATATAACAAAGAAGATTGTTGGTGTTAAATAATAAAATAAATTTAAGAAGATAATATGTTCAAACTGAATATGTTTTATTAATAAAAGGTCAATATAACAAAATATGGAAAAACACCGCTTGTTCATTTTTTTAAAATGCAGTTTTTTTCTCATATTTTTTGCAAGCTAATACTACAATACAAACTGTATTCATTTAGACTATTTTTTTCCTCCACAACTTTAAAAAAAAACAAAAACAAAAGAGCTCTTTAACCCTGATCCGCTGTGTCTGATAAACCTAATGATGATTTGGGTTTCTCAAAGCACCACCATGTTTTGGAAATGAGCTCTAAAAGCAGGATCTGCAGAAGCAGAACAAAGACAAGTTTGGAAAGGTTTAAAGGTTGCCTGGACTGTTCGGAAAAGCGCAGCTCGTTACGGCTCGAGCGGCGAGCGCGCTCATTTGCAGAAACAAGTGTGTGGAGGGTTTAAAGGTTGCATACATCGAAGCAGAGATGTAGCGAGAACATTTGACTTTCCTGGTGAAGTACAGTCAATATTGTGAGAGGCTTTAATGGTCAAACATATGCATAGTTTCTGCTCGAGTCCTTCTGCTGTGGTAAAGCCTCAAATACATTCGGTATCATCTATCAAACGCAGGGAGGGGAGGAGGAGGAGGAGGGGTGAGGAGGCTGGAGAACAGAAGTTGGGTTTTGCCACGGTACCGAGCAGTTATTTTATTGACGTGGGAAGACACAGGAAACGAGCTGCTTTCACTCTTGCATGTCGAGTCCTTCTGTTGGCGCGTGAATCCAAAACAATTTCAGATTTTGAGAAATACGGGGGCAGCTGGCGTTCCCACAGCCGTGCTGGAATTAGCCGTTTATGCGCTGCAACCCTATCTGCTCTGCACCTGGGCGGCTAGCATAGCCGCACCTTTGACTAGAGAGCACAGGCCACCACGGCGCATGAGAGACAGACAACATGTGCTGCGAAGGAAGGAGAAACCTTGGCCAGCACCCTTCCAGCATGTTTTCCCACTTTCTTTTTACTAGCTGGGCGGTGCGTTTGGTGTCATTTAAGGTGGATGTGCATGATTATAGGGCCTCAAAAATTGCTCCCCAGGCACAAATAATCTGGCAAAATCATACAGAAGGTTTAGATTCCCAGTGAACACATGCACATTTGCAATATATACAGTTGAGATTGTGACATTGTGTGAGCAGGAATTACAAATTCAACAAGTGAAAGGAAAAGAAAAATTGGTAAAACAGACATTTAATGCACTATTATTTTTTTAAAAAAAAGCTGTTACAAATGTTCAAACATGCAATGCATAGCCACACATTTTCATCATGACCGACTGCAGCTACACTGGAAGTCTTTAAAATCTCCGCTGAATGACTGTTTAATTAGCAGGACTTCATTAGTTTGAGCTCCTGTGGAATGGATTTGGGGCTGTTATACCGAAATCATTCCCTTTATTGTACCTTTCCCGAGCTCGTACCGCCGGGCCGGCGGCATTAACAGGCAGGCGCGGCAAAACAGCGGTGAGGAGTGAACATGTTGTCGCCTGTGTTGAACATCTGACCTGGCTGGAACCTGCGGCGAGCGTCACAGCTGAACAGGAGGCCGTCTGGATGGGAGAGGATGGAGAGGGAAGGGGGGGAAGGTTTGGCTGTACATGCTTGGCTCCTTGCCCCGGTCCCATTGACCAGACAGCTGAACTAGCGAAGGGAAAGGGGGGAGGAAGGGAGAGAAGGCAGGAAATGGATAAAGCTTCTGTTTTTTTTAGACGTGAGAAAATAATAATCTGTGCATGCTGCTTCTATCGTAGATGAAGGTGTGCCTGCACCTGTCAATCAGAAGATGCCTCGACTGAAGGACCCAAGACCTGCTAACCCTGACATATTTAAGTCACATGAAAACTTTACAGTAAAGTGAGGAAAAGAAGAAGTCCACAGGTCTGTATTTCTCAAAAACCACGCACCACTAACCTGCTGTGAGAACCAAACACCTCTAACCAGACCTCAAAAATACGCTTTGATAACTCTGTAGGAACCTGTCCAGGGTGTACCCCGCCTCTCACCCTATGACAGCTGGGATAGGCTCCAGCGCCCCCCGCGACCCTGAAAAGGATAAGCGGAAGCGAATGGAATGGAACTCTGTAGGACAATCATCAACAGCACGGCCCAAACATACAAGCTTATGTGTGTTTTGTAAGTAGCATAAACTTCCTTTTACAAGTTTCTGTTTCACAGATGAAGATTAAAGAGTCCAAATGAGCTTAAATCTTAAACTGTGACATTTCTGATTCTGCATACATGGCTTTGGCTTCATTTTACCCTTGCTAAGTAGACAGCAAAAACACATCAGCCCTGCAGAATGGTTACTGACCCCGTGGCAACCGGTGGTTGCTGAACTCAGCCACAAACTCTGATCAAAGTACACTGACATGAGTGGAAGGAGCCTTTGACGAGGATGGGATTTGAACCCTCGTGTATTTTTTACACACATTTGGTTCTGATAGTAGAAGTGCGAGTTTATTTTCAGATCACGTGACTTGGAGGGACAAACTGCAAGCTGATTGCTGATGTATCGACACCACAGCGCTCATTTGGTTTTCTGCTGAAGAGGGACTGTACATCTTTTCTGACCTGGGACCCCCGAGGTGGAGCTGGAAAAATGTTGCTGATATATATTTCGTACCTTGTAACTATTATTAATCCCAGTGGGGGAATTGCTTTACCACAGTCAATTAAAATATAAATATAAGTGGTGCTAACCTTGATTTGGTTGCCATCAGGTTGGATTAAAGCTACACTTTTTATTGTTAATTAGTGTCTCTTCAGAGATACAGACTAATAAAAAATATGATTGGTGTAACTTTTGCAGTACCAACAAAATAACATTAAATAAAAATGATATTTTTTATCTTAGTTATTTTAATAAACCGTTGGTTCGTGTATCACAAAATTAGCCATATAGAATGTTTTTGTGCCAAAACAGAATATATTTGGAATTTTATTGTGAAAAGAAAGAACAAGAAGTATCCCTTTTGACCCACGAAACACTGAGACAAAACAAAACAACAACAAAACTGTCATGATCCTGGGTCTTTCACCCAGTGTTTTGTGTTTTCTATTGTTGTGATATATTTTGGTTCTGTTCTTCCTCAGTTTAATGTTGAGCCATTTCTGTCTGTGTTTTCCTCTGTGTAAAGTCCGTGTTCCTTACTCTGTGTCTTTGCATGTGTGAGTTCCTGTTTTATTTTGCAGGTCTGCGTCTCTCGTTAGTGTTTCTAGTTTCGCTTCCCCTTGTCTCGTTATGTCCAATTACTCCCAGACGTGTCTCCCTCCTGTTTACCATTCCCTGATTGCCCTCTGTGTATTTAAACCCTGTGTTTTCGCGCGTGCATTGCTGGTTCATCTGTGTATCTCCCTCTGTTGTCATGCCGTGTATCCCTGCATCTCTGTGTGTCTCTCTAGGTTTCAGGTTTGTTTTCTATGCTTAGTTTTCCCAGTTTAGGTTTTACTCGTTCCTGTTTTTTGCCACCCTCACCTTTGTTGTTTGAGCACGCTCCATCAATAAAGCTTCCTCACCTCAGTTGTGCAGCATCTTGGGTCCTTTAATAATTCCATATGGCTCGCCTCGCGAACCGTGACAAAAACCAACATTTTTTGGCCTTATTTTCTCAAAAGTCAAACAAAATTTTGAGGTAACCCAAAATTCTGACTTGTGTATGGCAGAAAAACAAACAAACAAATAAATGAATAAATCAGAGCCGTAAAGAAGCTCCCATAGACAGTAGCACCATTTCTGGTTAAAAGCAGATCAAACTGACTCACTACACCGTCTTGTGGTACAAACTGGTATTACATGAAAGTACAGCCTGGCCCTAATGAAAGATGACATCGCTTCAACACAACACACACTTTTTAACATGAGGTCGCAGCAGTAATTTCTTCACATTCTGCTAATAACTTTAGTAAATTTTGCAATGTTTTGAGCTAATTTTGCACAATATTTTATAATGAGTTCTTTAAATAAATTATGACTTGGCTCTGCCTTCTTATTACCCAACCCTCCTTACCCCTTGGTTCCACTAGCTGCTAAAACTACTTCCAAAATGTCACATAATTTCCACTTTTACACATGTGTGTTGCTAAAGAGATGAAATCAAGAAGAGCCCCATAAACCTTCCAATAGCACATGTTTTATATATCATCTTATATGTCTTGACACATGATTTACTGATAAAAGCTTGAACATTTTTCTCAGATAATACAGGATTTATAAGACACAAACCTACTTATTCTCTTTATTTTGAACCAGTGACCCCAAAGCAACAGCAAAAACTTTAACGCTGTGGCGGATAATTAAAAGTTAGGTCAAGTTAATTCGCTCACGTGGTAATTTTTGTGTCCCATACGCTTGTAGGCGTGCACACTGTGCGCACGTGTCCATGTTGTCTTTGTCCACGACTGTTACCCTGGTGGACCTGCCCACTCTGACTTGGTTCCAACCAATCAGGTGCTAATGTGCAAAAACAGGAGAGGGGCTGCGCTGACAGATGGCAGGCTGACCTGGAAAACCTGCCCTCTTTTCAGGGTTCAGCAGTCGGCAGATGACAGGTATTATTTCATAACCCAAAGACTGAAGAGGGGTTGTTGGTGGCAGACACACACACACACGTAACACACACTTTTGCTGTCACTTTGAATCATTAACTAGTTGTTGACATGCTTCCTGTTGAGTTTGGTCATTCTTATTGGTACTGTTATTAGTTGTTAGCTCAGGAAGCATCAATTTTGAATTAAACTTTCTCTTTTTTTCTCTTGATACATGATTTATTTAAACACTTTCATGCTTCACAGGTAGATACACATACTCAGCTTCAACCCGACAATACATGTTACATGTTTTTCTTGGGGTTTTTGGAGCATACAGGCCTACATATGTCAGTATGCAGAGGATTAAATCAGATTTAATCAGGCTGTGAATTCCCTGAATTAAAGTACAAATTACAAGCTTCCAGCTCACAGAATTTTACCCTCAGCCATTAACGCGCACATACACACACCTATTTATCCGTCTCTCCAACCAGCCATGTAACTCCAGTGTCAGGGTAGATCTGTGTGGCAGAAAGGGCTTTCTGATGAAGTTGTTCATAAATTTTAATATGACATGTCAGCTAGCATGATGTATAGACTGGCTGCTCATTCATATTTCAAGCAGTCTGCTGTTGAGAAAATAGCACAGTTGTACCTTGCTCTACCTTCAAGTGCTGCGCGGTTACAGCTGTCAGAGCCAGTGCAGAGAAACGCTGTTAGCGAGTCTCTGACAGTTTGGATTTTTCTTTTTTTTTGGTGCAGGGATTTTCTCACAAATCTGCCCCCATCATGGAGGACGAGTGGGGAAAAGAAAAATAACCTCCAGTAAATCAAGGAAAGATTATACAAATGCTCATGCAAGATATCTGTTAAGGGATAAATCATTCACTTGCACTGAATACTTCGTTCAGTATGCTTTTTTTATGATGCTTGATGTCTCCATTCGCAAGGATAACCAAGCCACTCTATAGTCCATAGTCATTTGCAAGGCTAGCATTACAAATGGCCAGCCATGTGAAAGTCATGTCTTAACTGGGTGACAGAAATAATATATTGCAAACAAACTCTACATTTAAGAATAGAAAAAAAGACAAATAACAATAAAACACCAAACAAATGTGCTTACAACAATGTTTAAAATGGTCTAGCCTCTGTATTGGTAAGACATGACCATGCTTTTAAATGTTGGTTAAAAAGTGAACAGCTTGGAGTCTTTTGATGTTTTAGTTTGCTATAGCCTCTTCGTATACCAATAAACCACAATATTGGTTGTTAGCAGCACATTATGCTAATTCTGACTAATGCATGTCCGTTAGTACTCCAGTGCTAGCATCAAGCAGTAAATTACACACACTCTAAAACTAGCTTGCTAGCAGCAGTTTACACAGATTTGGTCAATTTTGACTGTAGTTAGTACTCAGGCGTTAGAATAAAGCTGTAAATTATGCAAGTTTTAGGCTAATAGCTTGTTAGCAACAGTTACCACAGATTATGCAAATGCTAGCATTAGCTTTGAGCAATAAATTACATATATTTTAAACTAATGGTAATTTGTTAGCAGCAATTTTATGAGATTAGGCTTATGTGAATGTTGTGTATTTGTTGGATACTAACATATATAAATTCCCTGCTAAAGAGCTAATTTTAGCTTATTAGTGACAATTTACACAGATTAGGATATGTACAAGTTAGCATTATGTACAAGTTATGTACAAGTTAATGCTAACTTGTACATATCAGTATTATAGTGTTAACATCAAGGAATAACATTTGTATGTTGTGGGCCAATTCAAATTACTACATGTCGCTAAAGCCAAAATACTGGCCATGAAAAACACTCATCCAGTAAAACACTGAAGCTTGCCTCCAAACTTTCCCTTTATTCTCAACCAAAGACTTCTTGAAGTGCTACAGATGAAAGATCTCAATCATTAAGAGTTAAAAAAATGTTACGGGTCAAAAATAATATCTGAACTAGACAGAAAAAAATCCCTTTTGCTCTGAACAGTTGAGGATCATATCGAATTCTCCTCCACATAACTTGAACTGATGCCTGCCTTGCTCAGTTGAAGGTAGCCAATATCTGATTTTTCCCAACCTAAGACTCTCGCCTTGTATGAAAATGAGACACATTACCGGTCCATTAATTGATCTGGGTGCTGCTTTGAAATGTGGACCTTCCTGAGAATCAGGAATTAGGGCCGACTCCGGGGCCAATTAGGTGAGTCTTTGCCGCGTGTGCACCGGCATTTCAATCAGTCCAGACCGTCCGCAGGTGAAATGCCAGACAGGAGTTGTCGGTGGCTGTCGTGAATGCTAAAGGCAGGTTAGGCGGCAATTCATGTCCAAATCACCCCATGCATTCAGCAGAGGGGGGCAGAGGCTAATAGTCGCTCATTGCCTGGTTTTACCTTTCCTGATCCTGCGGCTGCCGCTAAACATCAATGACTGATCCGAAACAGGTTCTCCACTCAGCATGTGATACCGCTCTTTACCTTCTCTGCCAATAACAGAGGCAGCATGTCTATGAATAGCAAAGAAGAAGAAATGGTGGTGTAATTATCCCTCTGAGAGCACCCCTTCCTTATCTGGTTATACACATTTGAAGATATAATGCACACTGAGTGACAGGATATTCCTCTGATAATATTTATATGTTTATTGATTTACCTAGAGACATTCTTTTCAAATACATATCAGCCATTGGGAGGTTAGATGTGACTTAATATCATAGTGTACTTTGAATATGTTTTTTGGACAAGCTCTTTTTCTACACCAGAGGTTCACCCTAAACACAAAAATATACTATAGTAAAAAAGCAGTAACTACACATCTGGCCTTAAAAGTTGTTAAATTATTATCTTGCTATAATGATCATAGCATATGTGTGAATGTCTTAACTCCTAGACTAACAGATCTTCACAGTCTTTGACTCTCTGCTAGCCAAACATAATTTGGAAACATATTTATCCTGCTTACTGAATCTACATTTTTCATAAGCTGAATGAATGCTACTGCTACTAAGTAGCTAAATCAAAACTGACAATAATATAACTGATAAAGTGCTCGTGCTATAAGCTAATTGTTGTAGCTCAACAGGTAAGCCATATTTATAGCCTTTGACTCTGATTTAGTGTACTAAATCAGCAGTTATTTACTTATTAAATGGTCTTAAATTGTTCTAAAGTGTTTATTTAACTCAGGGAAAAAAGTAACATGTAGTCAAACTTTAGCTAGACTGAGTGACAAAGAGTTTATATACAAAACAATGAGTCTGGGTTTTTATTGTCAAAATCAAATACAGTAGGAAGAGCTGGAAATACGGGATATTTCAGGTCAGAGATCATACTCAGTCATTTTTTATTTTTATTAAACAGATAGTTAAATTTATATAATATGCTATTACAGCAGTTATGAATTAAATTTGAGTTTGTTTGATGTGCCAAGATGTAAAGAAAAAAAAAGTAAACCTTTATTATCGTGACATGGTAATGTTTAACCTAAGACCAGTACAAGAAGAGACCAACAATAAACTATATATGGCTATATATAGGTCAGCATGTTGATGTAGATTACAGGGCAAATGTGTATTTATAGCATGTGGGAGTGCCAAAATAGTAGTGTTATTTACTTGAAATTAACCTGAAAAACCAATCACGAATAAATTCAAGTACTTATAATAAAAGTAACGAGGCTGAAAAGCCTACATTTAAATATTGCTGCAAAAACTTTTTTTTAATATATTTTTATTTTAATGCCTCATTTTTAAAACTACTCTTTATTACAATAAGGAATTCTAAAAATGTAACTAAGTTATTTAAAAAAGCCTCTGAGCCACACAGTATTTGTATTTATTTTTCTTTTCTTCATAGAATTGCCCATTTATTTACAGCCACTTCTCATTTTGCCCATACTCGTGCTAATTATGGCTGCCTGTCTGTCATATTTCAGCCATGTAATCCCTGGGAGCGGCTGACTGGCTGACCATGTGCTGTGTTCAGATGTGTCCTGCCACTCTAAACCCTGTTGTAATCCCGCGTTCAGCCAGCGTGAGCCTTAATTGAAATAATCCCTGCCGATGAGCGGGGCGGTGCTGCACAAGCCTGCAGCCGGGGCCAGTTTCATGATGGGTCCAGTTTAACCCACTGTGTGACTCTGACCTTTCCCTCGCTGCTCGCTGGGACCATCTGAACCCGTCCCAGTAAGGACATCTGGTCGGATACTGGGGAGGTCGTTTGATCCGCCTGCCTGCTCCCAGAGGCCTTTCAGACCCTCTCAGACTTACAGTACAGCACTGAGCGCTGCTCGAGGGGCGTATGACAGCCGCACAGCAGAACAGTTTGCTATCAGTAAGAGAAAGAAGCAGCTTTTACTGGCAGATTTTTGAGCAGTGTACTGAGTTAGTGACTGAAACAGAAAACGTCCTTTAGAGAATAAACAGAGCTAGCTGAATAAACTTGCTTAAAACAGGTTGCAAATCAATATTTTCATTTATAATCATTCAACAGACATGTTTATGTCAGATAAACGGTTCAATTTTTAAGCATTATTACATTATTATTATTATTATTATTATTATTATTATTATCTTGCTACGTTTTAGGAGTATTTAAGTATTAATTTGGGTTGAATTTGTTTAAAAATGTCAATGTCGAAACTGTGTCGAACACATAAGCAACATGCTTATTACAAACAGCAAGCAGGAAATATGCTGAATAATTTTAATTTGACCCTTTTTTGATATTTACCTTTGTTTGCTTTCAATAAATTAAAATATCTGCATGCACAGTCCACGAGGCCAGATTAGCCAATGGGCAGTCTGGGCACTGACCCAAGCGTAAACACTGAGGAGGCCTGTTGAAGCGGCATATGGAAAAGAAGATTTGACTCTTTAAATTTAGAGCCTGATGTTTTGATTGCCAGAAAAAGTACATATATAATGACATAATTGCTATAATGCAGTTGTGTATATTTTGAAAGGAGAAGAAGGAGCAGGAGAGGAGGAGACAGACAGACAGACAGACAGACACAGGGAAGCCCCACAGGAAGTAGACAACAGCAGATGTGTGTGTCAGGACATTTGCACCGAACACGAACATAGAAAAAGCTCTGGCTGCTTCAGTTTCCAGCGTGTCACTCTTTTGGTGATTGCACATTGCTCTCCGTAATGACTTCAGGTCCAAACGATTGTGGACAATAACTTTATTCCTCTTCACTCCAACACAGTGGGTTTAAAATCAAATAGTCAAGATGTGATTAAAGCATGAATTGCAGTCGTTTTTATACACGGTCAACCAGCATCATTTTTAAATGTAAGGATTGTTCTTAACATTAGGATTTTAAATTCTAGAGCTTGTGAACTAAACCAAATGCTCTGTTTCCTCCTCTGACGTGGCCTGTTAGACCTTTACTGCTGCCTTTGTGGGTCTCTCTGCTTTTAGTTTTGTCTTCAGTAACCTGAAAAGCACGCTCTGTTCAGTTCAGATCAGGCGGCCGACCTGTCCAGTGAAAATGATCCCATTTCTTTGCTTTGAGAAACTCTTGGGTTGCTTTTGCATGGTTTGGGTCATTATCCATGTGCACCATCAAGTGTTGTCTGATCAGTTTTGCAGCATTTGTCTTAATCTGTGCAGAGATTATAGCCCTGTACACTCCACAGTTCATCCTGCTGCTCCTATCATCAATAAACACCAGTGACCTGATTCCACTGGCAGCCATACGTGCCCGTCCCATAACACCGCCTCCAGCATGTGTGGCAGATAATACGCTATGCTTCATCCTGGTTTCATCTGAGAAACTCTCCGGGCTCGTTTAGATGTTTCCTGACAAAGTCTACTCCGGCCTTCTTGCTCCTGAGTGTATCACGTGGTTTGCAGCTCGTTGTAAACCCCCTGATTCTAATAAAAATCTGATAATGACACTCCTACCTCCTCTGGAGTGTTTTTGGTTTGGTTAGATGTGGTGAAGTAATTTTTCCTAACCATGGAAATAATTCTGTGATCATCAGCTTTAGTCGTCTTGTGGTTCTTCAGAGCTTTTGGTGTTGCTGAGCTACTCAAAACATTCCTTCTTTTTAAAGATGTCCCACACTTTGTTTTTCCAGATCCTACTAGGTTTATTTCGTTTTTCCAGCCTAATAATAAGAACAGCTTTCTTTACTTGTACTGACATCTATTTGGACATCATATTGAGCGTTCGAGTGAAAACATTTGGAATCAAATCTTCCATCGGCTGAATTTGTCTTGAAATAATGAGGCAGCAGGCCTCACCTGGCCATGAAACTGCTTGCCAGTTAGGTGAGATTACATTTCTTGTAGTGAAAAGTGTAGGCTAATATAAATAGATTCCAGGGTTAATTAGCACACGATACATGTGGCAGACTTACATGAATCCATTAGCAAGATAAGAAGCTAACAGAAGAAACTGTGGTGTTGTTTTAAACCACGAAAATGTGCTCTTACAAGATGTTTTAAACACCGAAACTTAAACCAGCGATCGTGCAGTGAAACCTACATATTGTCTGTTTCCAAAGATTTTTAAACAGGCCCACTGTGTTTAAACTGCAGCGTTTACAATGCATCACCTCTGAATTATTGCCCGCCGCGCGCTCCTCGCTAATGAATGTGTTTCTCTCTCCGTGTATTTAGTTATTCTGTGTCTGAATGGGTTCGTCTCTGCCTCCTTTTTCCTGCCACTGTATCTAAAACAGTGCATTAACATCTGCAGCCCATTTAGTGCTGCTGACACAAGGCTAATAACAGTGTGTGTGTGTGTGTGTGTGTGTGTGTGTGTGTGTGTGTGTGTGTGTGTGTGTGTGTGTGTGTGTGTGTGTGTGTGTGTGTGTGTGTGTGTGTAGCTTAAGCACCAGCCAACAAGCACAGCTGAAAGGTGTCACCGAGGCTCCTACGCCTCCTCTAACAGTTACTGATTCAGGAGGCGCTTGGGGTTTTTATGTGTGTGTGTGTGTGTGTGTGTGTGGCCTCAAAGTACTGCCTTTAAAGGAACATGCTGCAGAAATGTTGTATTTGTTGGCAGAAACACCTGAGGAGCATATCTTCAGGTGATAACGAGGCTGGTTTGATGCTGGAGAATCAAAAGAAAAGAAAAGAAAAATCACATAACGCAGCGTCCGTGCAACTTCCACATCCCCATCTCTCTCTCTCTCTCCTGCTCTTTTCCTCTGCATTGTTATTTGTCCATTTCTGATTATTGATCTTTTACAAATATTTTTCAAGGTATCTTAATTACCCGCAAAAGAAGCGGCGCCTTGGCCGGCGGACAACACAAATAAGTTAATTTGCATTTCTGTGTTGTGAGTGTTTTGGCAGGCGCCGCACCGGTCCAGATTGTAACCCCTATTTCTGCCTCCAAAAACCTGCCTTGGAGGAGCGTCCACGGAGGGATTAGGGATTTAGTGGGGAAGGTAAGTGTGACTACAAGCTTTGGCTCGCCATCTGCTCCCCAGCAGAGTTGAGGCCAACCTGTGCAGCCTGCAGCAAAGACCTGGGCACTGTGCTAACTCTGGCTCGAGCCAACCTGGCGCCCGCGGCCCCAATCACCAACAGTCTGCTGATTAGTTGTAAGAAGCATTCCATATGTAGCAAAGTTTTTTTCCTCCTCTCTCTCTGTCTGTCTGTCTCCTTCCCTTCCTTCCTCTCCTCCTTCGGTATCCTCTCGCCGCATTAAATAAATATGGATGCATGGATTTTTTTTTTTTTTTTAATCACCTTCGGTGGTCTGTTCTTCTTCTCGCTCACCTCTGACAGAATACCAAGCCAGGGGAAGGAAAGGAAAAGAAGATGAAGAGGGTGAAGCAGGAGGAGAAGAAGAAGAAGAAGAAGAAATCCTGGCTGTTCTCCTCTCCCTTCTTCTCCTTCCCCTCCCTTGCTCTCTTTTGCCTGGCAGCGCCAGGAGACAGATGACAGGGGTTTGTGGCCGTCTGATCACCCCTGGGTGGGTATTTTCTAATTTATTTAACGGCAGCTTATTAAAGAAGAAGAAAAAGAAAACCAAGATGAAGAAGAGGAGGACGGAGAATAAAGAACACAGGAGGAAGGCAGGTCTCTCGCCCCAATGCTGCCCAAAGAAGAGGAGGCAGCGACTCCCTTGGTGGAGATACCCGAGAAGATCAAACGACACCAGAGGATGAGAAGGAGGGGAAGAAAAAAAGCACAAGAAACATAATGCTCATTATTAAATTGCAGCCATTCCTGTTGCCAGGAACCTATTTCTCAGTATTAATTATTCATATTTTATTTCAGTAATCCAATACTCAGGTGAGAGCGGCTGCTTGTGATAGAACGTGTAATTTTGAAGCTTAATGGCAGCGGGGCGGCCCGAGCAAGGGATTAGAAACAGAGTATAAATCACTAATGGCTGCGTGGACGTACGGCGCCTTGAATCCGTCTTGCTTTGTGTTTACTTGTGTTTTATTGCGCCACGACGCTCCGAGGGAAACACTTCGCTGTGACCTTTCTCTTCCTCCCCAACCCTGCAAGAATGTGAGAAAAGAGGAAAAACTAGTGTCACACTTTGCAGGGAAAACAATTTTCACGCTTTGTCTAAACAAAGAGTTCATCTTGTTCCCCGGCTGACAGTGAATGCGCAGGAAGCAGAGAGTGGAGGACGTGTTTGCAAATGCGCACAAGGCCTGATTCGTACAGATTATGTTTTTCAAGCAGAATAGCGCCATCACTTACTTTTGATCCGATTACTTTCACCCTGAAATCCATCTTCACGATAAGAAGAAATTATGGACATTTCAGGAGTTTTGGGGAATATTATGAGCATTTTTTTTCCCCTCGCCTTTTTTTGTAGAGCCCGAGGTCCCGCCGTCTCATAAATGTCTCTGTCATCACCTTCGCCATCGCTCTCAGGCGGGCTGACAGTGCAGGAGGCGTTCGCTCCTTTGCACCCATTTATATCCTCTGTTACACTGATGAAAAAAGTGAAAAATACGCAAGCATATTTCTAACCCAGACACAGATGACTATAACTGTCCTGCATGTTTAGAATAGGAGTTGAAGACACATCTTTGTTAAAGCAAAAAATTCTTGTTTTTTTTTTTTCATTTTTGAGAAGTCTGATACCACTCTGTTGGCACAGCTACGTTATAGCAAGTAGGCAGTTAGCTTAGGCTAAAGAAAGGAAACCAAGTAAACTACAGATAATATGTATGAGGTATATGCAACCACCATAATCTGACTCATTTACATCTTGATGGATCAAGTTTTACATTTCGGTGATTGTCATCTTGCCTGTTTTTTAACCAAACACCAGCCAAATCAAATTCTGGCTAGCTAGCTTCATTAGTCAGTTGTATACACCCTGTTTTAAGGTAGAATGCTACATTATGGCTAGCAAAAAGCAGGCTTAGAAAGACAATGTGTATAAGAATGTAACCACCATAAAATGCGATACATAATAAGGGCGATCGTGGCTCAAGAGTTGGGCGTTCGTCTTGTAATCGGAAGGTTGCTGGTTCGAGCCCCGGCTCCGACAGTCTCGGTCGTTGTGTCCTTGGGCAAGACACTTCATCCGTTGCCTACTGGTGGTGGTCAGAGGGCCCGGTGGCGCCAGTGTCCGGCAGCCTCGCCTCTGTCAGTGCGCCCCAGGGTGGCTGTGGCTACACTGTAGCTGCCATCACCAATGTGTGGATGATAGTGTAAAGCGCTTTGGGGTCCTTAGGACCAAATAAAGCGCTTTACAAATACAGACCATTTAACTCTTTTGGTGGTCATAATCTTTTTTATTTTTTTAACCAAAATGGGTAGCCAAAGCTAATACTGGCTTGCAAGCTTGTTTAGCAAAGTGTATTCACTGTGTTTTAAGTGAAGCACTTTGTGACCTGTATTTCGAAACATTTTAAGACTATAGAAGAAGTGCTTGCTCATAGGAGGTCATATGATTGTTGGGTTTTTCCTCTGTATGTAATATTGTAGGGTTTACCTTACAAAATAAAGTGCCTTTGAGGCGACTGTTGTTTTGATTTGGTGCTGTATAAATAAAATTGTAAAATTGAATAGAATTATACATTTACGGTAAGTCTTCTGCAAACTTTTAATATCTTCTGTACATTTAGGTATATTTACTGTAAATTTTCTATAGCTACTGTACATTTATTGTAAGTTTAATGAAAACATTCTATATCTGCTGTACATTGCTGTAAACTATCTATATCTACTGTACGTGTATTGTGAATGTTTTACATTTACTGTAACTTCATGGTAGGTTTACTGTAAATGTTCTGCAGGTGTGCACTAGTGATGGGTCATTGTGACATCCATGCTTATTTTTGATGGTGGTGGTACTGGGCAGCTTTTGGCCTTACAAGAAAAAAGGCAATTAGGTCATAGAATATGCACACATCTTGCATGCTCTGTGGTCTTCCGCAATTTGGTCAAAAAAAAAAAAAAAAGTAAAGGTCAGCCACGTTAGTCAGATTGCGCTCGACAAATTCTAAAAAGGCTCGCTGGTCACGCTGAATGTATTCCCTGCAACATAATTAGCCCCCTCAATTCCCTGTCGTGCCAGGCTACCCGGTGTCTCAAAAGCCCCACCCCTTCCCCCAAAATGCCTTTCACCTCTGCTTGCTCTGCAGCTATGCCCCCTCCTCTCCTCTCCTCTCCTTTCCCCTCTCACTGCTCTATCACACATTGTTGCTACCCTAAACTTGCTGCAGATGCGGTCGGCTGATGCATAAATTAGTCATCAACATTAGCATTAGCCGACGCATGGCACCCGGTGCCAACTGCTCTCCGAACGGCCATAAAAGGTCATGTTTTGATGACTGAATGCCACACAGGCACCTTGGCTCCCCGGAGGAGGGTTCCCCAGGTGCACGTGAAAGGTTAAAAATTACCTACCCGCCACCGCCTGTCTCTGGCGAAGGAAATAATTAGGGGGTTTTTAGGGAGCGGCAGAATGCCTCGCTGTCAGATGACAGAGCGTTACCTAATGGTCGTATCTGGGGAAGAGTCAACCGGCCTGTCATTCTCTTGACAGGACAAATGAGCATAATGGTGGCAGGGAAATGGGCGCCTGTTCCCCCTTTTTTTCCCAGCCAGGGAGGTGGGGGGGGGGGGAGGCAGAGTGGGGGTGAAATGGCAGTGCCTGAGCAGAATAACACCAGCAAGTTAACCTTTTACATAAATCTGTTAACACGTGTATGAGTGCTGTAAAAGTGAGGCTTGATGCTACGCAGCTACAAGGTAGCACAACTCCATTTTTTTCCCCTTCTGGTGCTTTATGATGGAATGAGCTTTTTAAGATTTTCATTTTGCAGATGGAACATCATCTTTCCTGCAAGACAGAAGGAAACCCATCAAGTTCCCCGATTTACCTCAACAATCTCCACCTCCTACAGACTTCCCTTTAAAAGGCCCTCAAGGTAAGGGTGAGGCACTCTTACGAAATTTTGAAGGTAACAACAATTTTTCTTATTATTGTTGTTTTATAAAGACTTGCCTTGAATCAGTTGAAAGCATCTGTGGGCAGGCATGTTTACAGGATTTATTTTAAATGGAGTGGCACACGGGGAACCGAGAAGAAGGCAGGTTCGACGGAAATGTGTGTTGTCCTGCCGTAAACACACTAACACACTGCCAGTGCAGTAAAAGCATAAAGGTTGTGCACCTTATGTATGAATTCTGGTTGTGCTTACTGACCTCGAACCGATTTTATGTGGTGCACGGCGCTCAAAAATCTGCCAAAATTG
>NC_140617.1:26906241-27136241 GCF_057381915.1 Diplotaxodon limnothrissa | reverse complement strand
TCACTCCGCTGGTTCTGGGTCACCCCTGGCTTGTCCTCCACAACCCGCATATCGACTGGGAGAAGGGTGCCGTACTAGGTTGGAGTGTGGCCTGCCATATGAACTGCCTCCGGGCTGCGGCTTCCCCCGTTTCGCTCACACTCACGGCCTCGCCGTCGGACGCCCCGGACCTCTCGATGGTTCCGCGGGTTTATCATGATCTGCGGGATGTTTTTTGTAAGGATTGGGCGCGGTCCCTTCCCCCGCACCGCCCGTACGATTGTGCCGTCGATCTTCTTCCTGGAGCTCCGCTGCCATCTAGCCGCCTGTACAGCCTCTCCCGGCCTGAGAGGGATGCTATGGAGCGTTACATCTCGGAGTCGCTGGCGGCAGGGTTGATTCGCCCCTCCTCTTCCCCTGTCGCGGCTGGGTTTTTTTTCGTGGATAAGAAGGATGGTTCGCTGCGGCCGTGTATTGACTTTCGGGGCCTTAATCAGATCACTGTTAAGAACAAATACCCTTTGCCGTTGCTTTCCTCCGCCTTTGAACTGCTTCAAGGCATGACCGTCTTTACCAAGCTGGATCTGCGCAACGCTTACCACCTGGTGCGCATCAGAGAGGGGGATGAGTGGAAGACCGCGTTCAATACGCATCGGGGCCACTTTGAGTATCTCGTGATGCTGTTTGGGCTGACTAACGCCCCCGCAGTGTTTCAGGCGATGGTTAATGATGTCCTTCGTGATTTTGTTAACCGTTGTGTATTTGTGTACTTGGATGACATCTTGATCTTTTCTAAGACACTCGAGGAGCACAAGGTCCATGTCCGGCAGGTCCTGCTACGCCTTCTGGAGAACCGGCTCTTTGTGAAGGGGGAGAAGTGCGATTTCCACGTGGCGTCAGTGAGTTTTCTGGGCCACATTATCGAGAAGGGGGACTTGCGGACTGATCCGGAGAAAGTGCGGGCTGTGGTGGAATGGCCTACTCCTCCTGATCGCCGCCAAGTGCAAAGTTTTTTGGGATTCGCCAACTTTTACAGACGGTTCATTCGCAATTTCAGCAGAATCGCTCTCCCTCTCACTAAACTCACCTCTCCCAAAGTTCCCTTCCAGTGGGATTCTGCCGCTCAGCGAGCCTTCGCCCTGCTCAAGGACAGGTTCACCACTGCTCCCATACTCCGGCAACCGGACCTTACACGGCAGTTCGTTGTGGAGGTGGACGCGTCGGACTCCGGGGTTGGGGCAGTTCTGTCTCAACAGCTGGACGGTAAGCTGCACCCGTGTGCCTTTTATTCTCGCCGTCTCTCCCCAGCAGAGTGTAACTATGACATCGGGGACCGGGAGCTTCTGGCCGTCAAGCTGGCCCTGGAGGAGTGGAGACATTGGTTGGAGGGAGCGGCACAACCATTCATCGTCTGGACGGATCACAAGAATCTGGAGTACCTGCGCTCGGCTAGACGTCTCAATTCCCGGCAAGCCAGGTGGGCGCTGTTTTTTGCTCGTTTTGACTTCACTATCACCTACAGGCCAGGAACACGGAACGTAAAGCCAGACGCCCTGTCCAGGCAATTCTCCATCACTGGGGAGGACTCGGACCCTGAGCCTGTCCTCCCGGCCGCCTGCGTAATTGGAGCCATCTCCTGGGAGATCGAGGGGCTCATCCAAGAGGCGCAGGAGACCGAACCGGATCCTGGCACTGGTCCACCTGGTCGCCTCTTCGTTCCTTCAGCCGTCCGCTCTCAGGTTCTCCAGTGGGCTCACACCGCCCGCTTTTCATGCAATCCTGGGGTCCTCCGCACCTGCTCGTTCCTCCGACGTTACTTCTGGTGGCCTGCTATGGCTAGGGATGCCAAGGAGTACGTAGCGGCCTGTTCGACCTGCGCCCGGAATAAGCTTTCGAACCGCCCTCCACCGGGTCTTCTGCAGCCTCTCCCTACACCAGCCCGACCGTGGTCCCATGTTTCTTTGGACTTTGTCACGGGGCTGCCGCCCTCCGCTGGTAACACCGCCATACTTACCATTATCGATCGTTTCTCCAAAGCTGCACACTTTGTCGCCCTCCCGAAGCTCCCCTCTGCCTTGGAGACGGCCCGGCTCCTCACCTCCCATGTGTTCCGTCTTCACGGGATCCCCGAGGACATCGTCTCGGATAGAGGGCCGCAATTCACGTCCCGTGTTTGGAGGGAGTTCTGCTCCGCACTGGGGGCCAAGGTCAGTCTGTCTTCCGGTTTCCATCCACAGAGTAACGGGCAATCGGAGCGGGCCAACCAGGAGCTGGAAGCTGCCCTCCGCTGTGTCGCTTCGCACAACCAATCGACCTGGAGTGAACAGCTTCCATGGATCGAATACGCCCACAACAGCCACACGTCCTCCGCCACGGGCAAGTCTCCCTTCGAAGCGTCCCTGGGCTATCAACCGCCTTTGCTCCCGGCCATCGAAGGTGAGCACTCCGTTCCTTCTGTACAGGCTCACCTCCGCGGGTGCCGTCGTGCCTGGCGGGCGACTCGGGCTGCCCTACTCCGTACTAAGGAGCGGAACAAGACCCTCGCTGACCGTCGCCAGACACCGGCCCCCGTGTACACCATCGGTCAACAGGTATGGCTGGCTACCCGTTTTGTGCCGCTACGGACTGAGTCAAAGAAGCTGTCTCCTCAGTTTATTGGCCCTTTTCCCGTGGAAGCCGTTGTGAACCCTGTGTCTGTCCGCCTCAAGCTGCCGCGCAACATGCGCATTCACAATGTCTTCCATGTGTCTCAGGTCAAGCCGGTGCTCTCCAGCCCGTTGTGCCCTCCCTCCAGGGCCCCGCCGCCCCCCCGGCTCGTGGATGGTCAGCTGGTCTACAATATCACCCGCATCATGGACTCCCGGCGCTGGGGTCGGGGTTTTCAGTACCTGGTTGACTGGGAGGGCTACGGGATAGAGGAACGCTCCTGGGTGCCTCGAGCTGCTGTCCTGGATGGGGCCATGCTCCGGGACTTCCGCCGCAGGCATCCAGGTAAGCCTGGTGGGTCACCGGGAGGCTCCCGTTGAGGGGGGGGTACTGTCATGGTCTCCGTGCCTGCCCGGTCGGCCCCACAAGGCTACAATTGCTGTTTCTGTTCTCTCCCTCTCTGCCTGGGCGGAGCTCACTGTGGGCTCCTGCCCTTGGCCCACACACACACCTGACAACACTCACCCATCATCACCGGGAGCACTATTTGAGGCTGGAACACAGATCCTCTCGTCGCTGGATGATTGTACCCCTAACGTTAGTGTTCTCACAGCTCTTGTGCTTCATATTCGTGATTTGTGATTAGTTGGTGACCTGCCTTCTCGTCTGCCTCAGATCTCCCCCCCCCCGGGACCTGCGACCTCCCTGCTGCGGGAACGTGTGTGAGTGTGAGCGAAGAAGACGTGAGCGAGTTACCCTGTGATTCCCCCGGAGTTTTGGATCCCTTCACTGTACATATATTGCACTGGCACTGTAAATAAACTACACCTTGGAGATACCTTACCGCGCTGCGTTTGAATCCCTGTACCAGATCATGACAGATAGATAGATAGATAAAACATTTCAAGTACAAACTCTCTTATAGTCTCTCTCTATCTCTGTCTGAATAATTTTCCTGGACCACCACACTGCCAGCTTGATTTTGTGACTATGAAAATGAGCTGTTACTTTCCAGTCATTTTACACTGAAAGGAAACAAACCCTGTGTGTTTGTGTATTAACCTGCTGATTAAAAGCAGGATGTGTACACAGGTGAGTTAACAGGGCTCAGGTGCTGCTTGGCGGTTCTTCCTGCCTCCACAAAGCACATCACCTGCTTTCACTGAGTACTCAGGGTTTGTTTTCAGTGATATTTCTGTGTCGGTGTTTGGGAACCTGCTGTAAAGAAGCGGCAGAAGGATAGGTGTTCCTTACCTCGATTGTTTGAGTTTGAGTCACGCTGCCAAATGCACCTGCAGGAATTCACTGAAGTTAATCCATCAGCTGGTGATGTCTCCATGCTTTGCTTTTCTTCTTCGTCTGTTCATTTTAAACTCCAAGTGGAGCCATTCCACTTACTGTTGGTCTCATTGAACAAAAAATGGTTGCAATTCAGTTTGGGGAGCAACAGGGGGCGCTCACGAGGCAGTCCTCGATAATTAGCAATAAATGAAGCTGTTGTTTTACACCTAAAATGACAGCTTTTACTTCGCTTTTCATGAATACAGCATTTATTTGTGTTAGAATAGAAATTTAACAGCACCAGCCAGTCGAGGTGGATGAACTGATCCGAGTATCGATAATATCGAAACCAATGCTGGTATTGGTATTGGACTAATACTACCACAATAGGACTGATACTAACTAATTATCAGGTGGGTGTGTGTGTGTGTGTGTGTGTGTGTGTGTGGGGGGGGGTAATTTAGTGGTCATTAAATGTGTTTTAATAACCAAAATGATGATGACTCATCTCACAAATCATGACCCCCTACATAAGCTGCCTTTATAGGCAAAAAGTATTGGTATCTGTATCAGTATCGGCAATACTGGCCCTATCTTTATTGGTATTGGATCAATAACAAACATCTGTGGTATCACACAGCACTACAGGCAAATTTGCTCATAAAATGTGATAATCAGGGATTTCTAAATTGTAACTTGATGTTAGAAGTTAGAAGGTGTTAGAAGGAGAGACGTGCCTGAATGTTCCCCGAATGCTTTGTGGGTTTTCTTTTCTTAATAAGTAAGACCTAAAACTAGAAATTCAGACCATAAACTCAAAAAAGTGATAACTGCAGTTATAGATCAAGTGCATAAAAAGGGGGCCCCTTTTCCAATAATTCCATATAATTTGACTTCTTTTTGAAACAGCACGAGTCGCCCCCTGGTGGTGATTGAAAGAATGCCGGCTTGAGACACCTTTGTAGTCGTGCACATCCTTGAGTGTCGTGCCTGCGCAGAGTAAAAATCTGTTGTATTAATCCAGCAACACCTTAAAAACGACCACACTAATAACAGTTTTGCGGCGAGGTCGATCTAGGATTCGGCTCTTGTCCCCAGCCTGCTGTTCAGCTCCTCACACCTTAGATGTGCAGTGGTGGTGCAGTTTAACTCTCCCCCCTACTCCCCCCCCCCCCCCCCTCCACCTCCACACACTGGCTTCATCTCTGTTTTCTTCCTGTGCCACATCCTGCATGCTAACAGAGGGGTTATTAACACAACAAACTTAAATGCCCTATATAAATAATACGTTCACGGAGATGCAAACCGGCTCAGCTGACACTGTTTAGGCAGCGCCTCCAACATCTGTTTATGAGCACTTTGCCTAATGATATCATCCGATATCATTAACTGTGGCAGTGCACGCCGCAGCAGCAGGTGCAGCTGTTTATGCCCCCACCACCACCATCTCTACACCTCCCGAGTACACCAACACCTCCCCAACAGACACACACACTGGAGGAGAAAAGACTTTCACGGTCTCCTCCAACAGCGGCACCAACCCTTCCCTCCCTTCCACCCCACAAATCGCCAAACTACTCATTAGGACAATTTTCCTCAACAAAAAAAAAAACAAAAAACAGCCCCTATGATTTCAATCTGTATATCACCTGTAATTGTAGTTTTTAGCGAGTGTCTGATTCCATACATTTAGCCGGAGTAAACGGCGACTGCGGGCGCGAGCGTTGAAAGCACGCCTCTTGCTGCTGCCGCCAGCTGCAGAGGCTGTTTTTAGATGGCAGCCTCTTTCTGCGGGGAGGCTCTCGCAGGCCTCTGAGTGCGCTTTCTCAGGAGGGAGGCGGAGCCTGGCGGGCCGCTGCTTTGTTTCCTGACTTGGTTTTGCTCTGTTTAGATGCTGGAAATTACAGAAAATTATTGAAATTATTATTTCTGGCATCGACAATCAGGCTGCTTCCTCTTCCTGACCGGAAAGGCCGCGTTCGGGGGTCTCCGCGGGTTCTCCGGAGCCCGATTTGATTGTAACACTGCCGCAATTAGTCAGATGGTGGATTCAAATGTTGTGCGACACTGAGCTACATGTTGCATTAGCACTGTACCCGAGACGATTACAGTGTTTAGAGATCCAAAACAAACAATGCGTATGGCAAAATGTTCACTGGCTCATCTTCATGGTTATTTATAAAGAAGAGAGCGCTCGGCTCTCACCTGTCGTATCCTCCTTTAAAATATTTAAAGGACCACAGCGGCAAATTCTCATGCTTTGTTTGATATGAAACGCTTGCAGGTGTCGGAGAACCTGCCACAATCGTCTGGAATCAGGTATCTTTTTCTTCTTGACACAAGCCTCAGGTTTGTGTCTCATGCAGCTCCTTAAAGCCAGGGAGAGGGCCAGACTTACTCAGAGGCAGTAAGTGAAGGGACGTGCTGAATTGAAATATGACAAACAAGGTGCTGGGAAGGTCGTAAAATCAGTCAACTTGGGTAGATTTGGCAGATTAATTTAACACAAGCCTGGATTTGTGCTCAAACGAGAACTTTCTGATAGAAAACTTTGATTTTTCCGTATTAATCTGGTATACAATCAACTTAAATCCTGTACTGACTTTTAAAAAAAGTATATTTACAGTTAGATCTTTAAGTCTTTGGTTGGAGAAACGTTTGGCTCTGTGCACAATGGATTTAAAATCAAACAATCCAGATGTGAGTCCCGACCTTCAGCTATAATTCAAGAGGTTTAACAAAAGCATTGCATTAAATGCTGAGGAGTTACAGCCATTTTTATACACACTCCCACATTTTAGAGGCTCAGAAGTGATCAGACAATTGACTAACAAACGGTTTCCCGACCAGCTTCTCTTCTCTCTCGCTTCTTCTTCATTTAATGACAAATTAATCAGGTATGCAGACCTGGTTGCTGCATGCTCACAAGTTGAATGGAGCTTTCATATTCCCGGTGGAAATCGGGTGCCTGGATTTCACTGGAACATCCAGTTCCTTGGAAAATTCCTATGGTCGAAACTGTTTATGTAGACACAGCTCATGTCAGCAAAATGAAACACTGAAAAGGGTAAAACCAGGTCGAGACAAGGATGCTCGTGTCAGCCAATAATAATATTTTCGGTGTTTGATGCAGAATTAGTTTGAACTGTGCGATTTGTGATCAAAATGTAGGAAAGAAAGGTGTTTCTGCTGTGATTTCAGAGAGTCAGAAAGGCTTTGCAGATCAGAAATCTAATATATTTTTAATTCTATAAGTAAATATATGAGATTCTTTCATTTACTCTGATTCAACTGTCAGTTTATCTTTGCTATTTTTTTGAAAGTGTCCATCCGTCTTGTGTATTTGCTCTCCTGTGAGTCTGAGGCTCCTCGTTCTGACAGTTCCACCCTAAGACGAACGTTCTGGCACCCAGAGGAGGAGTTTTTATTCGCAGGCAAAGACCCCGACTCTGAACCCGCTCTGAGCGCTGAGGGCCAGCAGGGGATACACGCCGACCACACGCAGACGCACACAAGATCCTCCAATAATGCTGAGGAAACACAAACACACACACACATACGACAGATCGAATCTGTCTGAACGTGAGAAAACACATGTACACAATGAGCACACACTCCTCCTCCTCCTTCCAGCTGTTCTCTAAATCTTGATTACACAAGACACCAGGGGGGAGACTCCTCCTTCTCCTGATGCCTCCTCCTCGATCCGGTTGTTGGGCGATTCGCTCACAAGGAGGCTGAGCGGGCCCGGCTGACCTGAGGTGCTCAGTGACCCGGGGTTGGGGGTCCAGAGAGGGCCACGGCCCCGGGGCCTCTTGGCTGGGCTCCCCTTCCTCCCCTTTCGCCTTCCTCTCCCTCTGCTCCGCGAGCGGCTCATCTTGGGACGGGAGACATGGGCAGAGACAGCAACGGCCTGGGGACAACTGGCCGAGGAGGAGAAGATGAAAAATTAAAAGCATGAAACTCCTCCTCTGTTTGAGATGCTCGGGTAACTTTGTGCCAAGTGAGATGAAGACGAGAGGAAGGAAGAGAGGGGGCAGTAATCAGATGATTTTAATCCAAGCTGATTTTGTTCAGAGGAAATTTGTACATTTTAAGGCTTTTTTCCAGCAGGAGAATGAGATGAAAGTAGAAGAGGCAGCATGTTTATGTAAAAACCGTCAAACTGAGAGGAGTGGGTATTCCTGTTAGAGACGAGGAGAAGCCGTTAGATAAACCAAGAAACGAATTAAAGGTAGAAACCTGGACTTGTGCAGTGACGGGTTGCTCCGACGATCCTCAACAGGCATTCCAGATATCCTATCCTGATCTCATTCCATAAATTAATGCTGGTATGCACGCTGTGTCCATGGTTGTACCAAAGTGGGACTAATCAAATACTCTCAAATTGTTTTTTCCTTATCCTCGTGAAGCTAACAAAGTTTTTTTTAATAGTTTTCAGTGTCTACACCCAACTAGTGTGTGAAAGCAAAAGTAAAGAGTGAGACAATGTGAAAAATTCAAGATTCAAGCAGGGACTCTAACCCGGCCTCCTGGATCACAGTCCTACAACCTATCACCAGTTTTGAGGTTGCAACTCCAAATGTATTGTGACCCCATCCTAATCAAACAGCTAACCGATGTTTTAGACAATTATCTGAATCAAAAACGGGATCTTTTATTAGGAAAAGGTCTTTATGGCCTTTCCAAGAGCTTTCCCAAAACTTGATTTAGACAGTTTGTGATTCCTTACTTTAATTTGTCGTATTTTATGTGACGATTCCATTTAATTTTACTTACTGAGGTTCTCAAACCTGGAATGTTGGTTTGTTTCAGATATTTAGACTTTCCAGTTTGGTCCAAAGGAGATTTGAAAGCACCTCCAACCGGTCATGGCAAATGGCTCCGCCATTCCTGAGCCTGCTTCAACCAGAGGCTTCTTCCTGTTAAAAGGAAGTTTTTCCTTCCCACTGTTACTAAGTGCATGTTCAACTGATTGTTGGGGCTCTCTCTGTATTACTGTGGGTTCTTACAGTTAAAATACAAAGCACCTTGAAGTGACCATTGTTGAGATTTGGGTTATATAAATAAAACTGAACTGAAACTAAAGAGCCATACAGTGTGTCAGGACGGGAACTCGGAGACAGCACCTGCTGCAAAGCTGACTTGTGCCCTCCAACTTTGTCAGAGACACACATCATTGGAGTGTTTTGTAAAAGATAAAGTTTGAAAAGTCTGGGTTTGAAATCTTGAAGCAGACATTGGATAAGAGGCATTCACCCCATCAGGCGCAGCTCAGCGTAGAAGAGGCAGAGAAGATATTAAATCAAATGAAATTGATGAACTTGAAGTCCTCATAGCCTCAGTGGACTCGTATTCTGTGCTTCGATGGAAATTTAGCCTGGCTGCTCTACATTCAAGTCCATCAATTAACCTCTCAACATCCACCAGGTCACTGGACAGCCGTCGAAGGTTGGGGTTACGTTAGTGTTCGGTGCTTTTCCATGAATTTTCTCAGGTTTGGGACACCCAAGTGTAATAGCTTTAGACAGAAATGAATGTATGACACTTTATTTGAAAGGTAACAAAAACCGGCCCTGCCTTGCTCCTGCTGTAACCAGTTCACGGTTTGCCGGTGACTTCTTTGATGCTGATCTGGCAAACATCAGCTTCAAATGGGTCTGGGAAACGTGGAGAAGGTGCAGCAGAAATTAATATAACTTCAGCATTCAGTCCTTCCATCAGCTGTCTCTGAGCCTGAACTTCCTGCTGGGTAATGTATGCTCGCTGTGCGTTTGCCGGACCTGTCTGAAGTGATTTCTGACGGTCTTGTTTAATTAGCAGGACGCGTGTGTACTTTTATACATATTCATCGGGCACAGATTTCAGGACGATTGATGTTGTAATTGATTCAGAAGGTTTTATAATTTCTGCAGAGGCACACCAGGAATTTCAATGACTTTGTGATTTGGGGAGCAAGAAAAGAGAGAGGAAGGGGAGGGCGAGGAGATCTGAGGGTGCCGCGTCTACACCTGAGGAAACGTTGACACGCCTCAGTCGGTGTGATTTCTGTCGCTTTTCGACGGGGGGAGAACGCAACGAAGAGGGGGATGTCAGCTGCTTTCTTCTTCCCTTTTCACAAGTAAATTACACATTTAGGATTTATTAAGACACGAAACAATTTTCAAATAGCGAATCTGTGGAGCCTCCACGGAGATGTGCTCATTACTCTGTAGCCCAAGGCCATGTTCACCGCCTTGAATGTATCCTTTTTTTCCTCCTCCTCCTTCTTCTTCTTCTCCTCTTTTTTCCCCTCTGTCTGTGTTTTTTTTGGCCGAGCCTGATCCCGTAATGTCACAGCGGTTTGTTCAAAGCCGCGACAATGATTCAGGCTCCCAGCAGGTGCCGCCCCGATGTCTGTTCAATTATTAAAGTGAGGGCCACATGGATGCATTACAGCCGCCGCGCCCATTAGATAAAAAGACGACAGCTTTTGACGTGGCGCATATTTCCTCTCTGCCTCACAAAGATGCCGCCGCTGCGACTCTTTCTTGTTGCTTCTTTTTGTTTTATTCATCACCGTCCTCGTGATCCCCCCCCCCCCCCCTCCTTCTTTTGCTATGCATGGAAATATTAAAGAGCCATTTGTTCCCTTTCAGTGTTGTGGGCACAAGAGCTATCGTGATCTTTTTGATTCCTTCTCGTCAAACTGAGGTCGTGGCTGTCTTTTTTAACTTCCCCGCCAGCCCCCCCGCCGCCCCCAATCTAGCCATGAAACTGCCGTCGACTTGATAAATAAATCATTCAGTGGACACAAAGTCAAACCTCGTTCACAATCACTTCCAGCAGGCGCCTTCTTCATCTATTTCGTCCTCCTCGAGTGCTCAGATGTTCCTGCTTTGAAATCGCCAATCCCCGCGTGAACAAAGTCCAACAAGATTGCTGGAATCAGGTGGCATTGACTTGGTCCGGGCGCCCTCCTGATGCAACCTTCCTGAGGGTTTTGTGTCTCCTCTCAGGCTTGAACCATGGTAGGCAAATGTGCAAGCCACTACTATTTGAAGCCGCTGGCATCAACTCAACTCCCCTCTAAAACTTTTTTTTTTAAGTCTGAAAAGAGTTAGAAAATGCAGTGACAGGGTCAGATCCACACGAGCTGCGTGGGGGTTTTTTATGCCAAAACCTTGTGCGTAGCATCTCGGTGACGCGTAAAGATGGCGCGCCTTCGGGAGAAGGCTGACAGGCAGCAGAGCGTCAGAGAACATGAGAGAGACCTTCAAGTGGCCCTGGTGCTGCTGTGCCGGTGTGTTAGGGTGACACGATGCTCTGCATTTCGAGAAGAAGAAAGAAAGTACGACATACAGAAGGCTGAATGTGAATATACTGGATTTTTTGCTTCTTTTATAACAACAGGTCTGCACGGCACTGAAAAGGATCCTGCATTAATATCTGTGGGAGACTTCTGCAACTGTAAAGATGGCATTAGAAGCAAAACCTTCAGGGGGGAGAAAAAGAGGGTTTTACAAGTGATTTACTTAAAAAAAAAAAAAACTCACACGAGACCAAAACTGTTCATGTAGCAGGCTGGAAGAGAGTTTATTTCCCCTGTAAACTTGGACATTTTAACATGGGAGTCTATCAGGATTGACTCTGGAGGTTGATGCTTGGAGTTCTTTTTGATAATTTAAAGCAACTGCCTGAATCATTGCTTAGAGTTTAACTCTAGTACACTAATGTCGGGTGATAACACATAGTGATTATTTTAAAGGGAATTTATGTGGTCAAAAAGAAATTTTATAGTCAGCTGTCATTTTTCCATTTTGTGTTTCTCTTTTGAACAGTTGTCAGTGATGAAGGGAGACTGTACCTTTACTGGACAAGGCCTACATGTCCCAGGAGTGGGTGGACCAAAGAACAAGATTCCGGCTCCATTTGTTTATTTTATTAAGGAATTTTTTCCTTAACAATTCCCTAATGTTTCACTAATTTTATAGTCTTTTTGTATTGTGGGTTAAAGACTGAGTGATAAGACTTGAATCTAGAACGAGGAAGGTTTGGTGATCAAGTTCCAGTTTTAGGAGCTGTTGTATGACTGAGGGCCGCTAATGCAAATGTAAACATAAGAGTGTTTTCCAGTGCATCTGTTTGGTGGATGGCAGGTTATCAATCATTCATTCATTCATCATTCTTGGAAGAAAGTAACCAGGAAGTGTTTCCCTTTGCCTTGCACCTGGTGATCCAAGCTTTGGATGCAGCTGCTCGGCAATGGAAACACTTTCCATAAAGCTCTCTCTCTGCGCTGTTCTTGAACTAATCTAAAGGCCACATGAAGTTTGGAGGTCTGTAGCAGTTGACTCTGCTGAAAGTTGGCGGCCTCTGCTCCTCACCATCCACTTCCTGTAATTGCAAATCACTTCCACTTTGTTTTAAACCACTAACAGCTGTGGAATATTTAGTAGTAAGGAAATTTCATGACTGGACTTGTTGCAAAGGAGGCATGGTACCATGCTGGGATTCGCTGAGCTCCTGCAAGCAAGCTATTGTTTCACAGATGTTTGTAGAAGGAGCCTAGATGCTTGGATTTTATAGATTTTATATACGTGTGGCAGTGAAAGTGATGGGAACACCTGCATTCAATAATTTGGATGGCTGAGTGAATACCAAATTATTGAATATATATGCAGTATAGTGTATTTTAGAGTTTCGAGCATTCATCATTCTACTCTGAGAGTCAATATTCCTCAAGTCACACCACTAACACATTAGAAGCACCCTGCTCAGGTTCAGTAGTTTTATGAACAATGAAAATAAAAAATAACCACGTTAAACAAAAAATTAATGCTAAAAAACCACCTGAAAACACCCCAACTTTCACCTGTAATAAAGAAGAGTCTTTTTTCCCTTGAGGAAGTTTTTACAATTGATCCGGCCAGTCCGGTCTTGGAGATCTAGATAAGTCATAGTAAGAGACATATAACACGTATTAACATAAATTTCATGCTACTATTTGGCTTGATTGCAGTTATATTGTCTCTCTTTTTTACATTTTACGATTCACATCGATATTTCTAAACCAAAAATTCAAATTTGAAAGCATTATTTAAAAAAAAAAAATGCTTTCTTTCTATCTTTTCAAGTAAAGAAAGAAGTGCAACCTTCCACTCCCACACCAACAAACCCAACCTCTCCTCCTCCTCCTCGTTTCTTCTTCTTCTTGTGTTCTGTACATGCCAACAAATCCTAATTGCACCCCACACTCTTTTCTTCCCACCGATGCTGCGCGCTTCGTGCCACCAAATTCCTTGTGTGCTAATTAGGCACGCAACCACGGTGGATACACTCCTGACAGGTGCTGCTGGCCTGCCGGGGTCACATACACACAAACACACACACATACACATGCACACAAAGAGAGACGCGAGAGAGAGAGAATGAGCGAGCATTAAAAATAAATGGAGAGAGGAGAATAACGAGAGAGGCAAGACGTGTTAATTTCTATCTTCCATCTGTTATTACATAAGCACTGCCAACAACTACGCATCTCTGGAAGAACAGAGAAAGGGGAACGAGAGGAGGAGAGGAAGATGGAGAGCTGAAAAAAAGACAACAACAGCCATGGTTGAAGTCCTCCTCCTCCTGCACGGAAGAAGAAGAAGAAGAATTCCTCGGGGAGGATGGCGAAGAAGAAATCAGATTGATCGAGCAAACACCAAACTTGTAGATTCATTCGGAGGGTTTTGGCTTCCAAAACATTTTGAATGCATAACCTGGTGTTCCATCCTCGAAACGTGGCAGAAAGAATGAAAAAAATGTGGCGTCAAAAATGGGGTTTTTTGCTGTTTGACAAGTTAAACCCCCCCGAGGGCTTGGAGCCTCAGAAATGTTTAAAAGTGAGTCTTCTTTCCTCGCATACAAGTTTTCTAAAACTTGCATGCAAGCTTGTAAAACTTGTGTGAGTTTCACGCGGGATGTCACACTAAACGTAGCGCTTCTAGGCCTTCAGGTAGCTTCAAGCTCATGTTTAATATAACGCATAATGTTTAAAAGTGTGTGAATGTGTGTGTGAATGGGTGGATGACTGGCTGTGTAAAGCGCTTTGGGGTCCTTAGGGACAAGTAAAGCGCTTTACAAATACAGGCCATTTACTGTTTACCATTTAAATGCAGAACAAGCATGTTTTTGTCTTGTAATTCAAAGAGCACTCACATGAAGACTGCGACAGACTAATAAAAAAGTGAGCCTTTTTTTTGTTTGATTTAAAGGCCAGAAATACACAAACATCCTCAGTCAGAAGGCAAATAGATACCAAAGCAGACTAGTGACACAGAGGAAGTACAGAAGTTTGTTTCTGCCACTGAAAAACATTTTTCAACACCCAAGTCAAAGTTTTAGGTTGTTAGCTCTTTTTTTAAAAACTTGAGGAATCCTGGTTTACTCAGAAGTTTGAGTAAGTGAGTTGATTTTTTTAGTCACGGATGCCAGACAGGTTGCAATATTTCTCTGCCATATCAAAACTAAATAAATTAGACCACCTCTTTTACCTGTTACTTGTAATCGCCTGCTTGTAATCTCACTTCTTTTACTTGCCTGCTACATGCACCCACACAAACCTCGCTTACCTGTTGCTTATGGAAACATTCAGCTCTACTTACCTTCCAAAGGAAGGACTTACCCGCTCACCTGCCTCCCCACTCTCCATCAACCACCTCCACAAACTCTTGGATAACCACCAGCTGCCTACGAACTATTTCCAAGCCTCAATCTTAACTCAGCTAAGGCTGTTAATCTGTCAGGATATCCCACTTCAGCCATATTCTACTCCATCCATCCATCCATCCATCTTCATCCGCTTTGTCCGGGGCCGGGTCGTGGGGGCAGCAGCCTAAGCAAAGAGGCCCAGACCTCCATATTCTACTCTTGGACTCTAATTGCTAATGCTAATTCCCCATCTCCTCTCTGACAGAGCTTCTGTGTGCAAACCAGTATAGCTGTTGAATGGCTCTGCCAATAGGGATGGGTATTGATAAGATTTTCAATTCTGTTTAACGATTCGATTCTTTATCGATTCTCTTATCGATTCTTTTTAAAAAAGGAGAACACTAAGGTCGATTAGCTTAGAACTTTGTTTTATATCTTCTCTTTGAACAAGATAGAAATTTAGGAGTAACATGGCCTTACAAACCCAACAGTGAGATCTTAAGAGATCCACAGCCTATGGCTCTTCAATGGGGTGTCACAGGGTCCCCAGGAAAAAAAATTGTAAATGTAAAATAATAAAATAAATATTCTTCTGTAGCAATAACAAAGTATAACATAAATTATTCTGTAGCAATTACACAAGAATATCCAGTAATGTCCCTGCCTACAATTAAACACATTCACTTACCGAAAATCGGGGGCATCTGCTGTGGCAAATGGGTGCAAACCTTTTACCACAAACTTAGTCACTGTTCGGTGACATTCGTCTATCCTGGCCTGAAAGGAGACGCTACCGGTAGACTGCAGTGAGAACTGCCAGCATCTGAGCCAGACTCTGTCTGTCTCTCTCATCATGGTCACCTAAATGCACAGTAATGGCAGGTTTTGTAATAAGGCAGATCGTGCTAACATAATATGCACTGTTAGTTGATTATTTACCTGCCGCATTAACGGGAGAGGACGTGCAAATGTTACCGCTGCTGCTGGGTTGAGATTCACGAGTCCGGAGCGGAATTAAAAACACGACATTCATTTAAGGTCATCGTGTGTTTTGTGAGCAAATGCTTTTGCATATTCGTAGTGTTTCCTCCCTTAAATGAAGTATCTACTTTGCAAGTCTTGCAAGTTGCCCTGTTGTCATCCGTTCTCGTAAAGTATGACCAAACTTTTGAGCATTTGAGCTACTTAGGCGCCGTATTTCCTGCCAGGTAAATGACGCTCCGCAATGTGGTGACGTCACTCGGGGCGACTGGAATCGATAAGGGAATCGTTTGTAAAAATGGCAAACAATAATAGTGGGAACCGGTTCTCAACAAGAACCGGTTTTCGATACCCATCCCTATCTGCCAACAATCAACACTTCAAACTTGCTAGCTGTTGGCTATCTCTACTCTTTGGTTCCATCATCTCATTAAAAAAATGAGACACAACTGAAGAAACCAGGTGAAACAAATCAATGACAATGAGACACATCGCCACCAAAACAAAACAGACACTCCTAACACGGAGATGAAGACTTGACAACAAGATAAAAGGAGACAGTTAAAGTAATAACTGCAAGAACATGAATTAAATACTTCCAACAGATGTGAGAGTAACCATCGAAACGATAACAAAACTTAACCTTAGAGGAACTCAGCTCCTCCAACGCCCACTTAAAACATTTGAAATACAGTGAAATAAAAATGTTTAGCGCCTGGTAGAAAACCCAGCTTTTGTCCCAGTACATATGAACACAATAGCATGGGTTACTGGAGTTTGGGGTGTGGCTGACTGTCCACCAGGCCTCGCCTCTGCTAATTTAAGTCATTTAACTGGACCTCAAAAGCAACCATGTTTGTGCTCTTGTTGCCTTTTGAAGTATCTTAATGGAATTAATGTTGCAGTGACTGTGAGGGACAAAGCGTCCAAGATATTTGTTCTTCACATGTGGCAAGTGGAATTTCAATAGTATATTAGTCTATTACTTAGCACTAATTAACAGTTAGCTGCATGACTTAATTGCACTCTGTCTCTGTTTCCTATGTGTTTTTATATGTTGTAAGTGACAGCTCCTCATTGCCTGCGCTGTTATTCCTGCAGGCATAACTGCAGCAGAACACCCCCGCTGCTCATGTACCCAGGGTAGTCTTGACTCTCTTGTCAGGACCTCTAAGTATTGATCTGCAACCCTTCTTTATACAGGGAGTGCAGAATTATTAGGCAAGTTGTATTTTTGAGGAATAATTTTATTATTGAACAACAACCATGTTTTCAATGAACCCAAAAAACTCATTAATATCAAAGCTGAATGTTTTTGGAAGTAGTTTTTAGTTTGTTTTTAGTTTTAGCTATTTTAGGGAGATATCTGTGTGTGCAGGTGACTATTACTGTGCATAATTATTAGGCAACTTAACAAAAAACAAATATATACCCATTTCAATTATTTATTTTTACCAGTGAAACCAATATAACATCTCCACATTCACAAATATACATTTCTGACATTCAAAAACAAAACAAAAACAAATCAGCGACCAATATAGCCACCTTTCTTTGCAAGGACACTCAAAAGCCTGCCATCCATGGGTTCTGTCAGTGTTTTGATCTGTTCACCATCATCATTGCTTGCAGCAGCAACCACAGCCTCCCAGACACTGTTCAGAGAGGTGTACTGTTGTCCCTCCTTGTAAATCTCACATTTGATGATGGACCACAGGTTCTCAATGGGGTTCAGATCAGGTGAACAAGGAGGCCATGTCATTAGTTTTTCTTCTTTTATACCCTTTCTTGCCAGCCAGGCTGTGGAGTACTTGGACGCGTGTGATGGAGCATTGTCCTGCATGAAAATCATGTTTTTCTTGAAGGATGCAGACTTCTTCCTGTACCACTGCTTGAAGAAGGTGTCTTCCAGAAACTGGCAGTAGGACTGGGAGTTGAGCTTGACTCCATCCTCAACCCAAAAAGGCCCCACAAGCTCATCTTTGATGATACCAGCCCAAACCAGTACTCCACCTCCACCTTGCTGGCGTCTGAGTCGGACTGGAGCTCTCTGCCCTTTACCAATCCAGCCACGGGCCCATCCATCTGGCCCATCAAGACTCACTCTCATTTCATCAGTCCATAAAACCTTAGAAAAACCAGTCTTGAGATATTTCTTGGCCCAGTCTTGACGTTTCAGCTTGTGTGTCTTGTTCAGTGGTGGTCGTCTTTCAGCCTTTCTTACCTTGGCCATGTCTCTGAGTATTGCACACCTTGTGCTTTTGGGCACTCCAGTGATGTTGCAGCTCTGAAATATGGCCAAACTGGTGGCAAGTGGCATCTTGGCAGCTGCACGCTTGACTTTTCTCAGTTCATGGGCAGTTATTTTGCGCCTTGGTTTTTCCACACGCTTCTTGCGACCCTGTTGACTATTTTGAATGAAACGCTTGATTGTTCAATGATCACGCTTCAGAAGCTTTGCAATTTTGAGACTGCTGCATCCCTCTGCAAGATATCTCACTATTTTTGACTTTTCTGAGCCTGTCAAGTCCTTCTTTTGACCCATTTTGCCAAAGGAAAGGAAGTTGCCTAATAATTATGCACACCTGATATAGGGTGTTGATGTCATTAGACCACACCCCTTCTCATTACAGAGATGCACATCACCTAATATGCTTAATTGGTAGTAGGCTTTCGAGCCTATACAGCTTGGAGTAAGACAACATGCATGAAGAGAATGATGTGGACAAAATACTCATTTGCCTAATAATTCTGCACTCCCTGTATTAAGAATATGGACGTTTGCTCTCTTCCCAAATGCACTGAGAACAAAAACCACCAAACATCTGCTGTGATTTTGTGATGTTTTCTCAGAGCCCGACATTTTCCACGAGCTCTTTCCAGCTGAAGCTGCCCTGTAAAAATAATCCAGTGACAGGGAAGACGTACTGTTTGTCATCTAATGAAAACATTTTCTTGCCTGGGGAACAATGGGACGAGCGAAAAACAAAGCACTCTGAGGAGTGACGAGCAACTCCTCCAAAGGGGCCGCCGGGGTTTGGGGAATCTTTTTTCCGCAGATGCGGCTCTGAGGCCCGAGACGTGTTGATGTCCTGAGGTGGCGTTCGTTTCCTGTCAGCGACGGTGAGTGAGGTGCGAAGGGGCAAGAACCCTGCCTTTGTTTTTCTGGACAGAAAGACACCGGGAAAGGATTCTTTCCCAGGGCGGAGGGACGGGACTGTCAAGATGCTCGCTGCCAGAATACACACAAGTCCGCCATAGATCTTTGCAGCATTTCAACACTCCTGCAGTGTTGTGCACCGTGCTGGAGGGAAGCTAAACAGCACAAAAGCCTGTAGCTGCTCTGCTTCTAATCGTCAGTGTGGGAACACACATTATAATTGTTTGTTCAATTATTTTTCTTGGACGCCGCACCTGCACCTCACCAAGTGAACTCCTGAGGCCAAAGCGCAATTAAGCAGCGCTGACGCCTGTTTAAACAGCAAGGAGGGAGTCAGATAAATACCTTTTTAGCACTCAAGGTAACAAGCACAGGGTGACAGTGAGAAGGCTCACAGGGAGCAATTTCCTATTTATCTGTCTTCTGATTTGACCTCTCTTGACAAGGTTCCTGGGCTTATTACTGTATCTGTCCTACGCTCTAATCATGGCCCATTACAAATGTTCAGCAGGCTGGAAGTGCCAGATGTGGGCGAAGGATAAAGGAAGGCAGCAAGTCGTGCTGACCGGTGTCGACACCCTCTGAAATGTTTAGTGAGATAGGAAATTTCACGGATAAGTAGCTCAGATGTTTGCAGAAATTGTAAATTGTGTTTTCTGACCTCGGCTGGACACTTTAATGAGAGTTATTTTTTTTGCAGAGGGAAGTGCAGAGGTGTGAAGAGAAAAAGTTCAGCGCTTCAGTGAGGACGAGCCCTGCAAAGGTTCATGCACGAGAGAAAATGAGCTTCACAAAACAACATGAGGCAAAAGAAATTGTATATATATATATATATCCTCCAAACTGCACCTCACAAACACTAACACTCGTATTTCACCTAAGACTGAGGCTCTGTAGTATTTGGAAGATGAAGAAGAATATCTTAATTTATCACACTGGCATTATAACGAATCCCCGCAGAGACCTTGACCTCCCATAAGTGCTGGACACATGAGAAAAATAAGTACCTCTCCACCACATACCTCCTCAGGTTCACCAGCAGAAGAGCTGCACTCTATTAATGAAGTGTTATCCATGCATCATAACACAGAGCAAACCGTGTGGCAGCTTTGGATACTTCCTCTTTGCAGACACACCGCTGCTGTTTAGGAGGGAGCACCGTATCGCAGTGAACCTCATTCATATAAACCACTGAGAGATTTAGCCTGCAGAAACGATTGCTTTCTTTAGAGTTCTGTTACAACTATGCACGATAATTAAACAAGATGAAAGTTTCGAATGATCTCAAACGATGTCTGTGTGATGCACCTGTGTAACTTATGGATACAGCTTGCACAATGTTTTCTGGAGAAAGGTTTTATGGTCTTTTAAATCTAAGAGCACTGTACCAGCTGTTAAGCATGATGGTGGTAGCATCATGCTGTTTTGCTGCTACTGGTCCTGATGCATTGAACAAAGTGGATGGAATAATGAGGAGGAGCACTACCTCCAACAGCTAGACAGCTTGAAACTTAGTCACAGTTGGGTGTTTTTAACAAGACAATAGTTCCAAACACAGGCTAACATTAAATCAACAGTAAACCAACCAGTTTAAGTGAACTTTACCAATTCTGCCCAGAAGAGCGGTCAAATTTCAGCCAGAATTATGCTGGAAGCTTGTTGGCAGCAACCAAAAGCATCAGGTCAAGGTATAACTCATTAACCAAATATAAGTGTATGTTCATATTTGAAGCTGCATATATGCTTTGTCCCTGCGCGGATTACAGAAAATCCTACATAAATTCAAACTCGTGCGCTCAATTCTTTTTGTTTTAAAGCCATTAAAGATGTGTGCTGTGCAAATTATCAGCACATCCATGCCCATGAAGAGTGGATCGAAACTACTGGTCACAACTATACTTCCAAAACCCATGTAGCTATGTTTACGTTTTGCACGGTCCATGTTTCAGACAGAGACAGACTGCTTATCTGTACTGGGCCTGCAGCCTATCCCAGTACAGAGCAGGCAAAATATGGGGTACACACTGGAGAGCTCACAGGCCCATTCAGTGTAAGGTGAACAAGGATTAGTTTAAACTTTCAATCATGCAAAGCTACTCTAGTAGAGTCCAAGAACCACAACAAAGAGTTGGAAATAAGCAGGTCCACTTGAAAACATCCTGTCATAATTATTCCTACTTGGGTTCAAAATTTATAGTCCCTCGACACAGTCGCCCTTTTTATAATAAAGTACTGCACGTAGCTACAACTTGTTTACAAACGTGACATGTTTGAACCCACCCCGACATCTGTGCAGTTAAATGGAAATATGTGCATTGCATTAGCATTAAATATGGTTTTTCACACAGAACATACAAATACTAAAGAAATGAAATATTACTTGAAAGCATTTACTAGACGTTGGAGCTGTTTATGTATCATTTTGGTCATTTACAAAGTCCAAAACACCAAAACTCCTCAGATTCTAGCTTCTAAACTTCTGATTGTAGTTCTTTTCGTTTTTCCTTTTTTAAATATATTTGCCTTTTAGGTTATTAGCTTGACATTTTTAAACTCAATCATGCAGTTTATTTTAAAAAATGAAAGCTTTTCCTAATAGTTAAGTTTTTAATTTACTCTAATGAAAAGTCTTCATTTTTTTTTTTTTTTTGCAATAAAACCATTACTTGCTTAACATTTTTGGCATCCGGACTCGTCACTTTAACCATCTTTGCCCGCTGGTGTCTCTGGGAATGACCATTTACATTCACAGCGTATTTACTTCTGGCAGTCGGCTCATTCTGCACAAAGATGCCAGTCAGAGTTTTACAGCTTGCTCTGCTTTACACAGCGACTCTGTCTTCAGTCACACAGCTATCACCCCAGCCATGCATACCTCACTCTCTGCTCGCCATGCTCGCCGCCCTCCATGCATTATTCACAGCCACATTAAAATACCGGGCCGAGAGTGAGAGTTGCATGTTAAGGCAGCTGAATCGGGGAGGTGCCGTCACAACAGCTGAAAGTGTCTGTCACAGAGTTATAAGTTTTTTTTTCCCATAGTTCCCCGGCAGTGCAGCTGCCTAAATGAGAGGGATTAAGTTAACTCCCTGCTTAGAGGAAGAGCAGGCCCTGGATTAGGGCACTGGGCATGGACACAGAGAGCATTCAAGCAGGAGCCACCACTTTTTAAAAAAGAGACGCAGGGAAGAGAGGAGGCAGCGGTGCACAGCCCTCGCAGGGACCTGCGGCCGAGTTGCTTGAACAAATACATTGACAAGTGTAACGCCGCGCCCGCAACATGGAAAAGGGTGTCAGGGCAAAGAGGGGGAACACTGGCAGACACGCCGACGATCACCAGTTCTTTTTTTTTAAATTCCACCTTCCAATTCCACCCGCTTCACCCCTCTCCATCTTTTATCCTAAACTAACACACTGCATCTCCAAGACATACATACAACAGCAGACGTATTCCTTACCCAAAGGCATCACTAGCTGCATCTAAAGTAATTTATTGTATGGTAATTAGTGCCCTTTAAGAACTGTTTTAATATAAGCATAGTATAATATAATATAGCATATCTTAATATAGTACAGTGATACAGAGTGGCTGTTAGGACGTATAATGAATTATAATTATAGAAACTGCAGTTCCTCTGCCGGCCACTTGAGGCTGACTTCAACAATGAGTCAATGCCCATAGAATTCCATGTTAAACGTTTAACTTTACAGTAGAAAACATGATTACTCCTACAGTCCAGTCCAGTTACTAAAAATCCAATTGGCATTTTTCTGGTGAGTGAAGTTTAAGTATTTTATTTCTTAAGTATTTTATTTCTTCTAGCTAAGTTGCCACTGCTAGACAATGGGAAGCTATTTTTACTATGGCATACTGTTGCTGGCTAAGAGTAAAAATAGGACACAAACCTTCTTGTGAGTAAGAAAAATCCAAAAAATGCTTGTGTAATTTAGAAATGCACACAGACTGCTAATATGTTGCAATCCATCTGACTCTGTGTGCGCCAATGGGCACAAATTTTTGACCTCCAATGTTTTTGTCATTAAATTGCTATCATTCACCAACTATGTCACTATTTTTGACTTGAATTTCTGTTTACTTTACATTTAATATGAATTTTATGTGTATGCAGACAGCAACATATTTACAATAAATAGCAACAGATTTGTTTTTGGGGTTTTTTTGCAAATTTTCCTCAGTTATTTTAATATTACAGCAGGAAATTGCATATAATCACCAATTTGATCTTATTGCCAATTAGCGACATTTTCATGCACAAAAGTTCTCTTTGAAGACAGCAGGTGAATGAGATTGAGGTTTCAGACCTTCTACCTGTCTTCAAAGCAAAAATTTCATAATTCAATGGCTTCCCAAGTTCATTGCACGCAGTGGAAATAATGTGGTCTCTATTTTCTTAGTTGAGCGCTGGCTTCAGCTCCAGTTAATGGCCGAAATCAAAGTTAAATGATTGTTTCAGTTGACATTTTGTTTGTATTTTGCAGATTCCTAAAATGTCCAGGGATTAGTTATATTAGTACAAGCTAAATTAAATTAATGAGAGTGGCAAGAAGGGGGTGAGCAGGGGCCCCAAAAATTAGTATGACCCTTGGCTCCTCAAGCATGTCATTCTAGCCATGTAGATATATATATATATTTTTTCATTAAATATTTTTTTTATTATAAGTGGGAGTGATCATACAGGCTTGACATAAACCACAATATTCTCAATGTGGATTCATTTCACAAAGCTGTGGCATTTATTATTTTTATTTTTATTATTTACCCTTATAATAGCAACATCATCCTATAATAAACACAAGGGTGTGAAGGCAAAAATAAAGTTTTCTTTTTTCTTAATATCAGCCAAAAGCTTAATGGTAACAGCCAAGTTTTTTTATTTTATAATTTTAATCACATTTTGAGTCGTGCAGTAAATATGTGCACACCCTGATCTGTTTTCTGAAGCATTCACAGAGGGGGGAAAAAAACCTGGGAAGGAGTGTAGATGAGAACAGGTGGTGAAACAGTGTGAGAAACACGAGGGAGAAAAACAACAGACACCTGCTCGTGAAACCCAACCTGGTTCCTCCATCACATTCCAGCAGAGTTCAGCTGACTGAGCTGCTCAGACAGCGGCTGGGGAGGACACACTCGGCCTCCAGCAGTAAATTATACCGTGGACCGTACACTCAGTGTGACAGCATGGCTGACGCTGCATTAGCACTGCACAAATCTATGTATTTTTGCAGGAATACAACAGTTTCTTTACCCTGCACTACCACTAGCCTTGTATTTAATGCCTGGTAACTATAGGAACAAGTCTTTCACATACCGTAAGGTCTTTACCTTACAATGTAAAGCGCCTTGAGGCAACTACTGTTGTAAGTTAATGCTATATAAATAACACCGAATTGAATGGAAGTAGAAATTACTCTGGCTTTGCAAACAGTATCAGTTTGTGTGCATAATACATCAGCAGGGTGAATTCATGCCTTGGTTAGTTTTCTAAACTGGGATTATTTTTTCTCCAGTGGAAGCTATGCTTCTGTTACTCACTGGATCACAAATTATCTATGAATGTCACCAAACTCTGTTCTGGATAAATGCATCTATACGTGTGGAGAAAAAAGTCACACTAGATTAGACAGAAAGTCAGTAAACAGTCAAAACTGAGGACTTAACAAGCTAATAACATTACCTTGACAAGCTAATAACAAGCTAATGTTATTAGCTTGTTAAGTCTTCTGTTAGGTGAACCGAAGTACAATCCTAAGATCCATCAGCATGCCTGTCAGGGAACGTGGAACCTCTGAAGAAGCAATGCCAAACTTTATTGAGACCTTATTTCCAGGTTTTGGTTGAGAAATTCTTATCTCACTGGCTGGATTACTTCATACTAAAAGTAAAGAAAGTGAAGCCCAAATGGTTGGAAAGAGAAACACCATTTTATTGCATTGCATGTTGTGTAGATCAACTGACTGCGCTGCTTAGTACACCAGAGTCGACAAGGAAAAAGCAAACAGTGTTGGACCAGTGAATCATGGGTGAACCTGACTCAAACAGGCTCTCCTCCACACTGTCCACATTTATAAAGTGCTTTAAAAGCCCTAAAATTACTAATATTACAGGAGCTAGCTAACAAAATACTTAAGCTTCCGAGAGAGCGCTTGAAAGTGGACTGTATATGTGTGTTTTGTAAAATTCATTGTTGTAGCCAGGGGGCAGTACAGTTTCTTTGATTTCCACCTAGTTACAGGTTCTGTCACAAGTTAGCTAACATAAACTAATATAAGTCTTTTAGCAGTAGCCAACCAACCAACCAACCCGGTGACATCAAGTTCTAAACTGTCACAAAATGGAGATAAACATGTTCTAAAACTTTAACTTTAAACACTTATTTCTTAAATCCAGCTTCAGGGACAGAGTTACATCTATGTCAATTTTTGAGAGCGACCTGTTCCCCTAACTAACTAAAACTAACCCGAAATATAGTGTTAGATTAATAAACTGTTTGGCCACAGCTATCACCAGACTTTAATGAAGCTACATAAATCTAAAGCTAAATAAATCTCCGCTGGGTAGTAGGACAGGAGCCCCTGACGCCTAGACTCAGGTGGTGGCAGAAGTGAAGCTGGTGGAGACTTGGATGAGCATCTCTATAAAGCCAGTACAAGGTGGAGATGGCGAGGAAGTGGCTCAGATGTATTAAAGCCTGAGATGCTAAGACCACAGTTTTATAGATTAGCAGCTGAAAGAACCCAGGAATGCAGGTAGCTGAAAGATTACAGATCTTCTTCATTCATCAGAATCTATCTGAAACATTAAAGCTACAACTGAAAATGATTCTGAATTTAATACAGGACTATAAGCATCCTAGGGTAGTCCTCTGGAGACTTTTATTAGCAGATCTTTTGAGTTGTGGAGCGAGACGGTTTTCCTTTCTATCTCACACTCTGCCTGACTTAATCAACATAATTTCCTTTCTAAGTGATCATGAAATGTTTGCTCATCACCGTTCTTCTTGTAGAATTGAATAACTGATGGACACCTGATGTAGCAAAGCTCTGTAACTGAAGCACTGTTGCCACGCTCTCACCAGCGGTCAGATCAACCTGTATGTTTGAGTAAACCATTAACCCACCGCTGATACTCTCTGTCTCCTTCTGGCTGCAGGGTAGAGGAACCAGGCCTCAGTCACGTCAGCTCCGTGACATCGAAGCGACCGTGACACCGCGGCAAACAGCCGATGACTGATGCCTTTTTGTCTTCTGCAGTCAGGACGGATCGCCTGCCCCGCAGACGACTCTAATTGGACCGACAGGTGACACATATGTGGAAACCAGGAGATGATGGCGAAGACGACTTGGATCACGGGACCTGCACCTCACATGCCTCCTCTGAGCAGTGTAAGTGCTCCATTCTGACACTTGACATGACATTTAGGAAACGAAACGGTGCCCTTAAAATCAGCAATAATCTACACGTTAAAGGGCAAACATTGTCCTCCTTTCACCACCAACAGAATGTCTTTACTTACAGCTCGGCTGCTGTCTTTGTTGCTCCCGCTTTCTTCCTTTGGACTGTGTCACTATGGTAAAATAGGCCATATTCATCAATTATCTTGGGGGAAATACCCAGTCATAATCAGGACCGTCTGTGTCCTTTAGTTCTGAATGTTTTCATCAGGGTAAAGTTTTTTAAGCTAATTTTAAACCTTTTCCTGATGCTTCCAGTATGTTATTATTGGATATTTAGGTATTCATGTATGTATATATTTTGCGGGAGTACAGTCTGCACAGGGACCTTTAAATTTATTTACCTGTAAGAGCAACCGCTACACCGTTCCCTCGACTCGTTGTTGCGTCTTCAGTGCACCTGCTGCCCTTTTCTTTCACACCAAAGCAGGTGAAATGGACTCGGAGTGGTTTCTGTTTCCTAACGTGACGCATTGATATCTCTAAAGTTTAACTGGTTTTGTGTTACACTGCGATAATCAAGTGTTCCCATTCTTCTTCTGGTAACAGACCAACATCGCGTTCCTAACGCCTATAGTTTGAGGAGGCTCCTCCTGAAGCAACAGCTGAACTTCTAATCTGTCCTGAAACTAGAGAACGAGCGGGTGACCAGCGTGTTCTTCTGTGCGTCACATCAAAAGCAGAACCATTAGACGAAGCCCTGTCTCTGATATAAAATGCAAACGTCACTCTATTATTAAAACTGTCACTTTGCCTGCCTATGTAGCAGCGTTGGACGCTTCTTTTGTTCATTTCGTGTTTCTCTGAAATGCTGTCAGATGTTTTTAGATTTGTTATATTTATTTAAAAATGCAGCAGAATAGCTTTTACTGCTGGTAATAATGGATTAAAGAAAACAGCAGTTATTACAAATGAAAAAATGCTCAGTTCAAAGCTGAAGTTAAATATTTAAGCAATTCAGTCTCAGACAGACAGTAGGCTCCATGTATATTATAGAATATACTGCATAGTCTGTATGATAACATACCTGAGACTCGATTCTTGCTTGGTAAACGTGTCTCTGATTGCTTTTATTCAAATTCAGCTCAGCTTTATTGATACTGACCTTAGCAAGTGCTTTAAAATCAAACATTTATCTTGTTTGCCAGAATTTTTTTTGGTCTTTCAAAACTATAAAATAAGTTTTTCTCTCTGTTTGCGTCTTTTGCTGCCCTACAGGAGGCAGGGTCCAACTTCTGACCCACTTACATCTGATTGGCTGCCAGAGGGAACTTGCTGGTACTGAAGGATTTAATCAATGTTTCTGTTGAATCTCATTATTTGTTTTTCCACTCACTGCATATCTGTCAGAGGGATAGCTTGAGAGTCAAATATAGTAATGACTATTTTGAAATATTTCTCATTCATAATTACACTGATAATCAAAGGTTGTAGCTGTGTGCTTGACGTTTGGCCTTCCAGTTCATCAGCTGCAGTTCCTCGAGTGGCCACTTGAGGCTGCCTCCAAAACTGATTAATTCCCAATAAACTCCCATTTTAAAATGTCTAAATTTCCAACAGAAACAAACATATTTACAGGCTGCTACAGTAAAAGGTTTTGGTCTTTATGGATAGTTTCCCCCATTACAACTACTATAAAAAACATGGATTGTTATAACATACTTCAATTGTTCATCTAAATATGGTCTGTTTCTGTCACATACAGATGTAAAAAGATAGCTGTGGCCACATATTTTTGTCTCTCATCTTAATTTAGTTACCTTGGATTCCAAGGAACATAAAATTCCCTCTCCATAAAAGTAAAAACACAAAGGGTGTACGGAGTATGGGTGTCCATATACTTTTAGACATGTTTTCCTGTTCCTACAGTCTTTGTTTTGTGTGTTTTTTATACATGTTTGGGCAAAAGATGAAGGCTTCCTTTTTTATAATGAGGCTTGTTTGTTGTGTTTTCTTTTGGTTTCTAGGGTGAAGTTTTCAAATCAGGCACCTTCAAGCCAACTCCAGCCTCTAAGGAGAAAGTTCCTTATAGCGATCAGTGAAATTTCACATTTCAATGCAGCTCTACCTTCATTCAGCGCAACCTAATTACGACCAGTTCCCCTTGAATTATTCTTAAAGCCCTGACAGTGGGGCATCGGTGTAAAGTGCACTGTTTGAAACAGATATTTGTATTTTGCTTGACAAACTTCAGAGAAACTTTTTAGAGGTCTTTGTCATCTGTGGCCCAATTAGCAAAGCAATATTCCAGCAAACAGTCAAAAGAGGAAAAACATATTCTTGTAGGTGGATCATTAGCTGGAAAACGAATGAAAATACCCCTCGATGCTGCGCCCTCACACCCCGAGTGTTTCAAAGAGCAGCCGTTTGTTTTGTGCTGTCAAATCCCCACGTCGTTTATTAGTCCGGGCATCCTCGACGGGCGCCGCAGCACCAAATCCCAAATCTTTGCCCCGGCTTCTCGTCTCACACACATCTAAGCCCGGCGAGGTTCGTGATAGCCCTCCTCCTCCTCCAAACGGAGCAACAGGCCCACAGGCCGGCGAGCGAGCCTGCAGCTCGGTGAGAGCCCTGGGGAAGCTGGATCGAGTCCTATTTGTCAGAGCTTTCCATCGTCACTATTCATCAAATGGGGTTGGCGGGGAGGCGGCGGGTTTCTCTAATGTACTCATGCCATTTTCTTCCCCGCATGAGTGTTTTCTGTTTGGCTGCTGACACTGGGAAAAAAAAGGGCAAATAAGTACTCGCTCTGAATCTTTTCACACACTCTTTCTCCCTGAAACACACACTGGGTGGACGGTGCGATGCTCTCTCCAGGGCTGAGAATTTCCCCTCTCTGTCTTTATCTGCTGGTAAATGTTGACAGACCACTGAACCCTGATGTCGGATTGTGACAGGCTTAGCTGTTTGTAAAGTGTTGGGGTGGGGAGGGGGGGAAGAGAAACAAAGGAGGCCTCTGGTGTGGTGGTTAGCCATCATGGCTGCTCAGCTCACACTGAAAGGACCTCTAACACCATCCCAGCTGCAACCCAACCATCACAACTGCTGCCGCCGCAAAGGCAAGCACTCGGCTGTGCCCCGGTCAGCCGGCTCGCAGACCATTAGGGAAATGGCTGAAGGGTTCTCGCCTTTCAAACCCGGCTGCACCGTTCAAATTAATGAGGAGATTGTCAGCATATCAGAGCTGATGGGTGTGAAGATCGAGGCCCCAGTACAGATCCTGAAAACAAGAACGCTCAGGACAAAACCCACTTCACTGGAGAGTGGCTGTTGTCTTTGGCCTAGTTTGAGCTGCACTTGTTAACTTCAGTTTGCAGAGCAACGCTTCACCACCTGAATCTATTCAAAAAGAGACAAAGAGACTTTGTTTAGGTCACAAAAATCCTACCAAACTGCAAGTTAGACTATGACTATGCTTCTTATTCAAGTCTACAACTGTACAAAGTACTGGAAATCATTTGAAGAATTTAACAAAGACTAAAGCACCAGTCAGACTGGATTTATTTCTTCGGCTGTGATTTGGATCTTGTTCAAAATTTTGTGGATTTGAGGTAAAATGATCCACAATGTGTTTTTGAAGTGGACAATCGAGATAATGACATATCTGTGAAGAGTGGTTTACAACCCAAACTCATTTTAATGTGTAAATGTAATGCCTAAACATAATAAAGTCCTTTTTCAGTAGCTAAACTTAATTCGGTTTTAATGCGTAAACGTAACCAGCTAAATTTATTTGTGCTTAAACTTAACCATTCAATGTATTTATACTTAATTACCCTTTTAAAACTTCTACCAGTGATTTTTTTGATATGAATGACTTGTGAAATGCGTGAAAGGCTCTACCACTACGCTCCAACCTCCTAATGCAGACCTCTTTTGCTTTTTGAAAATGGAAAATATTAATATCGTGGACGTGAGAGCACACTGATGGGATGTCAGTGTTGGGAAATTAGAGAATTTTATGTCTATTTATGTTTTAAAACTATTGTGAGAAAGTGTAGTAGTTTATAATAAATCAGCAGTTTTTAAACCAGTTCATGGGACGGGAAGTCTTGTAGTGGATAACCACTCACTACACTGGAAGCCCCAAAAGTATATATGGTCCCCAAGTCGCACTACACAACATAGCTTTCTTCTTTTGGCTTCATCTCACGGTCTGTCTGTGTCTATAGTTGTCTTCTGTTGTGGCACATATACATAATTCCCCACCTTCACTTCAATCTTAATTCTAAATGAGCTCATTGTCCTCTGTGGCCCAATTAGCAAAGACAAAACATTTTTTTATTTAAAGCAGCCCCACATTATCTGTGCCACAATTAGACGCCAATATGTGATCTTTATCTGGTCGCATTGTCTGGAAATTTACGTCTGATTGGAAGCATTCTAATTGATGCTAATAACATCTCTAAATGCTGATCTATGTTGGCTGTGCTGGTGGAACAAACATGGCATCGCATGTAAATGCAACCAGTATTTAATTTCATTTTATTTTTTGCTGAAACGCCTGTCAAGCTAATAATTTTTCAGTCTTTCCATCACTGTAAAAAGGTTACTCCTCATAACGATCATAGCAACCACATCCACAGCTTTTCTCCTCAGTGGTTTCAAAGTTTTTGGAATTATTTAGCATTTAAAAATCTTTTATACTGACTTTTTATATATTTAGTTTTGTTTTTAACTGACTATGTATGACTTCCCTGCACCACCAGTGGCGAGCAATGCTAACAAGTTAATTTTAGCTTAGAAATGTGTGTCACTGACACAAATAAAGATTATGGTGATTTTATGGATGATAAATACCAGTAATATATCCTACTTTTCACTCGGTTAAAATGTAACTTTTAAAGTACTGCTCAAAAATGTTAGGATTAAATATACAGCTAATGTTAGTTTGGTTATTTTCCCACAAAAGCTAGCTCTGTTTGGCAGCATCAACTAAAATGTAGTCTAGGAAGAAATAAGCAGTTCATTTGTTGAGCTATAAACGCTGGTAACTGCTGCTAATTTGTAATGTCCCAATTTGACCACTTTCTGTTCAAATTATCAGTTATGCATGATAAAATAGAAAAGTGTTTTCAAATTACTTTGTCAGCTAACAATGAGAAATATTTAAAGTAAGATAAAAAGATAGCGAAAATAACAAAAACTTGTTGATATTTATCAACTGTTAACTAGCTAAGTAGCTTTCTTGTTAGCTAATGTTCTAGCAAAAAATCAGCTAGTTTGCCAAACTACTACACTGGCTTGCAAAAGTATTCGGCCCCCTTGAACTTTTCCACATTTTGTCACATTACAGCCACAAACATGAATCAATTTTATTGGAATTCCACATGAAAGACCAATACAAAGTGGCGTACACGTGAGAAGAGGATGAAAATCATACATGATTCCAAACATTTTTTTTACAAATAAATAACTGAAAAGTGGAGTGTATATTGTATATACTGTATATTTGCAAATGTAACTTATTATACAAATTATTATTGATTTATTTAACAATAAATCATGTAGCAGTTTAATCACTGTCTGTAAATCTGGCCAAGAGGTATGAGACAACACAACTGGGTAGCAGCTAGCTATAAGATAAGGAGTACTTTTTTTATACTAACCTTTATCTATTCCCAGGTTGGGAAATGACTGTTACATCAACCAAAACATGAAAAATAACATGGTAAAAATTTAAAAATCTAATAAAATAAGTGGTGAATGTAGTAAATAAAATCTCAATAAAATAAAAATTAACAAAAACACATTTAAAAATTATAAACAAGAGAAATTACACTAACAAAGGAGCTCTATTAAATAGAAAATATGAAATACTGATAGTGCTGTCACATCAAAGTCTTATGGATAGCCTTTAAATGAAGAGCAGTTTGCCAGAAAGCCATGTTTGAGCAGATAAATATCAAAATCTCCTCTTAGTGGTGAATCACTTGGCTTGTGCAGAGATGAAGGACTGAGCTAGCTGTGAGGACTAATGTGAACTGTAGGACACACTGATCATCGACACCTTGAACCCTCTTTGTATCTCCGGCCCCCGATGACGATGGCCCAAAAAACCTTTTACAGTGTTTGTTTTGATTGAAACAATCTGAAAAGGGACGTCACAATGAGGCGGTCCCTCTTTTTAGCCTACTCTGACAGAAGATATCACTCAGCTTCCAGATGTGAAACGTACTCCTGAACTCTGACAATAAGCAGGATAAAGCGATAACAGACACATATCAAATTCAACATGATATGAACATGTGGAAGAGTTCTTATAAATCCACCACCAGCTGCACTTCATCGTGCTGCTGGAAATGTCACAGGCGTTCACCTCTCCTTGTTTGACATGCTTCCCCTCTATCTTTTTTGTCCCTTCTCCACTTCCTGTGGGAACTGCGTTTGTTGAGCAGCGTTTCCCCTGATGAGCCAGAGCGGGTCACATCTGAGCGACCCACCAGATCGACGCTACACAAAGACACAAAGGTGAGGACAGACAATGAGGCACAGCGTTCGCTAGGTCCCGACCCACCGGGGCGGCGAGCTTTGACGGTGACAGCGCCTTCCGCCGAGGATGACACATCAGGAGAAACAATGGAGGATGTAACTAAGCAAATTAAATCAGGGCCATGAGGGCTTCTTTGAATGAAGATGAAAGTGTGTCACACACCTCTGTATTGTAGCTCTGTGGCACCAACACGGCCTACGGGGACTCGAGAGAAGATTGGATTTCAAAAGCCAGCATTTCATTGAAGGGGAAATGAAATATGTCCTTGGTGCTGCTGAGCAAGACATCAGTCCTGTCATTTTAAACAGCATTAATGCAGAGTCTTAACAAGAGGAGAGGTGAAAAGTTAGCAAAACTTCCAGAATTACTAATTTTATTTCTTTTTTCATATTAGCCGTGGGAATGAGAATTTTGGAGCCAAGCGATGTAATAGTTGCTATTGTTTGATAGTAGTTTTTGCATCTTCTGTGTTTTGATCATTAACCACTTGGCTGGAGTGCAGCAGTCCAGGTTTGAGCCTGCCCACTCTTATATCAATCTTCACGGCTTCACTATCCAATAAATGCAAAAATGTCCCCCAAAAAACTAACGTTAAAAAAATGTGGCATAGAAGAGGGAACACTGGAAAGGAGCTGGACATGTGTATCAGATAACTGTTTTTTAAAGAGCTCAATCAACTGAAAGTCACACTCCTATTGATTATAGTACAAAAATCTAAGCATTAAATTACTCTTAAAGTATATGCATATGCAATATGCAGAAGGATAGGTCATATTTATTGTATTATTTACTAGTTTATCACTTTAATGTTGCAGCTGGGATGAGTTTAATTGCTTTACATACAACTGGGCAGATACATTGTAGAGCATTAGACAATGGTAGACTTCCATTTTAATACTGGCTAAATGTTACCATTTAATTATGGAATTGAAGATTTACTGACATGTGATCAATAAGCAATCAACGTTACCTTGTCAACCATCTTGGAGATGTGAGAATCATGTTGACAGTGTATTGAATGAGGCCTCAGTCACACATCCCTAGAGACCGATACAAGACCAACTAGTAATCACTGGTTTTGGGGGAAAAGAAAAAGTATTCCACAACCAACCACAAACTGAAAAAGTGACTGCCATGAACCAGGCCTATGGACCAATCACTTACCCCTTGGCAACCACCAAAGCTACCAATTTCCCCCAGCAACAGTCAAAAACTTCCAGGAACCACTGCTAGCCAGTCAGGGAATACAACTAAATGCTATATTGCGTCCAGTGGCGGACAACATTCGTGTAATGTGAACATGACATCACATCTACCTTTTGGTAAATCTAACATATAGCATGCTAAACTTAAGCTACTTCAACCAGTCTACAATTGCTGTTTCTGCAAGCCACTTTGCAACCCACCTTCAACATCCAGCTCTTTCCAGCTGTAACTAAATCTAAAATATTAAAGAGTAACAATACATATATTACATTATCTGTTAATCAGCAACCTATAGATCATAGCAAATGAAGTCATAACATTTTGATGTATTCAGTTTTGTTTGTGGTTTGGTTCTTTTGACTCATGACTATCTGTCCCTTTCAACTTTATTTTTGTGGGACTCAAGCCTTGTTTAATATTAAAGAAGCACACAGGAAGCCCGGGTAGAGAGAAAAAGCTGACATTTATTCATGTTTCTGGTAATTCTTAAACATAAAGAGGAAAAAAAACGTAACCATTAACTGTTGAAGATGTGTCCAAATTGTGCAGCGGAATATAAATCCATGTTCACCTGTTTGTTGGCTGGAGCTCATCATAATCGTGTTTCAGCTAACATCAGTAAAAATTTGCCTCTCAGTAGGAGGTGTGTTATGAGTCAGATATCGAGGCTGGCTGATTAGAGACAGCTGAATGCAGAGTTAAATGTACAGTAATGATCCCTCGGCCTGTTTGATGTGAACTTGCCACTTGTGCACTCGCTGTGGAAAAAACATTCAGGTCGGTAGATAGTTTTCACACTACTGATTAAACCAAAGCTGAGCTCATCGTTTCTCCTCCACATACTGGAGGAAGCTGTTTTCTCCTCTCGTCCACTTGTTTCTCTCTCCCTCTCTCTCTGCTTTCCCCTTCCATCTCAGGGAATTCACTTCACTTTAATTGTTTGACAGTCTTTTCCTGCCTTTATGCCACGGCCGCAGAAGGTGCCGAGGATTTTTTCCTCCTCTTTTGAGGCATTAATAACATTCCGCTCGACTGATTCCCCGGGGCACAACCTCATTATGGCTTATAGGCAGAAAAAAAAATAAACTGTCTGTACCACCTGGCAGCTTTTTTCCCTCCTTTTCACAGAGAAATGAGGAGCTGGTGTAAAGTGCCTGCTTATAAAACAGTCTTCTTGTTGCTAACTAAAACACATGTCCAGGCTGTTATCTGTTTCCGTGGCAGAAAGTGACTGGCTGCTTCTCCTGCTGTCTGCACTGGGTGGCAGCACTGTGGGTGAGATTAGAGGAGGAGGACTCTGGACTCATTTAGCTTGTAAGAAACCATTTAAAAGAGGCACAATGCAAAAGCACTACATGCAACCCTACTTCCTCTATTTCAAACGATTAAATTCAATTAAAATAAAAGCATATGGCAAATGGTTCATAACACACCACAAAGTAGCAGTAAACAGGTAGGATTTTTTAAGGTGTTTTCCAATAGACTTAACTATCTTATCCTCAAATGATATTCAGAGCTCATAAATAAGGCCCAGACATCAAATAATGTGCACAGAGTGCAAACATTATATCCAACCTATAGCAACTATAATAACACTAATACAATACATCTAGACATTGGCCTGTGGAGGATAATGGTATAAACTAATTGACATATATAAAGTACTGTGCAAAAGTGTTGAGCCACCTGTCATTTCTTCATATTTTGTTTCCAAGGAGGCAGACTTTGTTTTAATTATTAAAGTGCTCTTGAGTAAGTTCTCCAGGCTTTCTGAAGGCCTTCTGACGTTTTTCTTTGGACACTGGCTGCTTTTCACTCATTTTTAGTCCAGTCTGTGTACCTGACCATTTCCAGAGGAATGTTAGTTTGTCACGCCACTTAACACTGACCTATGAGTCATTTAAGCGTTTAAAAAAAGACTCAAGGGATGAATCAATGTTGTGACTACACATAACAGACACCTTTGCAAAGAATTCATTTAAAATTGTATATAGGCACTTAGGTACTAGCTGCCTATCACAAAACACATCTTTTGTTCCAATTTCTTGTATGAAGGAAATGTAATGCAAGAAAATATAAAGAAATAAAAGTTTGACAGACATAAAATAGTATTTATGTACCATCAAGGTGATTCTCAAAGAGCTATTACCAGAAACTTGTGATATCTCAGCCTGCTGTGCAGGGTGTCCTTAAAAATCTGAGAAAACTGGACAAGTGGAGGACAAAGGAAGAAGTGTCAGGAAGCAGTGCGGCATCATCTTGACAGAGAACAGAACAAAATGCGGCCAACATCCGTAGAAGAGCTTTGAATGTCCTAATGTTAAAATTTGTTTGATGGGCTGAAACATGTAAGTGTGAAAAATGTGCAAAAAACGAAGAAATCAGGAAGGGGGCAAATACTAAAACCACACGACTTCATCAAATATGCTAAACTTACTGTGCAGAAAAGATCAGCTGATTCTGAGGAGGTCAAGTAGAAACTTTTTGGAGATTTAAGCAATTTTATATGGAACCTGTTTAAATGTGTCTCACTGCAGTGTGACCTTCACAAACTCTTTTGAAGTTGCTGCCAATAACCTTTAAGAAATTTCTTCAAAGCCACAGCTGTGATCTTCAAAAAGGAAATAAGCACTCTCACAGTCATTTATTTCTACTTAACATTAGAGGAACGGTAAGTTATTGTGCAGTGGCTCCAGTTGAGGTGTATGTGGCCCACAAACTAAAATCAGTCCCTCGTACAAAGTTTGTCGAGGTGTCATCCTGAGTTTTCTCTCATGTAAAAGATTAAATGATAAACTAGAGTTTAGTCGAACACAAAAAGGGTGGACAGGCAGCTGTAATCAAAAAGTAAAACACTATATGTACATGTACTTAGACATGTACATGTCTAAGTACATGTACATGTCTAAGTAAAAGAACCAGAAAAGACCAAACAGTTCAGCATATAAGATTAAGTGTGAAGCACTAATACATTAAAAAGTGAGGAAAGTACAGTGGGAATTTTTTTTTTGAAGGCTTCAAATCATCTGAGGGCAGAGAAAGTGCATTGGAATTTTCATCTCATACAGTATATTCAAACTGGAAGCCGGCCAGTCCTCCACTGGTCGGACATACAGCAGTCTGAGGGTCAAGTGTCTTGCCCAAGGGCAGCTGGGCAGCAGTAGGTTGAGCCGAGGAGTATGTCCTCATTGACATGAAGAACAAAACGTTCCGGATAAACACTAGAAAGGCCAAGACGTGTGGCTGACTGACAGCAGCTTTGAATTTCACAAGTGAAATATTTAAACTGTTTGAAGAAGCGTGGTTGACTCTCGCCGTGACCTCTCATTTCTAAAGTTACTACACAAAGAGATCGACTCGTATTTAACTTTAAAAAACACAAAAAGAAGCGTTTTTTTTTATCACACACTTGAATTTTTTAAATGAACATACTGCTAATTTTATGTTGTGTATTAAAGCAGGGAGCCTTTGTCCTGACCTTGTGGAATAATACAGAGTGAATGTGGAGCAGTAGGAAACATTTAGTTAAGAAAAAGAGAGAATAAAAGTGACTTTTAGAGTCAAAACCAATACCTCCACGAGCCTTTTTTTCTGACTCCAGTCACTCAAAGGTTGTACTGCAATATTTACATATGGTTTCGTACTGCTATTAACAGAATTCATTATATTTAGCTGTAATTATTACTAGTTTTATTTACTTTGTTGCACAGCTCTTTGTGACTAAATCTGTAAAAAAAAAAAGTTCCATAAATAAACTTGTTCCATAAAAAATCTTCCTTTTTTTATAATGAAGATAATTGCTAATTATAATGGGAATTATACTAATTGTTAGCATGTTATAGTGCATTACAAATTTCTTATTTTTTATTAGGCAAACAATAAACCGAATTCAGGTTTTTAAACACACACTTGAATTCAGGTTTTTAAACCCAAACTTGAGCCGGCACAATGGAATTCTCTGAACATCAGAAAAATAGTTAAGCATAAAATTCATCTACAAAAACTAATTTTTCAGTTCGGAAATTTAATCGAAATCACTCTAATTTGGCATTTTAGCCGACATGTTGGTCTTTTGGAGCCAAAAGTGATAATATTTTAACAGGTAGTGCGCTATGCTATTAGCTAACAGTAGCTTGCATTGTTAGCAAGCTAAATCCATAAACTGTAAAAACGCACAGTGCTGTAAAGATCAACTAACAACCCCAAAAACTGAAGTTTAGTCTTTTTCTACTCTCTGTTAAGATAATTAACTTCATATCAAGCCACATTAGTCATCAGATAATTCCAATGAAATGATCCAAAAGGCACCAACTGCACAACCACGGTCAAGTGGTCCAGTTCAGTCACTTGAAACAGCAGACTGGCTAAAGACACCAACCACCAGAAATTAACTAATAACACCTTAATATAATCTAAACTGGTATGTGTATATTTTTAAATTGTCATGTAGAAAGTTGTTATGAAGGGATTGCAAAACAATTTTCTGATGGCTATCCTCATTGTTAGCTAGTTAGCAAACAACTGTTTTGACATGACCTTAAACGGGCCATTTGCGCTGGAATATATTCCAATATGACTGAATTAAAGCAATTCTATAAAGAAGAGTGCTTGTTAAAAGAAGAGGGGTCTGCACAGTGGTAAACATGGTCCTATCCCAACATCGCTGCCATTAAATTCAAAATGAGCTAAGACTTTGCAGTTTTCTATTATTATTATTTTTTAAATTTACATTGATTCTTTGTATTTTTCCAAATAAAAGGTCCTTTAAGGCAATACTATCAGTCGCATGTGGTATGTATGAAAAAGTCAAATGTATCCAGATGTTTCCCTTTAAAATGCAAGCCTGAATACTTTTTCATTATTTTTTTTAATTTCTTTTCATTTTCATCCACTAGACAGGACCAACACAAAATGACAGATTGGATGCACAGTTCCTCCTCCTCATCATCCACTTCAGCAGCAGCATCCACAGTTTGCTGCTGCCTGCACACAACTCTGTATAAAGCAGATTAATCATACACAGTATACCATAAAGTGATGGACAGTCGGCCTTTTTTGTTGTCCGGTCTCTTGTCTTGTGCTGTCGCTATTTCAGTGTCTCTGCATCTTCTTCTTCTTCACCGAGACAGATTCCTGCACACTTAATGTAGATTCTGTTTCCAAAAGCTTTTCTTGCACTCAATTTATATTCATTCTGTTAAATTAAGGGTTTGTTGGAGAGGAGTTAAGCATCAATACGACTTCAATCAACCGGCATGAATTTCAGGGCGCATCCAGGCAAGTTCTGTATCAAATCCCACTAATGTGCCTCCCAAACAGATTTTAGCGTTATTGAGTGAAGGGTTGTAATTAAAGGCAGGTTCACATCGATGAATGTGGGTTATTCAGCTCAAAAAGATAATTTCTGGTGATGCTTTACATAATCCTTAAAATATACAAGAAAGCCCTGCTCCTGAGGAGAAAAATATAAATTAATGGAAAAGCTAATGGACATGTTGATGGCATTTCGGTAAACCTAATAAGAATTGATTCGTGGTTGTGAGAACATTTTCATTCCTCAAACCTCAGCCCCTCCTCCTCGCTCTCCCGTGCTTTACATGTGTAATGAACCTGCCCGAGCATTGATCAAAAACAAAAATTGGGGGAGTAAATCTGCTTAAAAAGCCTGTCTCCCCCTCGTCTGCCTGGGCTTTGTCCTGGCAGCGGGCTGGCCAGCACTTATTGAGGTGCTATATGTCTCTTAAATTACTAAATTGCCTTCTGGCCCCAGCGCTTTTCTCCACCAGCGATGGTTTGCGGGCATTAGCCGAAAGTTTTTCCCGCAAATATTTAATCCCCGCTGTGACTGACAATGTTGTCAGACCTCTGGACGGGCTTTACGGCGTTATTACAAGCGCTCCTCCGTCCGTGGCACTTTGGATTATTCAAGATTATGTTGTAATCCTTTTAATCCTCATTGCATTAAGATTTCAGTCAAAATACTGCAACAGTAAAGTAGCACTCGGAAGCAATGAGGTCTTAAGCAGGCGTCATGATTGGGCGGCCGCCTTCGTTTCCTCCCTGTTTTTCTCTTTATTTAGTCTCCAGTGTCTCTGCATTGTCAATAAGCTGAGCAACAGATATTTGCTTTTCAGATGCCGCCATGATTTATTCGAGGCGGTGAAAGTCATCTCCAATCACCGCGGAGGAAAACACATATTTGCCAGCTCACCGTGTCAAGGCAAGGCAAAGACAAACTGAGCACGGGGCGCGTTCACAAGCACTCAGAGTTTCCTCCTGCCTGCATCGGGGAACTTTTCTGATGGAATATTTGTCTCCGGCGGTGTGTCCTGCGGTTACTGTTCAACTATTTCTCCCCCAACTGATGCTCTCCCGCTGCTCCATACAGCCCTTATCTCTCCTCGCTTGACTTCCCGCCATGCCACAGAGCCTCCGGTAGCCTCCAGTAGCCTCCTGTCTGCGTCTGGAAGCTACATGAATAAAACAATGTCCAACTTTCAAACTATTCCTTCTCGTCTTTGTAAAAAAGAAAAAAATACAAAACTAATCCACATCGTGGAGATGCATAACTCTTTGATGCGATGCCAATCCACACGGAGGCGGCTGTGGAATGAGCTGAAGCCACTTTATTTACAAATCGCAATGAAAGCATTCGGTGTAAAAAAACAACAAATACCTAAAGGCAAGGCCCGATCGGGCGGCTCCAAGCCGAGTCGACCCATATCACCTCCAAGTTTATTGGTTAGTTTGAGAGTGAGCAAAGTTTCCAGAACCTCATAGCAGAACAAAGAACACGGTTGTTGCTCTTTGCCTTCGCTCACTTCTCTTTTGACCTCAATTTGACCCTAAAACAAAGTTGTCAGATCTCACTCAAACAGTTTTGCTTCAGTGTAAAATAAAAACTTTGCATATTCAATATACTGTCTGTTTCCAAGATGAAAATAAACATCATCAGCCTCAAATCAAATACACATATTTTGCTATTTATCCATCAAGATCAGGGGCACTACAATCAAATTAAAGAAGGTTCCAGTTATCATAAAGGTCCTAACAGTTGTCAAGTAAAAGAACAAAAAAAACTATTCAACTCAATTAAATATTTTACCTATTTTTATTGTTATTATTTATTATTAATAATAAAACAATAATATCTCATATCTTATTTTTTCGTTTCAAGTAAAATAAGTCTTGTCTTCAAAAATAAAAAGCTTTTCAGAAAACGTCTACATCTTCACACTGAATTTTCACATTCGCAAAATTACTCTTACTAAATGATTTGATTGGCTGAGCAGCTCCCTGTGGAATGAGTACAATAGTGAAAACTTCAGAAAGTGCAACACAAACTTTCACCAAGTAAAAGCCGTCCCTTACCGCTGCAACCAACGCGTTTCCAAAGTCACAACCTTTACTTTGAAAGCAACCAATTTTGGTTTTTGGTTTGCATCACTCTTGGCGAGTAGTTTGCAAGCGCTTGCAGACGAGTAGCCATCTTCCTTGCAAACTATCTGCAACTACAGCAATGTGCTCACAATCACAAACAGGTTTCCAGTACAGCACTGTGCAGTAAACCTATTTGCAACCAGTTTCGTGCTTGCAAACGTCAGCAACCATTTGCCAACTGGTTGCAAAATACACATTTTGAATATCCAACAAAATGCATGTAACCAGACTTGCACCTCCTGATAAATGTAACTGCACGTCGGGTCGACATGAGGTTACGGTGCAGGGTTAAGAGGAGGTTCCAGTTATATCATAAGCTACAACATAGATTTCCCACTGAAGCATAATTCAGGCCTAAGCTGAATGTGGTCACTTCTAATGTTGAAACTTTAAATGTCGGAGACCAGAAACTAATACATACCATCATGTTGGACAAACATAGTGCCCCTCTTTCCTACTTTTGACTTAACTAGTCATGGTTCTGGAAAAGGGACTGCTCCTGAGCTAAATAGATAATGAAGGAAAAACATGGACTTTTTAACACAGACGATAGGAAAAATGTTCAAACTGCACATTAAACACACGTTTCTGCACAGGAAATACCTGCGGCTCCTTTACCCTGTGTCCACACTGTATTTCAGGCAGTTTGTAGTTTGGTCAATGATTATGATTTTCAATGATTTACTCCAGTAAATATATGCTAAACACAAACCATCAGTAATTTTATTGTTCAAAAAAATTCTTGTAAATCTGGGGATTGATACAAAAAGTTCAAACAATCAAATTTTAAATATAGTATAAATATATAAAAAAAGGAGTGAATTAAATAACTTCACAGAAATTCTTGTGAATCAAAAGTGGATGCGAAGTACAAATACACCCATTTCACTGCCTGAGATTCTTTTTAATCAAAAATCCACGTTTGCAGGATGCAGTTCACAGTAAAAGTCCATATCTCCGCTCTGCATTTCTAGCTCTCTGCAGCAAACAGCTCCTCACTTTCTTAATATGTTCTGCTTGTCATCTTTTCTTTTTTTTATCAGTGCTGACATGTTTTCACCGGTAGAGAAGAGCTCGAAGGCAGAAGGAAACGAGTGAGATCAGGTCTGAGGGAGATTTTTAACAGCATCATCCTTAATGTGATCACTGACCCTCCCCGAACACAAGAAGAAACCACGTCCGCCTCGCTCACAGTCGCTTCTTCTTTTTTTTCTTCCTCTTTCTTTTTCTGCCTGATCTGTGAGATACTTGACAATTTCGCTGCTTTGTTTCGGGGTGGGGAGAAGAAACGCTTCGAGGTGAAAGGAGAAGCGGGTACTTGTCGGTGCCGTGGCTCTCGACTTCAAACCCTATAAGATCTCTAACGCGCCTCAGAGTCAAACTTCAAACTGGCAGCAAGTCATTGAGAGGGAGACGAGCAAGATGATCCTGAGCAGAGCAGATCTCGTTCTTGGTGCTACAGGCCAGCCGTGTCTCTGCTTGTGAGTTCATGCTGGTACGTTTGCATTGACTTAAAAGATGGTAGAGAGGTCAGCGCGGTCGGGGGGTGGGGGTGGCAGCCTGCAGGGCAACAGAGGCGGCATGTAGAGGAAAAGCTGAACATCCTCATCTCCTCTATAGAAATCCTTTCTTTGTACCGATAATTTGATTTAGAGAAAAGAGATACCTAAAAACCTGACAATCTGACCTCCCACACCAGTGTAGTAAATGCTGGGGTGCGGCAGTGAAACTGACCACTATGTCTGACAGCTGCTCCTCTGTAGTGGAAGAAAAATCAATGCTGCTTCCAAGACACCTCATAACACACAAGTAGAAGATGTTGTTGACCTGCAGGAGCTCTGTTCAACCTTCAGTGAGGCAAGGAGAAAGAGAAGTAAAGCCTATCCCAGGCATACATTTAAACCACAACAACTTAGGAAACATCGCAATGTCGAAAAGTCTCAGGGGTGCCAAACTCACTTGAAGCTATTAGCAGTCATGGCAGATAGCTCCCTTTTCCCGAGTCTGGTTCTGCCAGAGTTTTCTTCCAGTTAAAAATCAGTTTGTCCTTCCCACTGTTGCTATGTGCTTCCTCATAGGGTTCTGTCTGAGTGGTGGGGTTTTGTGGTGTTCTAGGGTCTTTACCATACAAAATAAAGCACCTTGACGTCACTGTTGTTCTGATTTGGGGCTATATATAGATACTATATAAGGGGGACATCATTTTTGAAGAAACATCACTTAAAGGTTAAGAAAAAGGGTCACAATTTTGCCATGTCTCGGCTTTGGCGTATTCAGTCATTACATGCACATTACTTTTAAAGATTTTAATGTAAAGTGGAGTAATTGATACAAACCTGTCCTGTGGGGTAAACTGATGACTGAGTGTTAAACACAATGAAAACTGTTTTGATCTTTAATTGAGTTTTTATGCTTCTTCCTCTCTGTGGTAAACTTTACTTTGGATATCTGATTAATTTTTTGTCACACTTTTTTATCTCTCTGGTGACTTTCATTGCCATCTTGTGTATTCAGCCAATCAGCATTCAATAGGCATGTCTGAATTCACTTAAATCTTTTAATCCTTCTCTCTGCCAATGTTGGACCATAAATCAAATTTAAAACCAAATGATCGTCTTTAAAAGTGCTTTGAGTGCTCAGGTAGAGTAGAAACATGGACCAGGACCAGTGCACCAGATTGTTCAGTCCAGCCCAGGTGAATTAGAGAAAGGGCAGGGCCTAATTGTGACCTTAAACAGAATCTGAAAATAAAGACCCAACTGCTGTGCACTCATGTCCATAACATCTGTATGTAGTTTATACAAGAAAATGAGCCTAAACAATCATCCTAGATTTGTTTGAACAGATTTCTGTTCAAACCAAACTATAGTTCTGTTTTTCTGGTGCTTTTTTGAATTTTTTTGGTCTCTGATCAGTTTTGAGATCTATTTTTTTCCCTTAAAAGTCTGCATTAAACTTCCATGGCATGGAGACACCTCTCTGTGCGTAAAATGTATACTTTAGCAGCATTTATGCAGATCACTCCAACACTGCAGGGCTGAGGGATTTGAGCCACCCACACTGAAAGCGAACGGCACTGTGGGAACTCACGGGCACTTTGGCAGATGCCCTAAAGTTTGCTGAACTACCTCTTGTGTCTTGTGGCCTTTTGGCTTTGCAAAACATGCAGAACATGAAGAGTGGGCTCCATGGCAGGATGTCTGATTGGTGAGCTCTGTGTGTGGTGTGCGTGTGTGGGGGGGTGAAAGTAGGTTACAGTTTGCTTTTAGGACATGTAGCTAACCCTCTGACCCCTGGCTTGGATCCTGCTCCCAGACCCCTTCAGCAGCAACAAACACACTTTTCCCTGACGGCCTCCAGGACTCGGATACCGGTGTCAAAGTGCACGGGCAGCCCGGAGAAGCTTTCACATAGTGGCAACACTCAAACAGCCGCCCGTCCGTCCCTCCACCTCCTCCTCTTCCTCCTCCTCCCAAACGCCACCCTACAGATGTGTTTTTCTCCAGCTTGTCCCCGAACTCGGTCCCCGTAACAACCGTCATCGTTGTTGTCATGTCGGTTATGTCGCAGCGAGTGCGGCTGTTGAGTCAGAGCTGCGGTGAATCCTCTGATGCTACTGACGTTTTTTTTGCCTTTGGATGACCCGGATCATGTTGACAAAAACAACAGCGGCGGCTGCACCTCACAGACAAACAAGTTACCCTGAAAAACGTCCCCACAATCATGCTCGGGGCTCAAACTGACATGCAGACAACGATCGAGTGTGTTTGTCCCCCCATCTGTCCAACTGTGTACCACGAACGCTTGGGGTTGAAGTACGTTTATCCTTCGGTTTATGAAGGGTCATGTTTTAGCTCAGCAGGTCTTTTTGTACAAATGGTGAAAGCTTTCTCTCAGATACACTACGAAAGACCAGTTTTGTCTTTAATTTTGTCCTTTAATTTTATTATTTGTGCAAATATGATCCAAATGACCCAAATCTGGGGCAAATCTGCTAATATCTGACGACTAAGAAGCAACGTCCAATGCTTTGGGGCCTCTGATGTAGCCAATGAGAACAGATATCCAGGCCAAGACTTATTTTCTGTATTTGTAAGTGATGATGACGTGTTTTATGGGCAGAGCTGGTTACATAAGATGACAGTTTCTCATTGGAAAAACCCAGCATCTATGCAAAAGAAACCGAAAAATGCATGAATCTCTTAATTTTTGCACTTTACAGTCACATCCAGAACAATTAGTTAGTAATAAAAGATTTCCTGATTGATTTTTGTGTCCGAAAAACAAAAAGGTAAGAGGTGAGGAGTTAAAATTCAGCTTTATAGTAGTTGAACTGACTCTGCCTTCAATAAAAGAACAGAGTCAAAGAACATAATGAGAAAGTGTCTATGGATTCACGAAACCCACACTAACATCATCACCTCAACACTCAGTTTGTGTTCAGTTACAGCACAAAATAAATGTCATGTCACTGATACTGATAATGATACCTCAGTCCTGCAATAAATCCAGTGGACCCAGTTTGTTGTCAGGAGACATACACCCTCTCTACTTTTATGATTAAGCTTAAAACTATTCATCCATCCATCCTGGCCACATCCTCTCAGCTAGCTGAGAGACGTAATCTTTCTGGCATGTTCTGGGTCTCCTCCCAGCTGAATGAAACACCTCACCCAGGAGGCTTCTTGGTCAGATGTTTAAGTCACCTCAACCGGCTCCATTTCAATGTGGAGGAGTCTTCAGTCACTACACACAACACAGCTGTTTGATCAAGCTTGTAGTTAGTGCTGGATCAGGTGACCCAGGCAACCAATCGGCTGAGACTGCTGGTAGACTACCCATGATGCACTGAGCATTTCTTCTCTACTCCCCTCTTTTACATCCCATGGATTTATATGACAGTACTGCATGTCTTTAACTCTTTTTTTCCTCTTCTCTATGTTCTCATCCCCCTTTTAACAACATTCTTCCTGTTAAAAGGTGGTTCTTCCTTCCCACAGTCACCAAGTGCTGCACATAGCAGATCGTATTGGTTAGCCTGTGACTCTCTTCAACACTGTTTCTTCTGTCCTGTCTCCTTCTTCCACCCCATCCACTGGTAATGGGAGATAGCTGCCTCTCCCTGCTGGGTTCTGACAGAGATTTCTTCCTGTAAAAAGAGAGTTCTTCCTTCCCACTGTCGTGAAGCATTTGTTCATAGGGAGTCATCTGTTTTGAGGGGTTTCTCTCTATTATTGTAGGGTATTTACCTTAAAATATAACACTTAATGACTCCTTGAAGTTGATTTAATTACATCAGGAGACAAAATCTGCCAGTAAAATCAAATTATTTCAGTTCATGTCCAAAGCATTTTAAGACAATTCTAGAAATGTCTTGAAAACAGTTTGGGTTTCTTTGTTCAGTGTCCTGTATAATTCAATAATATTGAGCTACCTACTTTTTTCAGGTTTTTGTGATTCAAATGGTAATAGTGTGATAATCTGTGAAATCTTGTGACTTTTTGCATTAGTTTTACTGAAATGTTGCAAAAACACTGCAGATGCGCCCTGCCTGCCTCCCACAGGGTAATGCTGTGGGAGTGTAAATCATTATCAGTGAGGACCAGTAACCCTGTGTTCTGGAGAAAAGTCAGGCAAACCTGACTTTTGTGGGAGAAAAAAGTAACAATTTTCACACATTTGTCAATGAAAATGTTTATTTTTTGTCCCGTGATTGCCAGGACTCGACATATTATTGTAACGGTCCGCTGTGACAGACCGTGCGGTGGTGTGAGTGGTGGACCCAGGTGCGAACACAAGTGAGCAGACGGGAGTGAACTTTAAACAAAAGCGAGCCTTTTATTGTGGCTGGTAACGCAAGAGAAACAAACAAGAATAAGGGCAGCACAAAAGCAATAACTAAACAGAAACCTAAACTGGGAATGAACTAAGGTAAGGCTATGACTTAGAATGCAACAGACCGGGCATGGAAACATGGAGGGTGGGAACACAGACGACGCGACACAGACTGTAAAAAACACAGAGACTAAATACACATGAGGGATGATCAGGGGAAGTGGCCACACATGGGAACGCAGCTGACACGCATGAACTTAACGACAGGACAGGAGGAGTGAGCTGAATACACAGACAGTGAATGCAGGCCTTCAAAGTAAAACAGGAAACATGAGACATGAACCGGGGAGACGTAGTACAGGGGGAGGTGACATAACTGACAGCATGAACTTGACAGTACAAGACACACAGACATAACCACACGAAGGGCAAGGGAGACGTAATGCAAGGGTAACATAATTACAAAAAGGACTGGACTACCTTAAAGAACCTAAGCAAACAATAAACATCAAAATAGGTTAAGCATAACACACTGGGTCACACGACCCAGGACCATGACAATTATGATATCTCGAGGTTAGGGGGTTTATCAGCATGCCTGAGAGCTTCCAGTGAAACAAGACACAGGTCTTTTTTTTGTTTTTTTTCTAAAAAGCTCGTTGTCCGCAGAATTTTCCAGGGAACGCTTGCATAAAATGAGCGAGATGTTCCCGTCAGCGCACTTGTGTTCCTTTTCTAGTTTATACGAGTCACAGTACACACATGCCATAACACAGAAATATTTTGTCAATAGGCATATACAAAGCACTCTCTGGGCCACAGGAGAGCCATGAGAGAGCGTCCAATGTTTTTAAGAGGTCGATTCACTGTTAAAAACAATGGGCAGTAAAAAAAATCCCCTCGCCGGAGGAAAATAGCCACTTTCACCGCAGCTCCCAGGATGAGTGTTTACACATGCTCAGCTGGATCCGTCGGACCCCACCTCGCTGCCGACCTGCGCCGCCGTACAAATAAACAGGAAGGCCGCAGGCACTTGGACGAAGGCCACACTCATAATTCACCAAAAGCAGTGTATTTTACACAGGGCCAGGGCGCTTTGGTGTGGCTCCAGCAAAAGGAATAAACTGTTAATCCATAAAAAGGCTCGGCGGTTACGCGATACAGCACTTAGGTGCCATCTGAAAGCTCCATATCCTTTTTAGCACTGGCCCTCTGCGAGCTGATTTGGATGGAAGTTAAAAGAGAACATTTAACAATGGGGATCGTATAACATGGATGTTAGGGCTGTTTGTTCGAAGCATATTCATGTGAGAGAGGAATACTGAAGTTGGGCATTTTATTGGAGGGTAAAGAACACGCTCCAAAATAAAAATGTCCAAAAACAGCTGGCAGCTCAGTCAAGTTCTCTCCACAAAATTACCATCCACTGCTCACTGTTACCACACAAAATGTAGCTCAACCTTGAAATACGACACCTTTTGGAAGTCGCTCTGATTGACACACAGTGTTTATCTCGTTAGCGTGGAGACAATACCAGGAAATTGCCGCTAAAGCTGCCATTTTCAGATGCTTCAAACTGTCTCGCAGAAGCCGAACTCCTGCCTCACAAAAGAGGAAAAAAGAAAAAAAAAAAAAGCAGTCCAGATCTTCTCTGCAACACTTAAACGCTCAGATGAACATGAAAAGCAATCTTCAAAAGCTATCTTTATCCCTTCCCGTGCAGCTTGAAGTGCTGAAATTAAAGTTGCATATGGATGCCATCGAGACGCGAGCCACTCGGGGAGATTAACGACAACGCGAGGCATCTGTGCATTCCTAAACCATGTGTGTCCTGCTCGTATCCACGCGCAGCTGACAGGGCCGACACATCCACACAGATCAGGCCACGATAATCTGAAATTGCCTCTTTTCAAAGATCTCTAAATCCTGCCTGGGATACAGTACGGTGTCACGGCCGCAGCATCACGTGGACAGTGATGCTGGAAGCTCTGAACTGCAACGCCAGTCAGCATCAAAACCAATTCATACTGTTAAAGACTCTCAATGTTAACAAGATGTTTCTTAAGCAGATTAAAAGCTGTAAAATGATCAATATCGGACTTGTAGAAGTTTAACTTTGTGTTAGAAAGCAGCCTACGAGGGGACTGTTGACGCTGTTTCATGCACAAAAGAGTTTTTTAATGATATTTGTTGATAAGTTTAAATCTCCATCCCCTTCAGTGCCAGCATCATCCAGGTAGCCTGGGTATAACCTTGATCAGGCCCAGGACTCATCCTAGTTCTTATCTCTGCAGGACCTGGATGAGTCTGCAGCTCAACAATTAATGCAATCAGCATTCATTTTGTATGCAGCTTTAAGGCTTCCATATAGTCTTATTTATATAAGTGGTCAGATATGAATAGGCTTTATCAGCAAGCAACTGTATAAACTCCATCTTTGGTCTTTATGGATGGATTTCACCTTGATGATAACTGTACAGTAAGTATACATTTTTGTGTTACAGGCGCTGCTACTTTAAACAATCTCGTCTTCAGTACCTGGAGTCTTTTTGGACAATATCTGCAGGTCAGTTACCACAGGGAGGATGACAGACAGATGTTTGCAGCATCTGCTGTGATGAGGATGTTGCACCAGTCTGCTGTGGTAAAGAGAGTGTGGCTGAGTGTGAAAGTAAAGCTGTGGATTTACTGGCACCCTCAGCTACGGCCAAGAGATTGCAGACACAAGCAGCAGAAACAAGCTTCCTCTGATGGGTGTATGGAGTCTCACTCAGAGATAGGGTGCCGAGCTCAGAGTCCAGGATGTGCCTTCGATGCCTTCTGGACAGAGATGGGCAGTAACGCGTTACTTGTAACGTGTTACTGTAATCTGATTACTTTTTCAAGTAACGAGTAAAGTAAGGGATTACTATTGCAAAAACGGTAATTAGATTACCGTTACTTTCCCGTAGGAACGCTGCGTTACTGCGTTACTAAAACCGTGATTCTTTGCGAGAATGTCTCACGACAGTGACGTAAGCGAGTGCGCCGTTAGTGACAAGAGCTGTGTGCAGATCAACAATGGATCGTATATCGATTGTGGGAGAGAGTATGAGCGTGCAGCGTTTAAAGCGTGGAAGTACTGACCTTACTTTGAGTTTGATTCCATAAAAAGTGACAAAAACATTAGCGTCCATCGTGCGTGGGAAGAAAACTTCTTTTTACAGTGAAAAAAACCCCTAAACTTCCGAGCAAGCAACGAAGTAATGGGAAACTCACAGAGAAACTCGCGGATTCTTCCACTGACCGCTGTGGCACACCTGCACCAGGGTAAACCTCCGCCTACCGCAGTCCTGCTTTACAGGTGAAAATAGAGCAACAGGACCGCTGAGTCTTTGACTTTATTTATTTCCTGCTGTGTTTTACTTGCATCTATTTGAAAGACTGAGTGTAAACACAAAAAATATTTAATTTTATGTGCTGGAATGTGTAGAAAATAGGTTTAAATATTAAACAAATTTCTTCCAGTCAGAGAATGTTGCATATAATTAAATTTTTGCTTGATGCATAAAGTTAAAAGATTAAAACTGATAAAACAAGTTAAAAAAAGAGACTTTTCCATTTGATTACATTTTGCGTGATGGATTATGTAGAAAAAGTAGAATTGGGCTGAAAGATCTATCGCTTTATCACCTATTCAGGTTGTAAATAGTGTTTTTAAAAAGTAACTAAGTAACTAAGTAATTAATTACTTTTGAAAATAAGTAATCAGTAAAGTAACGGGGTTACTTTTTTGGGGAAGTAATCAGTAATTAGTTACTGATTACTTTTTTCAAGTAACTTGACCAACACTGCTTCTGGATGCCTGCTTGGCGAGTTGTTTCTGTCATGTCCAACTGGGATAACATGCTATAACGCATGGAGCACATGCTATGTCTCTCAGTTGCTCTCAGCTGCCTTTGGACAGGCAATGGGGTGAATAGTGTCACCCCCAGAATCTACAACTGTAGAAGGAGATCTGGGCCTCTCTGCCCCTGCAACTCAGACCAAAACAGCTACTCTTAGTTGATAACTTAACATGTTACCCACTCATGCAATTATTTAAAAAAAACAACAACACAAAAGTAGCAAAATGCTAACCTTAAAGCTTCAATATAAGTGATCAAAACAAGATGCATTTGGTGACTAAGTCCATCTTTTATGATGTCTATGAGTAACACGACTCAGACAAATGGATTCTGGGGGTCATAAAGACGATATTTTCCTAACCCAAACCAAGGCATGAGAAGATGTGACAAAAAGTTATTTAGTTTTAAGTATTTTGGCACAAATAATTTTTAAAAGTGATTTGTTTTCTGCAGAATCATCTCTCAAAGACATTCAAGATACCAAAATACCCTAAAAGCGTGTCTACAGATATATTATGATATTGGCTGTTTGCTGGTGTATTGGCATGATAAATTAAAATTTAAAAAGCAAAACACAGATGGGAGAAACACTCTTCAATCATGTCATGAGTGTTGATATTAGAGATGGACCGATCCGATATTACGTATCGGTATCGGTCCGATACTGACCTAAATTACTGGATCGGATATCGGAGAAAAATAAAAAATGTAATCCGATCCATTAAATATCACGAAAGCACCTCACAAAACTTGCGACACGCCGTAACTCACCTCAGAACGTTAGCACGTAAGAGCAGTATGCATCACGTGATAGAGCGGCTGTGGCATGCAGGACCGGTCGGTGGTCTGGATAGCATTTGGAGCTTCGCTAGCAACCCGGCATTTCATCTCCGACAAAGTTATCCCGAGAGAAGTAAAGCAAGTGTGTAAGTCCATCTCTGAATGTTTGTAAAGCATTCCTGCATTAAGCTTAACAAGCGACTGCCTCTTCTTGCTGCTACTTCAATCATGAAACTGCTTAACGATCAGCTGATCGGCTTTTCTGTCGCGAGTCCGTGTCTCTAGTTTGCTTTTGGCCCACTTTGCACCAGAAAGAGGAAACCAGCAGCTGAACAACAGCAGCACGTTTAAGCTTGATAAGCTGTTGTTAGAATTTATTTAATATTACATTCTACTCCAGGATCTTTTTCTACGTAGCTGACACTGGTAACTGTGCAGGGGCGGATCTAGCAAAGTTTAGCCAGGGGGGCCGATAGGGCATTAACAGGGAAAAGGGGGCACAAAGACATACTTTTCTTTCTTATTCTCATTTAAAATGTCTAGCTTTTAATAAATAATTATCTGACACCCAAAGTTTTAATTTGATGCAAAATGAATAGAAGTCCATTACTGTATATAGTGACTATTAAGTCTAATATATATATACTGTATATACCCTAGTAAGCTATAGTACTTTTTCCTTTGGGAAGGTACCATCTGTGCAGTCTGCAATTTTGTTGAAGAAAGATGTTGAATCTATTTAATATTTCTTGAAAAATAATTGATTTCTGTGCATTTTTTTTCACACTGCATCAAATTAAGGTTGGTTACGTCGATTAAGCATCATGAGGTGGAGCGTGAGGGGTGGTTCCCTATTTTTTATTTATTTATTTTTGTTGTTGCTGGGAGTTGGAACCCTATTAGTTAGGTTGCTTAATATTTATGCTAAGTACTCTTTAAAATACCAGAATAGGGAGGATGGTGTAGGTTTAAGTTTATTAGATTGATCAGTATTGCTGAACTATGAAATATTTTTTTTTGCATACAGGTATAACAGAATAGCTTTAGTGTAGTTGTTGTTTTAAACTTGAGTATGAACTTATACAAAATGCAGCAAGATATTTAAAAAACAGCTTTGTTGATTAAAAAACACTATATCGGATTCATATCGGTATCGGCAGATATCCAAATTTATGATATCGGTATCGGTATCGGACATAAAAAAGTGGTATCGTGCCATCTCTAGTTGATATTGGATAGTTTGTCCTCCAGAGGGCACTCTGCAACTTCTCTGCTGCCAATGCATGTTAGGAAGACAAAAACCAGCCAATCCGCTCACAGTTGGACCGCACATAAACAAGTAATCCACGATTTGTTGGGGCACTACAATAAAATGTATTCTAGCGTAGGCCATCTTACAAAACATTACACACAACTAAAGTCTGTTTTGTTTATATAAGATCGGCCAATGTATCTGTTTTATAACAGATTTATAACAAATATCGACATCGGTATCAGTCTTACAAATCCTACACTGGTAGGACCTATTAATAATATAAAAAGAAGTGCTTACAAACTTAACTAAATGATACCAAATGCCGTGATTCCCACAGCTGAAGGTGCATTCTGGGTTATATTAGGCCATCAGGACACACCGGCTGGTCACAGGAAATATTTCACAATTAAATATACAGCAGGGCTTACAAAATACACCTCTTTTGCAGTATAAACAGGGTTTTTGTCTAAATTGTGTACACAGCCGCAATAGATCAGCTGGAGAGCCTCAGGTCTTAGCTCACTAATATGGCAAACAGCATCGATGCGGATATCACTCACAAGACCCCAAAGTAAATACAACCCGACCATTCGTCCAAGGTAACAATTGAGGTTGTGTACGATATGATGGAATGCACAAAACCCCCCATTAAAGGCTAGTTCAAATATTTATATTTCTTTTTGGTATAAATATAACAGAAAGTTTCACAGTTCTGGCATTGTTTGGAAGGCCAAGGAGCCCGCTCGTGTTATAAATGAGAGCTCGGTGACAGGTGGCGATGCAAAAATGAAGAGCGTCGGGGCCTGAAGGTAAACAGAGAGCTGTAACAATACGGGGCTGATGTGTTTGGAAGTGGAGCAGCGGACCACAGCGGCACTGCTGCATATTTCACGAGATTGAGTCAGAGTTTTATTGCCTCGGTCAGGCCGTGAAGGAGAAGTCCACACAGCGAGGGAACGGCTCGAGTATCCTGGATGGATTTCACCGTTTCAACAAGTTTCCTTTTTTCTCCTCCACGTCCGCAGATTTAAACATTTCCAGCGGGATGAATGTGTGTGTGGGATCCCGCCGAATGCACGCACACCGTCTCCGACTCTGCAACTCGATCACCCTCCTCTTGCCTCGATGTGTGGCTCATGCCGTTCAGACCCAAACAAACTTCTCACCCTCACAGACACCAGTGCGCAGATGGATTTCCTTCAGTAGGTTCAAGCAGTCATTACGCAGCGCACACATCTGAACCCAAACCCATGTCACAGCCCTGTATGACTTTAACTTACTCAAACCTTAAACTCTGAAATGGGTGTTGCTTTTTGTGCATTCGTCTTGTTAGCAGTAAAGCTCTAAAGCCAGATGATAAATATGGATATGGTCCTTCAGCTGCTAAATTTTCAGTTCTTCTGTCATCTGAAGAAAGACACACAAAGAATAATATCTCAACAGAAAATGTTTTTTGTCGCTGTTCAAGCTGGATCCTCAAAAATTCAGCTTCTCTAGATGTCTAGAAAGAAATGACTAGTTTTTGGATAGAAGTGATGATGAATTTGTGTCACCCTTTTTTTTAGTAGTAGGTGAGTATTTGCAGACAAACATGAGAAACAACAGGCAACCAGTTGGAGCTTTTTGGTGCAGCACCTTCTTTCCAACCGATTTCACCCAGCAAGAGCTGGAAACGTCCAGGAACCACTGCCAGCCAGTCAGTCCCTCGAGATTAGACACTTTCATCTGTGTGCTTTTCGTTCACAGAAGCGCTGACTGTTGAATGACTAACTTAATGGCGTTGTGAGATTAGTTACATGAATTAGCCAGTAAAATAAATAGCCGGGTAGAACATTGGTGCATCAGTTTCATCACAGCAAGAAGATTCTGGGGTTGAACCTGTCCAGAGAACTGCTCCACAAGTTAAATTGCGATTCATTAGACTCGTCACATCAAGGTGTTAATGTGACGGTAAATCGGGCATGCCCCACCTCTCACCTAATGTCTGTGATATACACCCACAGACTTTATCAGCATGCCTGAATGGGAGAGCCAAGGGTAAAGCACCCTTCATTTATCAAATACTTGAAATGTTTGTGAATAAATTAGCACCAAATGAAAGTCTGACGCAAAGGACTAAAACAGTAATCCCTTTACCTGCACAGGCCGTACAGCTACAGCAGTCCACATCTAACTGTATAATTATTAAGGAGGATGCTGTGAAAAAGATTTTAGATTAGAATTTTAACATACTTGTATTCAACGTGAAACCTCTATAAGTCATACAGTGGTTGAATTTCTGTAGAAAAAGGTCATTTCCTGATCAGAAAATCGTTGCTACTTCTTTTTTACCCTCTGCTTGTCCGGTTTCCTCAGATTCTTTTAAGGACACACTGCACACCATCCTGAGATATTCAAAGTTCTCAGCTAACAGCTCTTAGTTGATGAAAAAATACTTTTTTATTTCTGTCAAACTTCTGTCTTTGGCTTTATTTTTGTAGATTTAACTAAAGAATTGGGAACAAATTGGTTCTTTGCTAAGTTTTCTGCTATATGTAGAGACAGCACCTGTTCATCCCTTGAGTTGGGAGTCTTTTGTTATGCTTGAATCATTCACAGGTCAGTGTTAAATGGCCCAACAAACACAATAAGCATTCCTCTGAATGAAAATGACTGAAAAAGCAGTTGATGTCCAAAGAAAAACTCCTGATGACCTTCAGAAAGCCTGGAGAACTATTGCTCAACACCACTTGGAAGAAAAATTCAAAGAAATGAATGCCATACATCTGCAGGTGGAAGCTCCAAATTTTTCCCTCATTCCCCACGTTTCTATATTCATGATAAGGATATTTGGACCTTTAAGGCCACGTTTACAGCAAACAAGCTCAGGCCGAGGGGTGACATCCTGACAAGTGCTTTCATGGTGCCTGGTCCCCATAACGAACCAGAGCGTAAAAATGTGACTTAAAAAGCCTGCATCTTGCTGGCCGACCCCTCACGACAGCGGCGATCAGTAGGTGGGGGAAGGTTTGATAATTGCTCAGCGCTTCATTAAAGGCACAAGGGTGCCGCCCCCTCCCCTTTTTCTTGTAGCGACGGGGCCACATCACAGGCAAGATTTTTAAAACACACACACACAGATGATAAAACTTCTTTCCTTCTCTGGTAGCAATGGTAAACATGTTCTGATTGGCTTTAGAAGATGAGCGAGGTATCAAAGCCGGGTAATTTGCCCAGTTGGAAAATCTGTCAGCGCTTAGAAAACCTTAAGGAGGAGGACACTGTCGACTTAAATACGACATGACACGTCCAAAAGCCATGAACCAGCCATCTCCATCTTGCAGAATAGCACATGTTCCCCATATAAATTGGCTTTTTGTGGCTTGAACACGGCAGCAGAACCAGTGTAATTAGCCCCAGTTTTCCTTGAATTGTCAGAAAATTAGATTTCACTTGCTAAAAATATGTATATATATATTAGAAAAACCTCTTAATTTTGCTCGCTGCTAGTGAAATGAGGTTCATTAAGGTTTGATGTGACTGGATAATTACTCTTCAAAATATAAGCAGCACTGGTAAACATGACTTATCAGGGGAGGCGGAGGAGAGAGGAGGGGGGGAATCCAGGAGCAGCAGCAGGACCTCATTTGTAATGCAAAACTTTAATACTCTCGGCTGAAGAGGCTTGACAAGCTGAGGTGTAATGTCAGCTATCGATTAATCGGCGGTCGGGTGTCTCTGTGTCAGGCCCCATTGACATTCTCTCATCTTACGATGGAGGGAACTTGTTATATCTGTTTACGGCTCTGTGGATGTGCCAGGAATTCCTCGTCTCGGTCTTCTTCTGCTGCCCTTTTTCTGGGAAGGAATCGTAACGGATCTTTCAGGGTGTTAGCCGCGGCTCAGGCTGTTGACTGTAAGTGTCGAAGCAACTGATCACCCTCCTCCCGCCTGAGACATATTCAGTTTAATAATCACGCGTGCAAACAAAATCGGCTTAGTGTCACCTTGATAAACCTGAAAGCTGTAGTGAGTTTGGGTTTCTATGCAGGTGCGGGCCTGCGTTAACAGCCTAATGTGGAAAAATTACATATACTCACAGGTTTAGCCAAGAAATCAATTCACTGCAGCGTAAAAAGGCGGTTTGTATGGGAGCCTGGAAGTGCCAAGACAGTTCTGGAAGTTGAGAGAAAAAAATTGTATATTTTAAACTTAATCTGAACCCGTGAACCACTCCACAGCAGTAGGTCTTGGAAATGAAAATATGGCATATATTTAATAAAATTATTTTCTGAAAACTCCAGAATTTTGTTCATTTCTCATTAGACCATCGGTTGATTTATTGATTGAGTGTCACAGTTGCTCAATTCAGTTTGGAAGTTTAATAAAAATTTTATTTTACTAAAATTTTCATCTGGAATTGTATTCCACGTGTTTTATTTTGCATTATTGTGTAACTCGCCTATATACCATTCACTAATTATCACTTGTTGTCTTTTGCAGTGTGCAGGTTTTTGTTATTGTGTGTGCCAATACTAGACTTTACAGGATGGGTCAAATTTTCTATAGTTTAACCAGACAACAGTCAAATTTTTAATATACTAGAGCTCCTAATTTATTTTCATGATTAAAAAAAAAAGCAGTGAAAATGTCAGATTTGATTGTTAATTAGTTTGTGAGATCGTCATATCATGTCACCTCAGATATTAATGTCCGAAAAAAACAAACAAACAAAACAAACAAATTTTTACCCATTATTTATTTAAAGAGAAAAAAAAGAAAATTAATTGATATATGAAGCTGAAATTTCATATGCATGCATTGAATTTTATGCAGATTTTACGCAAATTGGAGACTGTCGAGCAGAAAATGTTCTACAAATTTGCTGGTTTCATTTTGGACTGACCCTGCATCAACCACATGGTAATATTTCCTTCCTGGCTACCTTGAATAGTTTTGAGGCCTAAAACTTTAAAATAAATAGTGTAGAATGTTTTCAGTTTTTATAATCATATAATTCTTCACTTTTTACCTTTCATTCCCAGAGGAGGACCTTAATTCCTCTTTAAAAAATGAATTCTTTGGACGCAGACCTACCACCTTTCATTCCTCTGCTTGTTCCCTACATCCCCGCCTCACTCTCCCCCAAACGCTGACCTACAGTTTATCACATCAAGTATCACACCTCCAAAACTCGCTCTTCATGCATGCATGCACGCCTGCACACGGTGCATATGTATTTTCTCAAAACAAACTCCCGAACACCCGGAGCGAGCATGTGTTGTTAGGTTAGGTGACAAGTCACCGCCTCCGCCCTCTCTGTACAAAAATAAAAACACACAGAGAGGTGGTGGGAGCATGTACACCCCCTCGGTCCATCGCTCTCAGCAGGGGTTATTGATTGTGACGTGCGCTCGCAGTGCACCTTCGCAGTCGCCTGTCAGCCAGATGCATGCTGGCAGGTCCGGTCCCCCCCACCTCCTCTTGACAGCTCCCGCGTGGCAGGGAGGTTGTAAGGGTGGCAGTGCTGCTGGAGGAGGGAGCTGTTTGTCAGGAGAAGGACAGCTGGCGGGGCCCCGGACCTTGATTTCTCCCCTCCATACTGTCGCTGCAAAAGGTGAACCTCGACCCTGCTCAACCCTGGTCTCGTTCCCATCGTCCTGGTTGCTACAAGGTGAGCGTGGCTGCCTCGATGGCTTACCCTCCATTTGAGAATCCTCAGGTCTGTCAGAGTGGCTCTTTTCTGGGTTTTCACCACTCAAAAGCCCCTCAGGCGGCATTTTCCACAATAAACCCTCCCCTACCCTGTGACAACCAAAGCAACCCCCCCCCCCCATCCACCCACCCAACCATCCACCTGCGCAGCTTGTTTAACGCCAGCGTCTCCAGAAGGTGCATCCTGCAAGCGCCCGGCGGCTGAGGCAGGTAATGAGTTAGCTTGGGGGAGGCCGACATGACTGCACGCGTGTGAGAGTGTGAAATTACCTGACACAGCTTTCATCAGCGTAAGGTGTTTTACCCCCACTCCTCCCCATCCGTGTGCTCACAGCCGTGGGATTTATACACACAGATACAGAGAGACAGAGGAGGGGGAACGTAACATATGCCGTTTGGTGAACACTTTAATCCAAAGCGTCTAATGACACTGTGAGTTTATGGAGAGGCCTTGCTGGCAGCTTGAAAAAGGCCTCAGCGGTAAAATGAACAGATACCACGATTTCTGTTTGTTTGCACGTGTGGCTTTCTAAATATAGAGTCCAAGAGAAGAAATAAAGGAGTTTTTTGTATCCTCAGCAGCAGAAACTACCTCAGTACAAAGTATGCATCACAGGGTGTAAATCAATGCCAAACATAGGGTCAGCTCCTTTAAATGTAGGTATTTATTATTATTATATCATAGATCACACATGGGCAAAACAGGGCCCAGAGGCCAGGACCAGTTTATTAAATGTGTGATCGCATCATGCCAAATATATATAATAAATAACAGAGCAAGCATCAGTGGAGAGACTTGAGGACTTTTCTTAGTAAAGTCCACTTCTGGATATCTTAAGCCAGTTTCTTTGTTTATCCGGTGTTTTGAGGATTTTAAACTCAGTGTTTTTGAGCTTCTTGGACTTAAAGTTCTACCCAGACATCTTCTCACCTAATTAAGGCTGCCAGGGCTGGGCTGGAGGCTATCCCAGCTGCCATAAGGCAGGAGGTGGAATACACCTGGACAGGTCTCCAGTCTTAAACTAACCCCACGAACTTAGGACTGTGAGATGAAGCTCGAGTATCCACGCAAGCTCAGGGAGGACAGAAACCTGTAAAAGACTCACCCACTTTACAGTTGTGATAAAGGGGGAACTAACACAGGCTGTAAACATGTTTATTTTTCCTGTAAAGTTGGACAAATTTAACATGGGAGTCTATGGCGTTGGCTCACTTTTGGAGACATTAGAAGTCCAATTTCTTCAGTTTTCACCCACTTGAAAAAGATAATCTCTGTCCTGTTATCTAAATTTGAAATGAAGTATTCACATGGCTTACACTGACCTAATCTGCACATTTCACTAAATGTTGTCATTTCTTGCTGATCCTTTCCCAAGCAACACTGCATAGTGTTAAACAGCCTCCTGGTATCAAAGCGTTCTCAGATAGGTGGCCCGAGAGTTATAACCAGCATGTGTTGGGACAAGCCTGAAATACTAAATGGATCATAAGTAATAATCACCCCGGGGTTGTAGACAATAACCCCCACCCCCTCTCCTCTCAGTATCTCCATCCATTCATCTTGGAAAAGGAAATTACTAAATCCAATACAGTTCGATAAAAATCTGGCCTGTCTGGATCGGCTGGTGGAGGATAATGCAGCCTGATAAAGGCGCTCGTTTCCGGCCGCGCACCATCCGTCATCCGGGGGTCGCTCCCCTGGTCAAGTTGTCGGCCGCTCCAGTAGATGACTGCAGTGACTGCGGAGGCTCGGCCAACTCGTGGCCTCTGCGACCTTGAGGTTGCAAAGTTTGGATTGTTTTATAAGCTGCATGCTGAGCTGGACTAACTGTTAGAAGTACAAGTAAAATAGAAGTGTGTGAAGTGCCAGAAACACACAAACAGCCAGGATACTGCAGAAATTATAAAGCTGGAAAATTCGTATCCTAGTGATAGGTAGTGATCCTAATGTTGAAGGAGCAACAGCCTAGTTTACAGTTCTGTTCTCTGGAGAAGAATCTCACTTATCTACCTTAAGGTTTCATACAGCACACATTTCTTCTACAAGCCTTTAAAGGTATGTTTCAAGTTGTATGTTCCCTTTTTGCCCACTGTTTTAGAATTTTTATTTATATCCTCCATTTCCGGGAAGTCTTTCCTTCTATAAAGCACTTGATTTCTTATGTGGAAAATTGCAGTACAGCTTACTTTCTGCTTTAAGTTGAAGCATCAAAACTCAAAGTCCAAAACCAGGGGCTAACCTTCAGACCTGAAAGCTGATGCTAAAATCCACAGCACCAAAACCTGCAAATCCTACAACTCTCATGGCCACTTGAACCTGCCTCTAAACACGAGTCAACTTAAAGTGTCCAAATTTACATGCATGACTTCTCTACAGTTGGGTTCCCCCTTCATAACAACTGTACATATTCACCTGGAAATGGACATTCTCCAAGTCATTTAACATGTCGTGTCCACTGGGTTTGCACCTTTTGGAGCGTTTTCAGGGATTATCTGACTTGCTGTTAACTGCAGATAATCTAAGTGTTTTATTTGGCAGCAATTAGTAGATGTAGGCCTTTGTGTCTGACAGAGACTGAGCAGGTCTGGCGGGTGGCCGCGAGGAAGACTGCAGCGGCCACTGAGCAGGTGACAAGGAGCAGCTGCAGGAGGCGGCGTGGGAGCCGGCGGAGACTGAGGAGCAGCTGTAGGGCCAGGCGAAGCAGAGGCTGAAGCTGAGTCTGAGGCTGGGCCAGGCGAAGCAGAGGCTGAAGCAGAGGCTGAGGCTGGGCCAGGCGAAGCAGAGGCTGAAGCAGAGGCTGAGGCTGGGCCAGGCGAAGCAGAGGCTGAAGCAGAGGCTGAGGCTGGGCCAGGCGAAGCAGAGGCTGAAGCAGAGGCTGAGGCTGGGCCAGCGGGCGCGGAAACCCCTGGCTGGAGACAGGCCGGGCCAGCGGGCGCGGAAACCCCTGGCTGGAGACAGGCCGGGCCAGCGGGCGCGGAAACCCCTGGCTGGAGACAGGCCGGGCCAGCGGGCGCGGAAACCCCTGGCTGGAGACAGGCCGGGCCAGCGGGCGCGGAAACCCCTGGCTGGAGACAGGCCGGGCCAGCGGGCGCGGAAACCCCTGGCTGAGGCGCAGGAGAGCTCAAAGCTGGCTCTGGGTGCTGTGGCTGCAGGTCCGGGAACTGAACAGGATGGCGGACGGGCGACTGGAGGAGACTGGAGGAGACTGGAGGACAGGAGGAGACTGGAGGACAGGAGGAGACTGGAGGACAGGGGAATGGAGTGAAGGCTGAACAGCAGGTGAGGGAACTGACTGGAGTGGAGATGCTAAGGGCTGAACAGAAGTAGGTGAGGCTGACGACGGAGCTGAGGTTGGTGTGGCTAATGGCTGAGCTACAGACTGAGCTAGTGACGGAGATAAAGCTACAGCTTGCGCTAGTAAGGCTGGTGCCTGGGCAGGGGACAGGTCAGCTAATCTAACTAGGGATAGTGCGAGGGCGTGAAAGGCTGGGTCAGGAGGTGGATGAAGTGGTGAAGTAGTAGGTGGACCGGTTAGCTCTTCCGAGCCTCCAGGAAGGTCAGGCACGGGAGGTGGCTGGACACCAGTCATCCCCACCCGAGAAACAGAAGCGGGTGTGGAGGTAGACTGGGTCGCAGCTGCCCTCCTCCTGGGAGCTGGCACTGGTGTGGGTGTAGACTGGACCCTAGCCATCTGAGGAGGTGAAACGGCTGAAGGGGAAGGCCGAGTCTGGGCCGCCGTGCTGGTGGGAAATGGCTGAGTAATGGGTGTGGAAATAGTTAGTGGGTGTGTGATCCTGGCAGGTTTATTGGGGATTGTGCTGGTCCTTCTGCCACCACTATTTACAGTCTTTGAGGGAGCAGAGCAGAAAAACTCTTCCCAGTCCACATCCTCCAGGAAGGAAACATCCCAGGAATCAGAGATGGGTTTATTATTGGTTTTAAGTGGAGAGTCAAATGAGGGTGGAAAACAGTCGCTGGAACTCACCACCGGGAATTGCTGGAAATAGTCCATTTTATGGCGGCGTGTGCGCAGCTTTCTCCGGGAAGAGGAAGCGGCCGGGGTAAACAGCGGAGCCTCTGGCGCGGTAGCCTCCGTTGAGCCGAGGTGGGAGGCGTAGCCGCTGTGCCGTGGCGAAGGTGGAGGTCCGGCGAATGAGGCGGCGGGTGTGTGAGCGAGGAGCGGAGCGGCGAGAGAGGGAGCGGCGAGAGAGGGAGCGGCCGAAGCGCGGCGTCTCCGAGGCCCGCCCAGAGCCAGACGAGTCCCCTCAAAGACGTGCTCACTCCCTGAGAAGAGCTGCTGTTTCCACCTGAGCTTCTCCGCCCAAATGGAAAGCGTTGCGTCCTGCCGCTCGAGAAGGTCGGAGTCCGCTGGGTCATGCTCGTGTCTTCGTGGCACGCGTCGTGTCATTCTGTCAGGCGTTGTGTGGAGGCGAGGAAGAAGGAACCCAAACGCAGGACTCGCAGGTAGGTGAAGACTGGTGAAGATTTATTATAAGGAGTGGATGAACAGAACAGAGGTAGGAAATGGCTGGCTGGCTGGCTGACTGAAGGACTGACTGGCTGGCTGGCTGAACGCAGGCGGAAACGACAACATAACATCAATGATACGACAAGGGCTGAAGGGAAGAGAGGGCTTAAATACATAGACTGATGAGGATGATAATGAGAGACCGGTGAGTACACAGCTGAACATAATCTGGCTAATGACACACGAGACGAGCTGACACAGGAAAAGCAGGAAGTGAGAACATGAAGTGGCAAAACAAACTGAACATGAATAAAACTGAAAACACTGGGTCACCGACCCAGGAACCCTGACAACAGACAGCCCAACTCATCTGTGAGACAGATGAGTTGGGCTCTTTGCTATAGGGAACTCAGCTCAAGTGGTTGCCAACTGGTTGCATTATATTCCTACATAAAAGTAACATTGTTATTGTGAATTTCTGACAGCACACAGTTATCACAGTTCATTGCCCCATTATGACAAGTGGACTGAATGGGGTCAAGCTAGCAATTCTATTCAATCACAGCCTGATCGAACATGACTCTGTCCTGTCGCCACCTTGATGCACCAAATTCACTTTGAAGAGGGCAACGTGCGAGTGTGTTTGCAAACCCGGTCGCTGCCTTTAGAATCAACCAAATCGAAAGCGATGAGACTGCAAGTTCATTGCAAACAGTCGCCACCCTCTCATCCAAATACAGTACCTCCTAGCTTAATATTATCCAAAATGCCAGTGCCCAAAACAGTCCAAACGTTAAACCATAAGCTCTTAACAAGAACAAAGAATCAGATAAAAGCCTGAAAAGGAAAATGCACTTTCAGGCTTCTGTGTAATATATTTTCGTACTTTTTAGGACAAGTCTGTCTCTATTTTGCATATACGTTCCCAACACGTGAGTGTTTTATTGCTGCAGTGATGTGAAAGTGAGAGCTTCAGAGCTGGAATACCTGAGATGTAATGTAATCGCAGGTCAAACTCCTCACAGCTGCAGGCATGTGTTGTTGGCAGGAGAGCTGAGAGAGCACAGACACACTCTGAGTGAGGACTGAGGGGCTGCAGACTCTGAAAAATGCAATTTAATCAGGGTTAACAGCCACTCGACACCTTGAATCCCTTAAATCATTGTGGAGTGACTCCTTAAGGCAGATCTGGATGTTGGAAGTATTGTCTCCTCTCAAAGTCCTTTTGCTTTCTTACAGTCCTGAGAAACCCGAAGCAGTAGGGAGCTACACCAGTGCGCTACTTCACTGTGCATAAATAGGGCACAGAAATGAATGCTAATCGCCTATTACGATGCAGATTTGCTTAACAAGTCTCTCTCTGCGGCCTGAGGGAGAACAGGATCTGTCGTCTTTTACTTAAGGTGCTGCACGACCTCCACGCGACCTGCTATTAAAGAGGGACAAATGTTGCTGCTGTTAATGAGCAAAGAGCAGCGGAGCTCATAAAAAGATGTAAATATTGGGGCACTATGAGAGACGGAGAGGGGAAAGAGAAGAAAATGTTAGCAATGGAGATTTTAAGCAGCTCTGAAACGAGCGGATAAAGCAGCTCTGAGGTGTAAATGACGAAAGCAAGAAGTCAACATCTACATATAATTTTGTGCATTTTGGTCTTTGAGTAAAGACTTTATTTGATCTGGGTCACTGGAGTAAAGTATTCATCTCTTAGCACAGCTGAAAAGGTTGACTTAGTTTTGCAGTTTACTGATGTGCATGAACATCAGGCTATACTGAATAATAAACATGGGCCAGTGCTCCAAGTTTCCAACATGGTGGGTTAAGTTTTAATAGCAGTGCCTGAGATGCATCCAATGGATCACAACAACTGTTTGTTGGCAAATTTTGTAATAACTCAATAAACCAATGAAATCAAAATGTGTCCAGAAGCAATGATGCCATTATGAACAGATTAGTAAAATACTAATGACTTTAATCATGAGTTAAATATGTCAAAAACAATGATGGAGCCAATCCCTCATTTCTTTATATGTTGCTAGGAAAATATGGAATAGGTGAAGCGATTTCAATAAGGAGTTGAACATGATTTATTGATATACTGAATTAAATTCTGAATTCTGAATGACAGGGATTTGGGCAGGACCGCCGGAATCTAGACGCTGGTGGTGGAGATGGAGACGGAGGCTTGGATGGGGACTGGCGACGGCTCCCGGGCCGGGCAGATCCCCATGTACTAAATAGAAGTGAAGAAGTTAAAGAATTGAGAACAAGGAGGGAGGGAGGGAGGGTGGGGCACGTAAACGAGAATGAACAGTTGCAGAACTGGGGGGCACCTATATAGATCGCAACCAGAAGGAGCGTGTTTAGAGGCGTGGTCACGCTCCTGAAATTCAGATACATAATCTCCAATTAAGTAGTCTTCAGGAATAGTTCTCCGGGCTTCTTGAAGGACATTCAAAGCTCTTCTTTGGATGTTTCTGCCTTTTGTTCTGTTCTCTGTCAACATGATCCCACACTGCTTCAGTAGTGTTGAGGTCCGGGCTCTGGGGAGGCCAATCCATGACTGATAGTGCTCCACTGTGTGTTTTTCTATCTAGGTATGATTTTACTGCTTTGGCAGTGTGTTTGGGATCATTGCCATGATAAAAAATTAAGCCGCTGCCAATCAGATGCTTTTCAGATGGTATTGGATGGTGAATCAAAATCTGATGGTACTTTTCTGCATTCACAATTCATCAGGTTTGACAAGATCTCCAACACCATTCACTGAAATGCAGCCCATGACAGAGCCTCCACCATGTTTTACAGATGGCTATAGACACTCACTGTCTCCTGATTGCCTCCGAACACATTGATGACAATTTAAAGCAAATAAAATGTCAAATCTTTAGTCATCACTTCATAAAACCAGTATTTGTTTCCATACCTCAGCCTTTTCTCCCTGTTTCAGCTCCTTAAAAACAGCTTCCTGAAAGACACTCTTCCACTAAGACCATTTCTGATGGGGCTTCACTGAACAGCAGATGGATCATCTGAAAGGCCAGTTGTATCTCCCAGGTCCTGGCTACATTAATATTGGAAGTAAAGTAATATGAGTATTTTTTTCCCACTTTGTCTGCACACCTAAACAGAAAAAATCAGTACAGTCTGGGGTTAACGTGGGTGGTAAGAATCACAGCTCACAATAATTTCTATCCTCCACTAAACTGTATTTTAATACCGCAAGTATAGACCTTGTTTGTTTAGCAGGACGTTTCACAACTTCACATCATATATTCCTTAAATATCTTATTTTAAAAATGAGGACATTACATGTAAGCATCAAATGTCCATTTATCAAATGTCCCTGAGCAGCCTTTGCCTTTAATTATAACCTTTCTTCTTCCTTCCTGTCCTTTCTTATCTTTCTCCATCTCTGAGTGAAGTAAGCTCTCATTCTTTTCTGTCTCTTTGAAATACAGCTGCTGCACCTTGAGATAGCAGTCACGCAAACAGTTTGTGTGCTCGCTGATATTTGTTGAGCTGACAGAAACATTTGAAATTACCTGCCACTTAAAAACGTTGCTCCTTTTCTGCATGCTCCTCTTCTATATCGCTAGATGCTAAAGTACCACGACCACAACCTATGGACATCCACACTCAATTAGGTCCACTTTAACTCCTGAACATAGCACTATACATGCCTCCATTTAGGCTCAGATCAGTTTGATTAGATTAGATTAGATTAGATTAGATTAGATTAGATTAGATAGAACTTTATTAATCCCTCGGGTGGGTTCCTCTGGGAAATTCGATTTCCAAAAAAGCACAGCACCGACAGAAGTTACAGAGTTATACACACACACATATATATAAATACAGAGACAATATAAATAAAATATACGAAGGGGATAAATAGAATAAATAGGAATAAAAATACAAGTGAATTGCACATTTCAAGTATTGAGTCTATTGCACCGTTGACTATTTACAAAAGTATTGCACAAAAGGTATTGCACAGTGAGGTGAAGAGGCACTACAGCTTAGTTGTTCCCCCCTCCTTTGTCCTCCTGTTTCCCCTCCCTCTCCCCTCCAGAGAGGAGTTAAACAGTCTGATGGCGTGTGGGACAAAGGAGTTTTTAAGTCTGTTAGTTCTTGTCTTTGGGAGAAGCAACCTGTCACTGAACAGACTCTTCTGGTTGTTAATGGCCGTGTGCAGAGGATGCCTGGCATTGTCCATAATGTCCATCAGTTTCTTTAATGTCCTTTTCTCTGCCACTGTCACCAGAGTGTCCAGCTTCATGCCGACCACAGAGCTAGCCTTCCTGACCAGTTTCTCCAGCCTGGATGAGTCCTTCTTTGCTGTGCTGCTCCCCCAGCACACCACAGCATAGAAAAGTACTCCAGCAACCACCGACTGGTAAAACATCCTCAGGAGCTTCCTGCAGATGTTAAAAGACCTCAGCCTCCTGAGGAAGTACAGTCGGCTTTGGGCTTTTTTATACAGGTGCTCTGTGTTGCATGACCAGTCCAGTTTATTGTCCACCCACAGCCCGAGGTACTTGTACTTGTTGACCACCTCCACCTCCTCCCCCTCTATCTGAACCGGCAGTGGACCTGATGTTTGAAGATGCGCAGTGATTTGAAATAAAAATGTCCCTCAGATGTGTAAATCTAAAGTAACAAGCCCGTTTTAAGGTGTGACAAGTAGAAAGTACAGATATTTATGTGGAAATGTAGGAAGTAAAAAAATAACATAAATACTTATACAGAAGTACAGATACTCCAAAATTCTAAGTACAGCAACAAAGTATTTGCACTTTGTTACTTCCCACTTCTGATGCAGAGCAATCATACAATCTTTAAGGAACATCGAACTGACTTAAGAAGTTGATGCCATAATCAGACTCGCAGGATAGGAGATGTGAAAGTTAAAAATCCATATTTTTCTTTTGCATTTGTCACAGAGCTGATCCTGTGGTCCTCTTTGTTTTAGTCAGCATCCTGAGCTATTTGACTCTAGAGGCCACTCTGGTCACCCGCAATAATGTGCGGCTCTCAATTCGATCCACGTCCCTGCCACAGCATTTCAAAAGACACTTAATTTCATACTTGTTTACAGCTCACTCTGGAGATCTAAAGTTCAAAATCGCATGCATTTTTAATTCCAAATTAAGCCAGAGAAGAAGAAGAAAGAGGAGGAGGAGGTGGAAGGGAAAATATTCCATGTTCACTTCACCACATTTTGACAAACATGACCTCCCCTCGCTGGGGTGGAGGGATTATGTGGAACAAAAGTTGGCCCACTCGCCGTACTAGGGCTTAAGGCTATTGGGGCGACAGATTAGAATATCTTTCACCCTCTCAAAGAGATAAGACAGACACGACCATCAGAAAATGGTGCAAAACATAATGAACCCGTGATCTCCCTCCACCAAGAGCACGTGTGAAGTTGAGATTCATAAATCTTCAAAACAGTAATGCAGATTTGTGGATTTTTCCCCCTCCACTTCTTATGCGTCTCCTAATGCTTAAAACATGATCTCGGTTATCAAAGGCTGGAGAAATCTTCCTGTTCATTGTCTTTTACTCGGAGTCCCAGCCAAATCTATCCGCTCGCTTGTTTTTGTTGCTGTATTCCATTTCTTATTATCCCAGATAATTACAAATATGTCAGATGTGTCACCGTGTGACGTCCACTGACGCCGGCAAGTCAGCTGGCGTTGTGGCTCAAATGACGCCGTGATAGATCTCACCCTCTCCCGCTCTCAATTAGCTCCCGGTGCTCCAGGTTAATGGAACTTTTGATTGGGGAAAACTCTGGACTTCCTGGATGCCCAGTTTCCTTGTAGATGGAACGTATGAGGGGGGTCGACCTCGTCCTTATCTACTGTTGCAGAAAGACGAGTTCCTCTGCTGCTCTTGAGTGTGATTTCCACTGTGGAGGAGCACCTAAATGCACCCAACATCACTGACTTTTTAGCTGGTTTCCTCTGCATTTTATGCTACAGCTCCAATATGGAAAACAGTGCCTGGAGACCGTAATTGTGTGGAATAAATTCTAATTTCTTGAAGATGGGGACCACATCTTCACATCTTCAAAGCACCCTTGTTGTATCAATATGTTGTTGAAATGGCAAAAAGATGGAGTGAGTCTCCTGTCGGTTTGTCTGCAATAACATGCAATCTATAATAAAACAGCGATTTACTGTAATAAATCGGTAAAACTGACATCTACATACACAAAAAGTCATACTACAGAGAAATTCACATTATCACTGACTAATAACCAGAATACAGCCAGCTGAGCCAAGGCCCTTGAAGATTAACTGCATTTACTGATGCAGCAACATGCTGGCAATCTGCCTGTTTATAAATCAAATGGCAAAATTATTTGCAAACCTTTGCTAATCTGTCTCAGAGTGATTGCAGTTAATCTGAGTTTATTTAGAGACATGGTTGCCTTGCATCAGGTGACCTTTGCAATTACCTTACGATTAAAAGTGACATCCTCAACTTCTGTTTGTCCAAGTTGGTTGCCAGAACTACGGTCGCGGCAAAAACAAAATACAGCCTCTGTCAATTCTAAGGTTTTATGTGTCAGGACATAATAAATGTGTTTCTCACAAAATTTTACCTCCTAGGACCCGAACTTTTCAACAGCATGCATTTTTAATTTCTCTTTGATATTAACAAAGAATTACCAGATTTTTTTTACCTTATTTTTGTTTTTAAGAAAAATAAGAGCCACATATGAGGATATTCGTTAAAACGTTTGATAGAACAGTAGCAGTATAATGTCCTCGTAAAAGGATATCAGGCCCTTGTAGAGCAAAATTTAGTATTTTGGTCTAAATAACCCAAAATGTGGTCCTAGGAGGTTAAAAATATTTAAATGCACATTTCAGATGAACAAAATTAAGTCAAAAAGCAGAATAATATGAAAAAATAAGTACATCCTATGTAGGGATGGGAATTGATAAGATTTTCACGATTCCGATTCCATTTTTGATTCAGTTTAACAATTTGATTCTTTATCGATTCTTTTTTTTAAAAAGGAGAACACTAAGGTTGATTAGCTTGGAACTTTGTTTTATATCTTCTCTTTGAACAAGATAGAGATTTAGGAGTAACATGGCCTTACAAACCCAACAGTGAGATCTTAAGAGATCCACAGCCTATGGCTCTTCAATGGGGTGTCACAGGGTCCCCAGGAAAAAAAATTGTAAATGTAAAATATTAATAAAATATTCTTCTGTAGCAATAACAAAGTATAACATAAATTATTCTGTACCAATAACACAAGAATATCCAGTAATGTCCCTGCCTACAATTAAACACATTCACTTACCGACAATCGGGGGCTTCTGCTGTGGCAAGCAACGTGGTGACGTCATTCGGGACAACTTTAATCAATAAAGGAATCGTTTGCAAAAATGGCAAACAATTCCAAGGAATTGAAACAGTGGAACCGGTTCTTGTTTTTGATTCCCATCCTTAATCCTATGATTCAGGAGCTTGCAGAACCACCGTTAGCAGGAGCAACTTGTAGTAATCAGTTTCTGTATGACTTTATCAGTCTCACATTGATGTGGAGGAACTCTTTTTTTACAGCATTGCTTCGGTCCATTGAGGTTCATGCACAGCTCTCTTAAGGGCCCACCTCAGCATTTCAGTCAGGTTGAGGTCTGGACTCTGCCTGGGCCATTACATTATCTTAATTCTTCTCCTTTTGGCCATTCTGTTATAGATTTTCTGCTGTGCTTCAGATCATTGTCCTGCTGCACGACCCAGGTCACCACCATGCTTAACTGCTGTTATGAGGTGTTTGTCCTGACATGCTGTGTGGTTTTCGGTAAAATGTGTTCAGAGATCTTCACTTTGGTGTTCTCGAATACTTGTTGTCTGTTAACCTGTAACTGTAAAGTCTTAGAATTCAAAGAGGGTGTACTTTTTACCCTTTTTACCCCCCCCACCCCTGACTGACTGATTGAAATACAGGGAATCACTAGACAACCACCAGTTTTTATTAGTCATAGGAGAAAGTGCCATTCTTCTCTTTACGCTAGTGTAACTGAGACATTGTTTCTGTCCTTATAATGAAATCAAGCTGGGTGTACACTCCAAAAACTACATGTAAGCCATCTTAGGTAAAGCAGTAAATCTCAGAGCTTCTACATTATAGTCAGATGTAACAAACTTGCTGTCTGAGCTGATATCTTCACTAACTGCACTGAAGAGTGGTTACTGTAATTGCATTGCAGTTTTAGAGTAAGCAATTGGTACTGCAGAAGCTGCTACAACTATTTTTTTTGTTTCTCTTTACTATATTTGAGTTGGCTTTCACAGATTCTTTCATTCTAGTCTTTTCCAGTATTTGAGTATTTATGAGGCTACTGTACGTCTCTGGGTCATTCTAGCATTGTAAAGATGGGTGCAACCAGTATGACGTCACCCACTGAGTTGAGCATTTTTCACCATCTTGGTGTTTTCAGAGATCTGACTTTTTGGAATGACCATAATTTGCACAAGGCCTTCATTAAATATCTTAAATGGCACTACTCTTAGGTTTCACCAAAACGACCAAAAAATGACATAAAATGCTTCCACTAAAGTACATTAATTAGTTGTTTTTGGGAGATTTTTATTTTATGATCCTGAGTGACCATTTAACTCTAAACACAGAGTTTAGAGGGTAAAATATGGATTCCGGTGTGTCCCAGCTTCGCCAAATGACTAGCAGAGAGAGGAAAACCTCAGCCTCACACTGTTTCCTCCTCGGCGGTTGGGCAGGGAGGTCAGCGAGATTACCGGACTCGCAGTCAGCCTCGCGTTCAACATCCCTTTGCACAAACCACCTCCGGCCAAACAAAACCCGCTATCAGAGGATGACACGAAACACCAACCCGCCGGGCATCCTCCTCCTCCTTTTCTTCCTCCTTCCTCCACTGCTCTGGAGCAAACGCATCAGTGAGTTTCACTGCAGCTTGTTTGTGGCCATGTTGGAGGCAAGGTGACAAGAGCAGTACAAGAGAAACATTCCTGTAATTTCCAGAAAGAGCTTAAGGTGGAATTGTTCTCCAAGGAGGGGGAAAGCTGCCACCTCTCTTTCTTCATCCCCTCAGTTTACCTAACCTGCCAACAAAACAGGGGGAGATTTACCCACAAACACACACACATAGACAGACACACAAACACACACAGCTCTCCCGAGGAATAGCTGGCGAGCAGGGAAGAAATGCGCCCTGACAATCTCCCCTTCCCTCCGGCAGCTGGATGCCAGAAACGAGCGCTGTTTCTTCCGAGAGATCTTTTACCGAAGATGCCAGGGATTAAGAAAGAAAAGACTGCAGGACACTGCTGTGTCACCTAGCATTAAACAGTCCTAAACTCTCCGGTTATGAGATACTCTGCGCAAAATAGGTCAGGCTGGGCGAAATCACAAGGGAAAAGCAGAGGTTTAGATTTCTTTTCTGTCTTTTTTTTTTTTTTTGCTTTCCTTCGAGCCCTGCAGCCTCTGGACTTTTGTCTCAGTGGATGGTGAATTCACACACGCACATGCATGCTGCACACTGGCAAACGACACGATAAACAAATCACTCGTCTTCGATTTTAAACGCAGAGGAGCCGAATAAGTTTAATAAGTTTTATGTAAAATAATGAAAAGACTCTGGACTGAAGCCTTAAAAGATCACAGTGTTTTTCAGAATCACTGTAAACGTTAAATTTAAAGTTTTGAAGATGATCCAGAATGTTTTTGAGCATTTAAACAGTTTTTAAACAGAATTTAAAAAGATGAGTAAAGATGACTGAAGGATAAATTTTTTAAGTGTAAAATTTTATTAAATATTTGACATATTTACAGGTTTTAACTAAAGATCGGGACTAAACTGGGATCTTCTAATGCAGGGAAAAAAACACCACAAATCCTTGGATCTGATTAGAAGTGGTTCATCCATTAAATCGTTTCAATTTTAAGGTTTAAAAGGCTGTAGTTGGCAATTTGTTCATCATGTCAAAAGTGTTGTAATTTCTTACTTGCTGCTGAACCCCATTTGAAATGGACAACTTGCACTATTTTCTTTTAAAATATCAGCTACAACTTTTGTTTAAGTTTCAGAATTTGAAAGGAAAATCTGTGCCCTGTAATGCCTGCAGCAGTGGAATAACACAAAATCCCTCTACTGGATATTCTTTAAAATCTTTTGTGTAAATCTCCCGAAAATATTTAATAATGTGGGCTGCAATCTCCTGCAATACAAATTAATCCTGTCACAAATCTGATCAACCACAGAGAAGCGAAAAAGATGAAGTAGGACAAGAAAAAAACATTTGTTTTTATTAAAATAGCATATGTAAATTTGCTTCTTTGAGTTTTACATTTAATTCATGTGTAATAACAACAAATTTGGCCCTTCTATCAATATATACCCTAGTCTATTTCACAAACACGAGTTCTCAGCAAAAGTCTGCTTTCATTGACACGAAATGTTACATTTCTTCATATCTGTGAGTACGAAATACATTTTTTTCAGTGTTTTGGAAAGAAGGAAGGTGTCATCATGGGAAACCTGAAAACAAAGCTTTCAAAGATGAGGCAAATGCTGTGTTTTTTACAAAATGTGATCTTTTTCTATTATTTTTAATGACTGACCCTAAGGAAGTCATTTTTAATGCCTAAATCTCACCAAGCAACATATTTTGGATTAACAATTTATTTAAATATCATACAAGTAATCCACAAGCCAGTTTTAATGACCAGCGCCAGTCCCAAACCCAGATCAATTAGGAGAAGTGCGTCGAGAACGGTGTCTGGCATAAAATAAAACAAACATGCAGATCATAAAGACTTAAAATCGTATAAATGATGTGTGGAAAGTGGATTGAAGGACTCAAGTTTGTGTCAGTGGTATAAAAGCTGAAATAACTTACTTTACTGCCGCTGCTCCAACAGCTACATGTGGACTTATTTGTCTTTTAATTAACGAGAAAAGACTGATGAAAGATCATATTTTATATGTTGAGAAACATGACAAAAAAATAACTGTATTCATTAAATATTGTAATTATATGAGACCAGGTCGCATTTTAGGTTCAGGTTAAAATTACCAAATTTATGACGACATGTTCAAACGTTCTTTACCTTTTCATATACTGCCTTTACATGATGGTATATTGTGACCTATAAGACCAGGCACTTGTTAAAACAGCCATATGGTGTAACGGTATGGTGATTTTTTTTTGCTCAACTAAGTGTAAGGAAAGTGAGCCAAGTTGATGGAATTTTGTTGATTTATTTTTTGAGAACTTTACGTGGGCAAAATTAAATGTAAACCGTTTATATCTTACAGTGTATTGATTGAGGTATGTAAGACCTAAAGAATACCATTTGAAATGAAAGGAAAGCATAAAATGATACGTGCTTGGCCCATTGCTTGAATCAATTAGTTTTAAACATACTGTCAGGTCACGGGTCCTGTTGATGGCTGGATTTTCAACAGGTAACACTTGAGGTTTAAAAGTTTGATTCTCATCTTTCACCTGCTGATTTGTCAGATAGAGACGCATCAGTCTGGATGTTTTTCAGTGCACTTTATTCGCATTTTTATTCGATTTTTTTTTTTTTAAACTCAGACATGCTAAAGAAAAATGAAGAACAATGGTTTTAGGATGCTCTAAAGAACATTTTTTAGATAAAACCATCCATTGTTGTTCTTTGTGGCTCTTTAAAGTAGCTTGTGGTCTTTGCTTTTTAAAAGAAAAGCAGCCCGAAGTTTCCTCTTTGCGTTCGGCCCACTTTGAATAATTCAGCGTCTGCCTGGTCGGATGCAAACAAACGGAATAAAACATAGATAGTTATCAGGCCTAAATATGAACAAACAGCATCTAAAAGCATTAAGGAAACAGAGTGTTGGGGCTTTGGAGCGACAGATGAGGACAGTGTGTTTGACTGTCTGGACAAAGCTTCCCCCACTGCATCTACTTCACCTCCCACTAATGATGTGAGGCCTGTCAGATACATGCAGCCAAATTACATTCAGGGCTACAAAGCCTTCGTCCGAGGTTTTCTCTCTGTGTGCAACACCCTGCAAAACAATAACTGGGATTCAGCAGCTGCAAATTGCACTAAAATTTCCCAGTCTCTTTCTGTGAATTATTAATGAGAGCCAAACCAAAAAAGACAAAAAAAAAGAAAAAAGAAAAAAGAGTGAGACAGAGAAGAAGGGAGGGGGTGATATCTACAGCATGCCCGAGCGGTGGAGAATGCTATAAAGCTGTAATTATGCCAGAGAATGAGAAATGGAACAAAGTTGTTGAAGCCAGAAAAAGGCGACGCAGAAACTGAAACTAAGAGCTAGAAATTTAGAGCTCAGGGGGTGAAAAGAAAAGTAGTTTTATTACATATGCAAAGAGCCAAAGCAGCAGGATCGACACAATTAAAACCCGGCACGAACAACAGCATTTGCATCCGTCAGGTTTTTCGATGAAGAATGTAAAGTGTAGAAAGAGGTCAAAATATACAGTCTCCCATAACTGCAAACAGTCCGTGTCCACTTTTTCGTAACGCAGAAGGAGTTTGAAAGCGCTCCCGAGACTGAAGCGTCGGATGATCAAAGCAAAAGAAGCAAAACACCATTTTGGTGACTAAAACGGAATACAGCAACTGGCAAAGTGTGTAGAACGGGATGAGTAAAACTGACGACTTTAACCCCCCCCCCCCCCTCCTCCAAAAAAAAAAAAACAGATTGTCAAACTCAAAAATTGTGATTCTAATAATTAGAAATTTAAGAGAAAAGTTGAGTGAAGCAGTAAATTTGACCTGATAAATAATCAATTGTGATAGAAGAGAGAATACAAATATTTCATTTTTAAAATAAATGTATCAATTGTATTTATTTTATTTTGCAGATATGAAAATGATATGTAACATTTGATTTCTCTGATTTTCTATAAGGAAAAAAAATACAGTTTTAAGAAAGCAGTGTAAATACCATACATTTTTTGTGCAGCTCTTCCATATATATCCTTGCAAACAGAAATTGGTTTTCAGTTTTATTGGTGTGTATGTCCATATGGAAAAGATATATATAACAGATATAACATCCCTTGAAAAATTAAATAAATGAAACTTGTATGTTTTGGATACTTACTAAAACAATATATGAAAGTAATGAGAAAGTGGTCACTTTCATGAGGAAATCATATAAGTTTTTACTATTTCTTTTCCATGTGGGTGGCTTTAAACATGATTTAAAGCAACACTGGGGAAAAAACAAGATAAATTAAATAAAGCTACTATTTAAACTCTCTTATCTCCATCAGAAGGTCTGTTTGTTTTTGTTTTGTTTTTTACCTATCGCACCACATCTCCTGTCATGAGCTACCATTTTATAGCATAAAAATATTAATCAAAATAGCCTAAGTGAGGTGCTAGTTCCCTCCCTTAGCTTGTAAAAATAAAAAATGCTAAAGGGTATTATGGATTTTTGCTTCTTCACACTCTGGAGCAGCTGCTGCATTGTTGTATTTGTATTTCCAGTCTAGAAGTGTAAACTAGCTAGCCTGTGTTGCTAATAGCCCTTAATTATGGTAATTGACTTTAATGCTTTCTACAGTTAGCACACTCTCTTTAATCATAATTTAACTCTGGTTAAGAATCACCAAAATCATCAAACTTCTGTATATGGCATCAGTTAAGTTTTGAAATTTGAAGATATGCAACAGCGCTAACGTTACTGTTAAAAAGTTCTGCACCATCACAGGAATGCAAAACACCTAGAAAACCACAAATATGTTATAATTGGTTTCTTTATTGAAAATCCGCAGGATTTGTCCCATAACATTTAACACTTTGGAAATCCAAAGCTTTCACATTCTTATTTTTAGAACTACCAGCCTGCCATGCTAATACTAGCACAGATTAATGCTAAGTTGTTGTTTAGCACTAAGTGATGTTAACCATCTCTTTCTGAATTGAGTCTGAGTGTCTGAAGATGGGTTCTTGAGAAATCTCGAAAGATTGATTCTGTTCATCTGTTTTCTGTTTTCAGTGGGAGAAACGTTTCATCACTCATCCAAGCGACTTCTTCAGTCTCAGCTGACTGCAGGTTTCTCCAATCTTATAAACAGTACATTTGCATAATGACTGAAACCAGCCCACTGAAGGAACAATGGGCTGGGAGGTCAGTTCCTTCACCATGATTTTACAAATTCTCATTCTTTGTCCAGATAAACAGAATCAACCTTTGGAGATTTACTTACCTGGATTATTGAGAATGCATCAAGACATTCTTGAGAAATCTTTCACAGATTAATTTTTTATACTTTTATACCTAACATCATATTTTACATCAGGCGTACTAAGTTTGAATCACAATTTGTTGCTACTTCATCAGGTACACCTGTTCAGCCAAATGTGGCATTGTTGTTTTTGCTGCCAGACAAGCTAATCAAAGTTATTGAGAAACTGCTGGTCTACTGAGAATTTCCAATACAGCCATCATTTGGTTTTACAGACAATGGTCTGTAAAAGAGTAAAACTACAGTGAGTGTCAATTCTCTAGGATAAAAAATGGCTTATTCAGAGGTCAGAGAACAGTAGCCAGACTGCTTTAAACTGATATGAAAGCATCAGTAACTCAAGTAAGCACTTGTTGAAACCGAGGTATGCAGAAGAACATCTCGGTAGCAACAGAAGACCACAGCAGGTGGCACTGTCAACTCAGAGCACAAAAGAGAGGCTACAGTTCATACAGGCTAACCAAAACTGGACAATAGAAGACAGAAGGAACATTCCCTGAGTCTCAATGTTTGATGCAACATTAAGATGGTAGATGGGTCAGAATTTGGTGTAAACAATATGAAAGCATGGATCCATCCTGCCTTGTATCCATGGTTCAGGTTGATGCTGAGGGTATAATAGTGTGGGGGTTATTGCTACACTTTGGGCCCTTTAGTACCAACTAAACAAGTTTAAACACCACAGCCTGCGTGAGCAATGTTGCTGACCAAGTAACATGGTGTCACAAGGCTTTCCACACTTAACATAATGTCACATTTCAAACATGACAATGAGTTCACTGTACTCAAATGGCCTCCACAGTCACCAGATGTCAATGGTGGAACGGGAGATTCACATCATCGATGTGCAGCCGACAAATCTGCAGCAACTGTGTGCTGTCGTGTCAACATGGGCCAAAATCTCTGAGGAGTTTTTCCACCACCTTGTTGAATCTATGCCAAAGAATTAAGACAGAATTAACTCTTAATTCTGTCTTAATTAATGAAGAAGCAAGTCAGGTCTGCAGGCAAAAAGGGGGTTCAAACCAGTACTAGTCTCTTTATTTTAAAATACAGAAGCATTAAAAAATAAACACAGTCTCTATGAGAATAACACATTCTTATTTTTGAGCTTTAAAATGTTCAGATTTGCAGACAATTAGCATTAGTTTTGGCCTTTTAAAAGTCGTGTTGTGCAGCATGAAAGCTGAACTCTCCTTGCATTGTGTTTGCATGAGCGCATCTCCACACACTAACAGACACGCTTGCTGTTTGGTCGTCTTTTGGCACATGTTTGAGAAAGTGCCAGCCAGAGTTACGTCTGCACAAACACACACACACACACATCTACACACAGGGTTCGACCGAGGGCCTGGCATGGATCCCCCACTCACAGGAGGCAGCGGCGTCCCTCAGGGATCCATAACCAACCAAATAGCTCTCAGAGAGAGAGAAAGAGCAGGAGCAGCTCGCTCACCCAGCTGGGCCTCAGCACTTTCTCACTCTGTGTGTGTGTGTGAGGGGAGGAGGAGGAGGATGGTGGACCAGATGACGCAGGCGACTCTTAGAATACAGTGGATGAAATGAGGTCGATCAGCTGATCTGTGGATAGAATATGGAGTCTCTACTGTATGGCATTTGCACTATATGACATGTTAATAGTAATGCTTCCAGGTACAGTCTTAAAGCCTCTTTATTGTCCCACTTTATTTGTAGTCCTAATCTCCCAGTTCCATAAATTGATGCTAGTTAACAAGCTACAGTTCCTTCTTAAACCACAAGCGCTAAAGTATGTTAAAAGGTTATTAAAGATTTTTTTTCCTCTTTCTTTTTGTGGTCCTTCAATAGAATTCTTATTCTCTAGCAACCCCTGTGCTGATACACCTGTGTTTTCAGTCTGAAGGTGGAATCTAGTTTGCCTACTTTGCTAATATCAGTTACTCACTACCTACCATTAACCATCTTCTTCTAATTTGAGTGTAACTTTATCAGGAGAGGTTCTTGTGCTTTAAAAACTTGTTTCAAGAATAAAATCTCATACACGTAATATCAGCCCACCCTTAAAATCTAAAAGCTTTTATTCCTTCACAATATTAAAAGGTTTCAGTAAACTGCTGCACCATTAGGTTTGAATCTTCAGTCTAGAAATGGAAACTGTCTCATATATTTATGCTACAACTTAGCATTACCTATCCTATCACTTTCCAGTATTAGGTTTACTGTCAGGAAGAGTATTTATTCCTCCTTTATACAGTTAAAAAGGTGCTATTACTTTTAAAATTCCAGTCCAATAGAGTAATCTAGGTGGCCTGCTTTGTTAATAGTAGTGCTGATTTATACTTTAGCGCGACCTTAAGTATTTTTAAAACTTGTTTTAAGTATAAAATCTTTTACACTTAAAATCACCCAACCTTTAAAATGATACATTTTACTACAGAACTAGCATGCACATCAAAAAATCTAAACAAAGCTACATAACACAGTAAGAAAACTTAGTATTTGATTAATACTTAAAATATATTTATTTAAAAAAAGAGTGGCTGGTGGCTTGTTCCTTTGAAACATTCAAAGGTCTGTAGAAATCATTGCGTTGTTTTTAGTCTAAAAGTAGTCACTGGCTAGTATCCCTTACTAATATTAGCACAAATCAATGCTAGAAGATATTTAGCACTACCTAGCATTAACTCTCTCATTCTGATTTTAGTTTAACTCTGTCAAGTGCAGTCATTGTATTTTAAAAACGTATTTGAAGTATCAGGTCTTATACACTTAATCAAAGAGGTGCAGTTAAGTTTAAATTTTCAGTCTAACAGTGGAAGCTTGTGTGCATACCTTAGCGCACATCTATGCTAGGTGACGTTTAGCACTACCGAGAGTTAACCAAATTGTTCTCATTTTTGTTTGACCTTTTGTAAGAGGCGTTATTGTTGATATTCAGCATTACTTTAAATGGCAGCTAGACCTTAAAAACTTTGAATTTAAATATTTTTTATTTTCCCTTGCAGAATATAAATAACATTTTACAAGGGCTTGGGCTGAGGTATTTTCAGACTGTTTAATGCTTTTTTAGCTAAGCTAATTTCCTAAATTTTGCCTTTGTTAATAAGAACATGTTTTTTATGACTTGCCTGGTTAAAAGTCACATTGATTCATTGTGCTATTATTTGGGACAAAGTGCTATAACATGAAAGTATAACCAAGGTCTGCTTCAACTTTAATTGATACCTCTTCAACACATTAAACAGATTTTAGTAAATAAAGCCATAACAGTTTTTTTCTTTCTGTTGATAGGTTCAATTAATTTGGAAAGGTTTTTGCTATTATTTTTAACACTAGATTTTCTGATTAAGGACCTTTAAATAAATTAAACGGGTAAAATAACCAAATGTAGAAAGCAGTGCTTAAAGACTGTAAGTCAATAAAAAGAAATGAAGCTTTCAGTTTGCTTTGAAAAAAAGTAAAATCCTCCAGAGTGAAGATGCCGAACCTGACTAATTTGTGTGTGTTTTTGGAGTCTGGCATATCAAAATCTCAGAATACCTCTGAGCTTTAGTAACACTTTTTGCCCCAGATGCAAATCCAGCCCAGTGACAGTCAACCTCACAGACATAAACATGTTTGGTATGTGAGCATACCAAAGTCCCTGATGTATGAGGGTTTGTGCAGTTGTCTACCTCCTTTATTTACCCAGTCACAGGATTTAATGTTCCTGGGGGTTTCAGCTAGTCATCACTTTTCTCCAAACTAAATATCTTTGGAAGGGTGTCTGCAAACTTTTTTGTCATATAACGTAAGTAAGTAAGTTAATTAATAAATGCCTTTGGAAGGTTGCTGTATATAGATTGCTGAGTTGAGGTATGTTGAGATTAAGATAAACAGTGCATAAATAGGAGCATAAACATAAAAGAATAAAGAAAACTGGCACTCGTTTTTCAAATCAAAATGATTTAAATGACAGATTTAATTTTAATGCCGAGCAACTTGCTTCTTTCTGTCTTTCTTTTTCTTTTTTTTTAATCAAACAAGGACACCAGGGTTTAAAAGAAAGGACTGACCTCCACAGTCAGGCTTTCATTTCCTTTTAAGAGAAAGTGACTTTTAACAGTTCAAACTGAGCTGTTTCTGCAGTTTTTTTATGGAGGCTACAGAGATCTGGACTCATGTGAAGTGTCTTTGTGAATCAAAATGTGATATTTGATCATTGTAATGTTATCTCCAGGAGTCTGAGGCTTCTGATATTGTTTTTATTACAGCTGGGTGTTTTTAACGTGAGAAAAATCTGAAAGTTAAAAAATCAGCAGCACAAAGTTCAAAGCTTAAAAAGAAAAAGTGGGGGAGGGGGGGGGGGGGTTTCTTTTTTTGTTTTTTGGATTTTTTTTAGGAAGGATAGAGCATCTTTAATAACAGAGTAAAGGTAACGGTTCTGAGACCAACAGGTTCCAGCTGATTGGGGTCAAAGGTCACATAGAGCCCCTGTGAGACTCCACTTTGAAAAAGGTTGCTGCTGCTGGTTAGAGTTGTGTGTTTCCCGGTGTTGTCCTGCCCTCTACTGGCTGCTTGGTGGAAGTGTTGCACATGAACTTCAGAGGGAAACTGCTGATTTAAAGCTGCATGTTTTTGCTTTCCTTCAGCCCTTTACTGCAGCATTTTGCATGCTTTTAATTCAGTTTTGTGTATTTTTGCATCATTCTTTCCTTTTCATACTGCTTGCTGTCCTCTTCAGAAACATTTAGAAAAAGACAGCCTTTAAAGAGGGTTAAAGGGTCACTGCAAAACATGTAAACCTTCACGCCCAGAATATGTGTCAGGATGTAAAAACTTTGGGAAAAGTTTTCAATCCATTTAGTTGATTTAAAGTAGCATTAACATATTACGAAATACTCCACATCTTAAACTATGTAAAAGATATATTTGTGTAAAACTATGGTGAGAACAGGTAAAAGTGCTCATTTCTTGCACATATGTATAATTTATATATGTTTATATGTAAAATAAGCACTGTGCAGCTTTAGGTAATTGTAAAATATTTTGTATAATTTCCCAGTCAGATGTTCCCCATTTCTGTGAGTATAGTGGAGTAATATTCAAGTAAAAGCATCAGCACTGAAAAGTTACTTTGGATCTTGATATTTGTAACAACTCAACTTTATAAAATGTGCTACGGGTATAAAAGAAAAGGTTCTTTTAACTGCTGGACCTGACATCTGGATTTGTTATAATAAGCTTGAACCAAATATTTTCTTTATCTATCTGGGTACTCCAGCTTCCTCCCACAGTCCAAAGACATGCATGTTACGTTCACTGATGACTGTAAATCATATGTAAGTGAGCATGAATTGTTGTCTAGGGTGTACCTTGAGGGCTCCAGCCACACAAGGTTCAGTCAAGCTTAGCTGTGTAGTACAAAGCAATTCAGAGTGATTTACAGAGGCACAGAAAAAAACTAAGCAGCTGAGATTTTACTTTACAGCAGTTTAAATGATGATGGCTTTAATAAGGACACTAATGCGAATAATATACAGCACATAGTTAACTCAGTATGTTGGTGTCTGCGGCTCCAGTTAAGGATGGGTATCGAAACCCGGTTCTTGTTGAGAACCGGTTCCCACCGTTTCGGTTCCTTGGAATTGTTTGCCATTTTTGCAAACGATTCCCGTATCGATTCCAGTCGCCCCGAATGACGTCACCATGTTGCGGAGCGTTATTTACCTGGCAGGAAACACGGCGGCTCAAACGCTCAAAAGTTTGGTTATACTTGCAAAAGGGCAACTTGCAATACTTGCAAAGTAGATATTTCATTTAAGGGAGGAAACACTACGAATATGCAAAAGCATTTGCTCACAAAACACGTGATGACCTTAAATGAATGTCGTGTTTTTAATTCCGCTCTCCGGACTCGTGAATCTCAACCCAGCAGCAGCGGTAACGTTTGCACGTCCTCTCCCGTTAATGCGGCAGGTAAATAATCAACTAACAGTGCATGTTATGTTAGCGCGATCTGCCTTATTACAAAACCTGCCATTACTGTGCATTTAGGTGACCATGATGAGAGAGACAGAGTCTGGCTCAGATGCTGGCAGTTCTCGCTGCAGTCTACCGGTAGCGTCTCCTTTCAGGCCAGGATAGACGAATGTCACCGAGCAGTGACTAAGTTTGTGGTCAAAGGTTTGCACCCATTTGCCACAGCAGATGCCCCCGATTTCACTTTGGTAAGTGAATGTGTTTAATTGTAGGCAGGGACATTACTGGATATTCTTGTGTAATTTCTACAGAATAATTAATGTTACAATTTGTTATTGCTACAGAAGAATATTTATTTTATTATTTTACATTTACAATTTTTTTTCCTGGGGACTCTGTGACCCCCCCATTGAAGAGCCGTAGGCTGGATTAGGGTTGAGGGTTAGGATGCTAGTAAAGGTTACAAACTGTGTTACCTAATCTGTCATCTTATCTTTTAAGAGTACATCCTAGTCTTCTTTATTGCTTTGCCTCTATGATGTGGCTAGTGTATATTGCTAACTTAGAGAACATGAACAAATAGCTTTTCGTGAAAGTTTCACGTTTTGCTCTGAGACAAGTTTGACAATTCACTCAAATCCTTACGTGAAAGCACCGTGGTATCACTATTTTTATATTAATTCAAACTGCATGATCTTTTCTTGTAAAACAAAAAAAATCTCCTGGAGTAAACAGAGAAAATCTTACAAGAAAATACAGGCTTCAGACTGTAATAAAAAAAAGTTGTGCTCACTATTACAACACACGAGACTTTTTTTCATGACTTTTTTCACGTGTTGCTTCAAGACCGGTTTAAGTTTTTACTCTCAAATAAACCCCTTAATTAAAAGTACTGTGGTATCACTACTTTTACATATTGGACATTGCTGAGTCGTCCATATTGATTTAAAGCTGGACTTTAAGTAAGTTTAATAATGTAGCACATTTAAGCACAACAGACACTGGCCTAAGTGCTGCAGCACAAGTAAAACAATCAATGATAATACAATAACAGATGAAGACAATACAACTCTTTACCATGAAAATAATGATAAAAAGTAAAATAACAGTAGTAAAAAGAGATGAACTGGGGAAATTGATACAACAAACTGAAAATAATCTGAAAATGAAAAAGTTAATAAAAAGATGTTTCCAGTTCAGATTTGAATACTGTGACGTGAGCAAGAGGACCTAATGTGAGGAGGAAGATAGTTCCAGAGTTTCGGAGGTACGCCTGGGGATTCCCAGTCACCTGTAAAAGTAAATCTGGAATTTGGAATCTGGGACTAGAAGTTGCTGATAAGTGGGCCAAAGTGAGCGGCATGGGCCTTAGGATTGTAAAAGATCTGATAGATTAATGTGAAGAAGTCTGTGCATCATACTGAAACTGATCCTGTACTTCACAGGAAGCCAGTGAAACGATTCAAGAATGGATGAAATTCAATCACACTTCCGTGTAGCTGTCAGCAGCACCATTTTGAACCAGCTGCAATCGAGATGTGAGTGTTTTGCTCAGTCCAGTATATGATTAATTTCAGAAATCCAGTCTGCATGTAATAAAAGCCTTAACTGTACTTAAAAGTCTTAACATTTATTTATATTAACGTGAATAATAGGAGTGTTTTTTTATGCTGTACATAAGTAAGTAAGTAAAATTTTATTTATATTGCTAGATAAAAGATCACAAAGTGCTTTACAAGGTATATCTTATATATATTTATATATTTTATATATATATATATATATATATATATATATATATATATATATATATATATATATATATATATATATACATACACACACACACACACACACACACACACACACACACACACACACACACACACACACACACACATATATATCTTTGATTATCAATTGTAAATTTGAGGCAGAACGCGTTCAGAAAGATTAAGTTTTACCGATAACTCAGACTTGTTTGGTCAGTCAGGCTCTGATGAAACACAAAGTCACATGTGTGAATACCAGTGACTCCAAATATCACTGGTTATAAGCTTTAAAAAATGGTGATGTATATTGAGCTCACTGTTCTACCCTGAAGGGAGGGAGTTTGTAATTGGGTCCATTTTTTGTTTGTTAGCGGTGTAGCATCCACAGTTTTCAAGATATCATGTTCAAATTTCGTGTGATGGTAGATACCAATAACAGTCCGAGCTGATTTAATTTAGGTGAAAATTGGGTTAAGGTTGCACCAAATGTGAAAATCATTAAAAGTTTTATATTACCCATGATGTTTTATGGATCATTTTCAACCTTTATAGGCCTTGGAGGATATGACTACCTAGGTTAGCTAAGTATTTGAATCTGACCTTCACTTTTAGCGCCCAAGGTCAAAGCTGGCCTCGAAAAAACTTTTTAAAAAAAACACAGTAATAGATCATATGAAAGCGCACGGAGGCGTCATCGCAGTGTAATAAAAACATCATAAATAAATCAAAGTTGTAGTACAGCCCTTGACGTGTGCTCACTTTTAGTTGGAAACTGTTGCTTGAAATCTGAACTGAACCTCTGCCCTGGCACTCACATCTCCTCCTCCTTCCACCGCTTCCTCCAAGAGTTCAAGGTCGTCGTGTGGCTATTTCCAGCTCGTCTCCGCTTTGATCCGTGTCGCAAAATGACAAGGTAACGCAACTCGGGGGGTCAGCTGTGTTACAGGAACGTGTCCACGGATCGAGAGAGAGGAAATCAATCCTGCCTGACAGTGTCTTCAGGATACACTGACCTGACTGAACCATCGCGCACACACTCATGCTCGGATAAACGCGCGAGCTCACGCAGATGTACACAAACAAACACTCGCAGTTTAAATATAGCGCTCACGCTCTCTCCAGCTGTCTGTCAGCGTGACACAGACGACCTCTGTCAGCTCCGGTTTGTCTGTCGTCTTGTAAAGGTGCATCGGAGAGACAAGGTGTCTGCACAACAAGTTGATCTCAGACTAACCGTGTCTGAAAAGATGTTTTCAGGGATGAAGGGGGGCAAAAAAAGGAGAAAAAAAACAGAACAGCTGAGATTTAATATAATTTCAGGCTCAGATTAGAGACACTAAGCTTATTTTTTTATACCAGGCTGATGATATCAGATGAACTGGTAACAGGGGACTTCCCCTCACTACTTGTTCTGATTGGTCCCTACATGTTTTCTACAGAGGTGGTACTATATGGTATTATTTTGTTTATTTTTACCACCTGATGTGACAAAACAACCATAGATTTATTCTTTCTTTCTGTTGTCTTTTCATTTATCCTGTCACCTTGTCTTTGTTTCTTTTTCTTGACTATCTTTCTCTCCTTTGTATTTCTCTTTCACTTTCTCTTTTACATTCCTACACTTTCTTTTCTGTTTAGTTTTTGTTTTACTTTGTGTCTTTATCGCTTTCATTTTGTGTCACAGTCCGTGGAGATAGACCGTGTGGGAATGTGTGTGTTGGACCCAGACGCGAACACAAGCGAAGATGCAGGAGTGGATTAAACAAAAGCGAGCCTTTTATTATGGCTGATAACAGAACAAACCAGAGCGAGGGCAGTATAAGGGTAATAGTTCAAACAGAAAACCTAAACTGTCATGGTCCTGGGCCATGTTGGCCCACTGTTCTTAGTTTCCTTGTATGTTTGTATTTTGTTCCTTGCTTAGGCCATGTTTTCTGAGTTGCCCTGTTGTGTTGTTCCCTAAGTGTTCTCCCTTCATGGCTCTTACCCCCTGTGTGCCCCTCTGTGTATCTGTGAGCCCTCGTCTCTCCTTATGTTTTATTCCATGCTTCCCCTGCCCATTATGTCTAAGTTCTCCCCGTGCTCTCTCTTCCCCCTGTGTGCCCTCTATGTATTTATGAGCCCTCGTCCCCTTTCGTGTTTATTCCGTGTCTCCCCTGCCTGTTACGTTGGTGTTCTACTCGTGCTCTCTCTCCTCCTGTCTGAACCTCTGTACTTCCTGTTTCACCTCTCCCGTCAGTGTTCAGTTCACCCCGCCCTGTCTCGTTATGATTATCAGTGTCACCTGTGTTCCCCGTGTGTTCCCACTTCCCTCGTTAACCCTCTGTGTATTTCTGTCTGCGTCTCCCTCTGTTCAGCGTGACGTCGTCCCTCATGCTGCGTGGATTTCCCTGTGTCTCTCTCTCCGAGTGTTAGTTTACTTTTCCCAGTTTAGTTTTGTATTTCCTATGTTCTGCCTCTTCGGCAATAAAGCTGCCTTTTGAGTTCATCCCCGTGTGTGTGAGTTTTGCATTTTGGGTCCTCCTCCTGCTTGCCACACAGCGATCCTTGACATAAACTGGACATAAACTAAGAAAAAGCTATGGCTGGAGATACGGAACACAGGGGGTGGTAACACAGACGACGCGACACAGACTACATGAAACACAGAGACTAAATACACAAGAGGGATGATCAGGGGAAGTGGCCACACATGGGAACACAGCTGACACAGATAAACATAACAAGACATGGCAGGAGTAAACAACACTGACGGGAGACTGTCAAAGTAAAACAGGAAGTACACAGGTGCAAACAGGAGGAGAGAGAGAGCACGGGCATAGTGGGCTGGGGAAACATGGAATGAAACAAGGAGGGGAGATGAGGGCTCACAGATACATAGAGGGGCACACAGGGGATAAAAGTCACAAGGGGAAGTCAAATAAGGAACACCACAACAGGACAACTTAGGAAACATGGCCTAAATAAGGAACGAAATACAAAAATACAAGAAACTAAGAATACTGGGCCCACATGGCCCAGGACCATGACATCACCCCCCCCCCCCCCTTAAGGGCTGGCTCCAGACAGCCCAAACACAGGAAAACAAAAACCAAACAGAAAACGACCCAGGGCGGGCGGCGGGGGCCCAGGACGGAGGGCTCGGAACAGAAAACAAAAAGGAAAGCACAGCTCAGTTCAGGGGGCCGGCCGTGCACAAGGCAACGGCGACGACGTGGAAACAGTTCAGGGGGCCGGCCGTGCGCAAGGCAACGGCGGCGGCGAAGGAGACAACGGAGCAGTTCAGGAGGCCGGCCGCGCGGAAGGCAGCGGCGGCGGCGAAGGAGACGACGGAGCAGTTCAGGAGGCCGGCCGCGCGGAAGGCAGCGGCGGCTCTCCAGTGTTAGGCGTGCTGGCCATGGCCCGGTGAGCACAGGACCAGACGAGGCAGGACCAGACGAAGCACAGGCTGAAGCTGGACCAGGAGGAGCAGAAGCCAAAGTCGAAGCTGGGCCAGACGAGGACGAGGCTGAAGCCGGAGTCGAAGCTGGACCAGGCGACGGTGAAGCAGGAGCTGAGACTGAGGCCGGACCAGGCGAAGCACAGGCTGGAGCTGGACCAGGCGGCGACGTGGACGGAGACACGGAGGCCGCAGCTAGCGTGGATGAAGACACGGCTGCAGCAAACGTGGACGAGGCTGCCGGTGGAGCAGCTGGTGGCTGAACGGGCCCCTCGGACCCTCCAGCGGAGACAGGAGACTGAACGGGCCCCTCGGACCCTCCAGCGGAGACGGGTGGCTGAACGGGCCCCTCGGACCCTCCAGCGGAGACGGGTGGCTGAACGGGCCCCTCGGACCCTCCAGCTGGCGTGGCGTGAAGAGGTGTGGCTGCTGCAGGGTGCCGGAGTGGCACACCCAGGCATTCAGCTACGGATGCAGGATGAGCAGTTATGGAGACCCCTGGCAAAACAGAGAGCTGAACAGGGGGCTGAGCCGTTACTTTGGCAGAAGAAAGATGCCGCTGACTCTCTGGGGAATGTAATGTAACATCACATGGTTCATTTCCCACCAGATCGCCCCTGAAAACATTAGTCATTTGGTCACTGTCGGGTTCAGAACCCAGAACAGAAATGTCCATGGCAGTCTGAGAGAAAGTGGTGTCGCAGCCAAGTACTAGGTGTGTGTTCCTTTCAGAGGTCTGCCTGTCATTGTCCAAATTCATATTTTGGTTTTCCTTCACAAACATAAAGCCAGAGTCTTTATTCTCAGTCTTTGGTTCTTTTATCTCAGAAGCAGAAAAACACAAACTCAGATTGGCTGCCTCACTCTCACCAGAATTACATTGATTAATCTTGAACACACAGGCAGCGTCTACCCCATAATATTGCCCAGAGTCAGTAACAGTCTCTGCACCATCTCTAGCGGAAATCTCGCCATTCTTAGCAAACAAGTTAACTGTTATGGACAAACCCTGTTCGAAAGGTGGACCCCCAAGGCTCTCAGCACTGTTTATTTCCTCTGTCACAGGAAGACAACGTGACGTTTCTTCAGTCTCCACCTGTGACAGGGTTTCAGTCACCAAAGGGGCTAGTTCGACCACATGAGCTGTATTTATAACTGAACCGTTCCTAGAAACATGATTAATCAGTTCACGGCTAGGTTCCTGGACATCCATTAAGTTGGCACAACTGGTCAAAGAAGACACATTCACATTCATTTTGCAGTCATGTGGTGGACTTGTAACCTCATTAGAGTCTGTGCTTACACGTACAGCAGTTACACTTCCTTCTGATGGGACGGCTGGCACTAGGTTAACGCCAAGAGTCTGAATACACTCTTCTGTGATTGGTTTGACAGAGCCAGTAGCTTTAGCAGTGACCATATTACTCACAAACAAATCAAAAGAGATGCTGTCAGAGGGGATTGAAGCCTTATTATGCTCTGACTGACAGGAATCATGCAGCTCGGCCTGGTATTTGGCAGTCTCAGGCCTGCGTTCCCCAGCTAGCCCCCCACCAGAAGTTGATTTAGACAGAGACTCTGAGTCATCTATGAATGGAAGTGCAGCTAACGCAGTGTCTGATAGAGCTGTGGCTGCCAGTGGTGGTGCAGACTGTGAGCTTACTAAATCAGTAGTGCTCCCAACAAACACCCCATCCTGAAATGAGTTAGAAGAAACAAAAGAACATGATTCCAGATTTACACAAACTGAAGGTAAAACATGATCATTAGAGACAGTATCGGAGGCCCAGATCTCAGCCCCAGCATTCACTGCGCCCTGCGGGGTGCTGGAGCTACGTGGTTCAGACATGTGTCCCCCATCTTCTTTGGGGGGGCACAATTCACTCTTAGAGTTCAGAACATAACCCACATTGCCATTACTGTCCTCTTGACTTGGGACACAGAACTCAGGTGAATTGTGCTTATTGAGTACAGGAGTGAGAGCATCACTCAGAGGCTGCTTTGAATTGTTCTCCTCTGGTTTACCTAATAATTTGGTCTCACACAATTCATAACAAGTAGTAGAGTCACGAGATGAACGAGCTGAGGAACAGTCAGGTTGATCACTGGGTACAGACAGGGTGTCATTATTTAAGTCACACCGCTCATGACCAGAGGTTATATCACCACCCTTCACACCAAACATGAGTTCGTGATCAATACTTTCGTCGTTTAGCAAGAGAATGGGTGGTGTTGAGGAGCACTGGGTAGCTATCGCTCCTCCACCACATGTAGAAATTGTCTTTATCTCTGGAGCATCTGCGAACCCTTCATGACAGTCACATTCCAGCAACTCAGGAAGACTTTGAGGCGAAAGATTGTCACTAACCTCTATTATTAAGGGAGTCCGAGAGGAAACGAGGGTTCCACCAACCTCCAGCTGCTGCAAGGTGCTGCGGCGACGTGGATGTCGCCTCTTCCTTGAGGGAGCCACTGAGGCTGAAGCATTGGCTGTTGGGAAGGTGAGGGGTGGCAGACCCTGGCAGCTCCGAGGGCCCCCCAGAGCCAGGCGTGTTCCCCGGAAAGAGCGCTCATCACGATCAGGGGCGAGCCACGGCTCCCTCCCGAACTCTTCCTCTAGCTGCGCGTATGCGGCGTGCTGCTGCTCCTCGAGATCGACATCCAGGATCCCCACAGCATCCTCATGATGCTCCGTGGGGGGCGAGGCGGGACGTAGCGGTGCGCGACGGCGGCGAGAATGCCGTTTTTTCCTTGAAGCGGCTTTGGACAAAACCTGACTTTCCATAGCGACCGGCTCCTCGTCCTCCAACCACATCCGTGCCAGAAAGACAGCAGGAGACGAGTAGTCCGATCGAGGCGGCGAGGGCGGGCGGCAGGTGCGAGGCGGGGCGGTTGGCGAGAACTCCTCCTCGGGGATGAGCCAGGGCTTCCAACGGCGCTCGTCCTCGCGATACGCCCGTAATACCTGCTGCCGCTCCTCCTCGCTGAAGTCAATAGCCGCTGGCATCTCCTTGATCCGCGTAGTGCAGTCAGGCGGTGGCGAGGATGCGGAAGCCGATGGAGCGTGAGCCAAGGGTGTGTCGGCGGTGAGCCTCACCGTACCGACTCTGACTGCTTCGGGCTCACGAGGCAGTGGGGAAACAGAGCTACCGCATGACTCTGGCGACGGCTCACGCACACAGGACCGCTGCAGTTGCAGGCAGAGTTGGAGAGAGGAGACGAGAAAGTCAATGACGAGGGGATGCAGCGCCTCCCATAACCAAGGGAATACGGACACGCATACCCCTACTTGGCGGGCTAACTCGTTCCGTTCCTCCTCTCTGGAACGCCGCAACCACTTGCCGCATAGCGACTCCACTGTCCGGATGATCTCCCGTTCTTGTGTCGCTGGGTCCGGCATGGTCGCGTCGTACTGTCACGGTCCGTGGAGATAGACCGTGTGGGAATGTGTGTGTTGGACCCAGACGCGAACACAAGCGAAGATGCAGGAGTGGATTAAACAAAAGCGAGCCTTTTATTATGGCTGATAACAGAACAAACCAGAGCGAGGGCAGTATAAGGGTAATAGTTCAAACAGAAAACCTAAACTGGACATAAACTAAGAAAAAGCTATGGCTGGAGATACGGAACACAGGGGGTGGTAACACAGACGACGCGACACAGACTACATGAAACACAGAGACTAAATACACAAGAGGGATGATCAGGGGAAGTGGCCACACATGGGAACACAGCTGACACAGATAAACATAACAAGACATGGCAGGAGTAAACAACACTGACGGGAGACTGTCAAAGTAAAACAGGAAGTACACAGAGGTGCAAACAGGAGGAGAGAGAGAGCACGGGCATAGTGGGCTGGGGAAACATGGAATGAAACAAGGAGGGGAGATGAGGGCTCACAGATACATAGAGGGGCACACAGGGGATAAAAGTCACAAGGGGAAGTCAAATAAGGAACACCACAACAGGACAACTTAGGAAACATGGCCTAAATAAGGAACGAAATACAAAAATACAAGAAACTAAGAATACTGGGCCCACATGGCCCAGGACCATGACATTTTGTCTTTGTTGCACTCACGCTTTCTTTTTCTACTTTTCCTGTGTTCTTTCTTCCTTTCTATCTCTTTCCCCATATCTATTTTTATCTCTTTTATTCTTTTTATCTTTTTCTCTACTTGTCTTTTTTCTAATTTTTCTCACATTTTCTCTTTTTATTTCTTTTTTTCTCCATTATTCTTTGTTCTTTTAACCTCTTTTCCTTCTAACTTCATCTTTTTCACTTACTGCTTGTCCCTGCTTTTCTCATTTCTGTACTTTTTCTTTGCTGATTTTTTTCTCTCCTCGTGTTTTGATTTTTCTTTCCTTTTCTGTCTTTCTTCATCTTTCTTACATTCTTACTTTTTTTACTCTTTATGTTCTTGAACTTTCTTCCTTTCTTGTTCTTTTCACCCCTTTTCTCTTCCATCTATCCCTTTCCTTCTTTGTTTCTCTCTCTTTCTTTATTGTTTTTTCCTCCTGGCTGTTCTTACTTTCTTCTTCAGTCAGTCTGCAACATGGGACCCTCCAACTCTCACATGCTCAATACATGGTAGTAAAAAATCTGCAGTAAACAGAGAGCAGCCTCGGGTCACCTGGTTGACAAACATAAAATCCACCGACAGGTGAGGCAGACAGCTTCTTCTTAAACTCCAATGTTCTGCTGGGAAACCTTGTGAAGGTCTTACTTTGACAGCTATACCAAACTCCCCAACAGAGCATAAGAATCCTCTAAGGCCTCAACCAAAAACTCCACCCTCCTGGTGCTACCCACTGCTGGCGACCCCCAGAGGTCCCATGTGGGGGTTAACACAATATAAGGCTATATTTTGTTTTAGTTCTTTTCAACAAGCGATCTTTTGTGATTAAAACAAATGCAGTGAGTCTAATCTAGAAAGGTCTGCACAGACGTTACAATCAAAACATTGCTGAAGTCTGACAAGGTTGCACAACCCCATCAAGGAAAAGTGGTGCGAAAAGCCTTTCATGTACCTTTGTACTTGCATTCCCACTCTCTACCTTTCCATTTTGTTGCACACACACACCCCATCAGCAGAGCTTCTGTTGTGTCTGCAGCCAAAACAATACCCGTGAGCAGCGGACGCCATTCGACTCCCCTCACAGGTCGCCGAGCACTCCCTGCTAGCTAATTACAACAGGGTGCGTGTGTCTGTCTGCACCCCTCCCTCCTGCCTGAAAACACAGGGCATCTGCAGAGGACGGCGGGAGGGTTGCGCCAGGGTTGCGAGGGGGACGTATTTCTGACAAATGTGCCATCTCCATAATTAGCTGGAAAGCAACATATGAAACATTAAACACGCCGGGCGCTGACGACAATCAAAACATTTCATTTGTTGTCAATTATTCATTACTTTGAAGGTTCTGAAGGGGTCGTTAATATGGAAATAAGCTTGCGATGCTAACAAGGTTGTAGTATCTGATTCCAAATCATCTGAGCACAGAGCGCCCCTTCCCTTGCTTCCTTTCTTTTTTCCTTTTTTCTTTTCGGCTAATATTTTGCCTTTTTTTTTTGTCTCTATTGTGATTTCGTCTCTTATTCATGAAGCCTGCTCTTCAAACAAAACCCTTGAACAACAAGCTGCTTTTATCCACTTTAAACTCCATTTGATGGAATTCTTTGATAGCTCCGAGTTCAGCTCTGCCTCAAATGAAGTTAAACCACCCAAAACTAATCTAGTCACATTTTTAAAAAAAAAATTTATTTCACCATTTTCATTCTTTACCTGACTCTATTAGTGGGTGCTTCCCCTCGGCGGCTGTCACAGCAGACCTGCCAAGAGAGCGGTCAGTAAAGTTCCCGTCTGTAGCTTTTCACGGTTTAGTTGCTCTACAATTAATTAATGGGATGAAAAAGTCCCACACAGCACCTCGCCGCCTCTGGAGCAGCAGCAGCTACCTTTGCCAGCTGTCAAATTGGAGAGACGTGGACTGGAAAAATAAGCCCGAGGCTGTGGCTATTTAAGGTAATTAGTTCTGATTCATGCAGCTCTCAATCCCTATTACCTGTTAACTGCTGCCACCATCAACCAGCGTTCAGCCTGGGGAGTTCAGCTTTGCGTGTGCGTTCATGTGAAGACTGAAGGCACGGAAAGCAGAAGGATGCCAGAATCCAATCAAAGGTTTGGGTTATTAAAATATGACCAGTGATGTTGTCTGGGCGAGGCAGAAGTACAGTCAACCTGAAATAAAGGTCGATTGTGTTTGAGTGAACTTTTAGGAAGCTCTTTTGTTGAGTGCTCTTAATCAAATTGGATTCTGAAGCTTCCTGTTCCTAAAAATCTGACATTTATGGGATAAAACAGCCGAACATCACGGTTTAAGTTTATTTTCTGCTTAACCAACCCATCAGGAGACATTATAAAGTGTTGTTTCTTCTTCGTTTCATTCATGGCATGTAGTACTGTGCAAAACTCTTGAGCCACCCCACATTTCTTTATATTTTGAGATTTTCTTGTCATTTATTTAGTTCTCCAAGCTTTTGTTGTGTTTAACAAGTAGGCCAATCCAGAGAGAGTTGACAGGAAAGCAGGATATTAGTGAGGGGGGAATGACACACAGGACATGGGTGAACTTCAAACTGGGTCATTGTAGTAGTTTTTGGCATATGGGTCACCTTCTCAATCGGGGAGCAATAGTGGCAACCTGTTTTCCAGACTTCTTCAAAGACATTCAAAGCTCTTTTGTGGGTGTTTCTGCTTTTTGTCCTGTTCTCTGCGGCTTCAACAATGGCCCATGTAAGATGCTGGATTTTTTCCTGTGTCTTAAGGACTTGGCTTATCTGCTGTAGATACATTTTTTTAAGAAAGCACAGCACGTCATGCTGAGATATGCCAAGTTTTCAGCTAATAGCGCTTTGAGAATCACCTTGTTGGTGCAAAAATACTATTTTATGTCTGAAGAAATGGGAACAAATGATGCGTTTTTGTGACTGGCTACAACACCTAAAGATCTAATTACGTGTAGACACAACATTGGTTCTTTCTTTGAGTTAGTTTCCAGTTTAACTTAAAAGAGATTAACATTTGGGGATATCGGACTCTTTTACATCTGCTTTGACTGGAATCCATAAAATATCTTTGTATGTGATAACCAATATTAGTTTGTGCTGCAATTTTAATCATTTGGCAAGATTTTTTTATGCGTTCCTACTCTTAGTATTGGAAGTACTATTCAAACTCACAACACTGTATGTTGATATAATCGACATACAGTATAGTGCTGTATAATCAATGTGTTTGCAAAGATTTAGAAAATATATGCATTTACCCATTTACTCATACTGGGTACCGGGTAGGACATCTCTTCCACTTTGGAAACTTTAAAACAGCCAATCCGTCCTCTGTACTTTGTCACACTTGGTATAGTCCTGCGCCCTGAATACAACTGCCACTTCCTGTTTGCCAGCCTGGCCTTTTACCTGGATTTGTTTGGGTGAAGCACAAAGAAACAAAACAATTTGGGTAAGTATGAATGTGAATCTGAAGTCGGTTTGACTGAATGTGCAGCTCTTTCATTAACTTGTGAAATTTATTAGAAACTTAAATGTTTAAAAGGTTTGCTAGAATAAATGCTACCCTACAAGTTCTGTTGTTCAGCTGAAGATAGCAAATGAAGTATTTCTTTCACATCTGAACCTACTTCTGCCTCTAACACTCATCTACATCCGCTCCACCCTGCCTGCACTCTCTTCTTCACCTCTCTTGCACTGCAATGTCTGTTGCTTCGAGTGGTTGACCCCTAGTATTTAACCTCATCCACCTTCAACTTTCCACCTGTCTGCCTCTCATTCACCCACATGTATTCTGTCTTGATTCTACCGACTTTCATTTCTCTTCTCTCCAGAGGATACCTCCACCTCCCCAGTCTTTCTTCCACCTGCTCCCTACACTCACTGCAGATCACAGTGTCATCATATTCCATGGAGACTCCTGTCGGACCTCATCTGTCAACCTGTCCGTCACCTTTGATGGGCAATGTATTAATATGTCATCAGCTACATCGCCACGGGATAATGTAATGTTTTTTTAAGTACAGCATTTGCAAACAATGTTAATAGTTCATCTACGGCTTCAGTACTTGGCAAAGTAATTTTATTAAAAGTCATCCACAAGTAATAGTAATAGTTGTGTGTTTGCAGAAAACCATGTTCCCTCACCTATCAGGTCAGAGGTTTGATCTGATTTCTGGCCAGCTTGCAGTCTTTCTTTTGGATGTTAAACTCCAAAGTTCACTTTTGTCTCTAAAAGCCGAAACTATCTTTTTGCTCTCTGACCTACTAAGCCACACGCAAGCAGCTTTTGGAGCATTTTTTACTTTGGATATTGGACTTAAAAAGTTATGTTTTAACTGTCAGTTGATCACACAACCTTGAACTCCTGCCAGACCACACCATGCCCAAGCTTTTCTTGGAGCCGTGTAATTTTCACAGAGTTGAGCAGTACACAGAATTCACTGGCTCATGGTGACATATTCATTGAGAAACTGAGACTTCATAGTGCGAGTCTTTCTATCTTTTTAGTGCTGGACATTACAGTTTAGAAACCAAATTTTAACAACAAGTTTAAAACTAACTCGGGAGATATTTTTGTCTTGGTGCTACCCAAGCTAAGCAGTTTTTTGCCCCCTACAGCTTTCAGTCTTTTTCTGAAGCTCATCTAAGAAAACATGTTAAAAACAAAGAGTACTGAAGTATCTTGACTAAAACTCTGACCTGAATTGGAGTATTTAGAGGTGTAAATATCTCACTGTAATAGCAAAAAAGCTCTGTAACCATTGGAGCAGTTTCATAAATGTATTTTAGAACAACATTGCATCTCTTTATTTTATGTTCATTCTCCTGAAAATACTTCCTGATCTTAACTTAAATACTTACATTTGAAACTTTCATATGTAAGTCACTGTAAGTTAGTTATACACTGCCCTTCCTCTGGGGCAATTTATTTTAGCAACAAATTACAATCTACTGCAATAATTTTAACTTTTTTTAATTTTAGGAAAGCTCAATAACATGTTGGAAATACTTCTTCTATTACACCCATGTTTTGATGTTTAAAAATGTTTTAATCTACCCATAAGTGCTTAGATCTGGGGTATATTTCTAATCCTCCTCTACTGATCATGAAAAACCTTTCAAAAGTGCCACAGTTTGTTTTGCCTAACTAAACCTTACTTTGCCAATTCTTTGATCAAAACTGTCCACTTCCCTCAGCAAAGACGGAGCTACTTTGTATTTTTTTTTTCCCCTGCATGTGTGTGTGAACCCAGCAAGCCGGCGGTCATCATTAAGACAGTAAATCTGCATATTCCTTCTCTCGCTCTCTCTTTTTTTTTTCTCCATTTTACAGTACAGTCACTGTAAGGTTAAGTAGCCCCAGGAAAGACAATACCAGCCACTCTTCAATTATTTATTCTCACATCATCCCAAAAAGATGACAAATGCTAATTTTGGTCCATTCCCCAGCTGGGCATCCAAGTGCTCATTAGTTTTAAAGAAGGTTAATCCATTTAGGTTTTGCATATTGATATGCCAATTATGTCTAATCGTGGAAGAGGCATCCGTCAAGGTAATAGTGCATAAACACATGCAAGAACATTAGGGAGAAGTCAACGTTATAATAAAGTAGGTGTTAATTGGTAAGGGGAGGACTGTCGGCTAACTCATGTGTGTAATGTACAGACGGGTGAGGAAGAGAGAGGGGGAGAAAAAAAGGGTTTCATTAGATTCCTCCCTCACAGCCCAAATGAAAAAAAAAATGCTGTAATTTGCAAACCTCATGCTGTGAGCTCGCTGGGTGTCGTGCCCAAATGCTCCACGGAAAAGGAGGGTCACAGGGGTGAGGGGAGTGAGAGCTACGGCAGCATTCTGATACGGGCTGTTCAAAGAAAGTGTTTTTGCAATCATAATGTGGGATCTAACTTTTGTTCAATATAACTGCATCATCGTGTTTCCCCATGTGCTGTTGCGCTAAGCCATGACAATAAGAAAAATGTCCTCCAAATTAAAAAAAACTAAATTTTAATTTGCCTTTTGACATAGAAATCACTCATCAATCATTAATTATTAATAAATTATATATAAGTGTACAATAAACAACCATGGGGTTGTTTCTTAGTTTTCTCCTACTTATACAAATAGTTCATTATTTGAATAGCATTGAACTTTTGAGAATTGTCACTTTTTTAATGAGATGTTTATGATCATTTATATAGAAGAAATATACAGAAATATAATTGGTGTGACACCGGTGTTAACACCTTAACACTAATAGTCTGTTTAGATGTGATAAATACTACGAGAAAAGACTTGTATAACCAGCAGGTAAAAATAGCAATAATAATAATAACTAAGAAAAAATCATTACTGATGTTTTTAAATGTACTTTTTCACACAGGGCCAGGTACTTGAGTTATCCTTGTCTAATATTACATTTTATTTGATCAAATAGCAACAAGCTAATAAATCAAGAATGGTTCAAATACTTTTTCACACTTTTTCACATCACCATATGTATAAGAAAATATATTAAATATCTATTAAAATCAAAGGATTTATATCCAATTCGCTATTTTAAATGCAAGCGATACATTTCACATCGCTGTGGTGTCATAGAATTGTGTAAATAGTTTTCTTACCATTACTTAAAGCCACAGCTTTAAAACTGAAGGTTAGTTGTCTCGTAGCATTTGGTCACATACCGATTTCATGGTGTAGTCTTTGGTTGACAACATGGTAACTGTGCCAACCTGCAGGTTGAAGAAGTATGTGAAGCACTGATGTACTACTGATGTACTAGTAGTCACAGTTAGAGTGTATCTCCTGTCAGAATCAGCTTTATTGGCTGAAAACCACAACGGCAATGGATAAAATTGCGAATTTGGGACTTTCCAAAGTAGTGGGTCGTGCTTTGGTGAGTACATCCATCTTTTATTTTACTGCAGCTAGTCATGTATTCAGTTACTGTTCATGCAAAAGCCCTGTGTCATATTACATTAATATACTTTATTAAATAATAAAAAATAATTTTCAAAAAAACAATAAGATTGCAAAAATTTGCAATAAGGCTTTAAGTACTGGTGTGTTAGGTAGGTATGCAAAACAAGCCATATTTTATGTGCAATTTCAAAGAGAGACCTAGAGAACAAAACAAAGACCAAGGGAACGTCAGGGTTCTCTCTCAATCTGAAGGCTGTTCTCAGCTTTATTTTAAACTGTCACCAAAAATATTTTACTTCTGAGAATTTATGACAAATATCTCTGCAACAGATAAAAAAAAGTTTAAAAATACAGTGAAGATAATGAGGCTCAAATGGTTCCAAAAGGCACAAAATGAGAGACCTGAGGCGTTTAAAGAAAGCATGATGCTTTACAACCTTCCTAATAACCATGAAAAAACACAGGAGTTTGTAGCAGTCAGTTCCTCTCCCAATCTTGCTTGCTGGCGGCCAGAGCCTCTCCCAGCGCTCTGATGAAGCGATGGACATCACTGAAGGAGTTGTACATTGGCACCGGAGCAACTCGCAGCACGGTGGGCTCCCTCATGTCACACTATGAGACAGGAAATGACAAAAGAGTTCAAAATTGTTCAGGTGGTCATTTTTTGAAGCACAAGGAATTAAAGTGCCAAAAACTGGAGCTCCTCCAATGGCCACTGTAGGCAAGTTACAAAAGCGAGCATGTCCCTATAGTTGTTTTTATGAAGTTAGCTGCTAAGATCCTCCACCAGTCTGTGCTCTGGTTTTAGTGAGTTAAATGCTAATGTTTTATTTGTATGTACTTGGCACTAATGATCAGGTATCGGTTTATAAAAACAAGCTGAATTCACAAACTTTGGACACTTCTGGCTCCAAAAAAGAAAACAAATACAAAACTGAACTGGCTAAGATGCCAAATACGTGACCAACCCCTTTTCTAAACTTTTGATGATAACAACACAGAACTTAAAAAGACAAAATTTACATTTGATGTTAAAATTAATTACATTCTTGTATTTTTACCTGATTAGGCTTGTACTAGAAACAGATATCGGGGTTTATACTCACAGCGACGCCCCTCTTCTCCAGCTCCTCGAAGACTCTTTTGATGGGAACAGAGAAGGAGAGCGAAAGCTGGCAGCCTCTCTGCTGAGGGTCCGACGGTGTGATGATGTGGACGTGAGGTTTGTGAGGCTGAGCCGGGTCCTTAGTGTAGGAGTGCTTAATCAGATACTCCAGGTAGCCTGTCAGTAGGAGGGACTTCTTGCGCAGAGCCTGCATGGTGGTCATGTTAAACACCTGGCAAGATTTAAATCGTGTATGAGGAAAGAAAATGAAAAATAGATGTTACTTCAGGCAAATGGTTTTTTTTTCGTGTACAAGACTATGCTGATATATTAAGGAAGCCTGAAAACAGCATTTTTCCCTTCCATAAGACATGATTTTAGATTACTCTCTCAAATTTTAAAAAAGGAATTTTCTCAATTTTTCAGTTATTTCCATAAGTTTGAGCAATTAAGGCGAGATAATAACCCAAATTTTGAACTTATGTATGGCAAAAAATGCTTGTTTTCAGTGGCAGAAACAAGTTTCCATAATAAATAATAAACTGCTGAAATAAGCAAACACTAAATAACCATTAAATAGACATGTACAACAATTAAACAATGAAAGAGATGAATAATGAACACATATAGTTTTTTCAAGCTGTGTATTCAACTTGTAATCGACTACAGGCACTATTAGCATCACTGTTTGATAAACACTTACTTACAGATATGCATGACAACAATTCCAGTTACCCCAAAGTGTCAGTGCACTACATACATACATTACATACACGTAATGACAAAAACATACACATAACACTTGTAATGTTAATAACGGACATGTAACTTCAATAACCTGCACATAACACACATGTAATGTCAATGGTTTGCATATAATGTCCACAACATGCGTGTAATTTCAATGGCGCGCATATATTGTACACGTAATATAGTTGTCGTTTTGAGATCATTTACTACACAAACTACATATAATTTGTAACGATTCACAATTCCCGAACACTAAATAGATGCTAATAATCCTTGAACCCTAGCAAGCTTATGAAATACGTTTCATTCAGGTTGATTAACATGTCTAGAAGGAGTACCTCCAGACTGGCCTGCAGTGGACAGACCAGCAGGATTGGTTGGTTCGACAGCCTGAAGCCGCTCACTCCAGGCTGCAGCTCCATCACTAAAAACAGAAGGAAAAAGTCAAGAACCCTTTCAAAGCTTCAGGATCCATTCAGTTCATTCAGAGCCTGAGAGGTGTGCTCTTTACACTCTAAACATAAAGGTCTCCAAATAGGCAGAACTGCAGGTGTAATGTTCACATGAGACCACAAGATGGAAGCAAATAGCAACTCTAAAAGCACACAGCAGGCTTGAGAGAGGTACTGAGGAGGCAGAGGTCAGTGAGGAATCTGTGATGAGTTTTACCGTTAGTCATCTGAAACCGAGACTTCAGGTCATGTCCCCACCATCCCATCAGCCTGAAGGACACGGGAACAGAGAGCTGTGTTACTTTATTTAATCCAATCTTTAATCCTATGTCTATTAACGTATTTTGACTAATTTAAGAGAAAGATACTTGAGTTTGATATATTTTATCATTTGATATTAGTTTCACTATCCTAGATGTCCCACATCTGGCCGTGACTGACTCAAGGTGTCACTTGCCAGTGCTGTGACTGAACCAAGAGTGCCAAAATTAGGCCAAGGATATCTGGGATACCCTACCAACAAAAATCCCCACCAGCTAAAATGTCTGTGAGGAATGTTTCTTACGTTGGTTTGATGGTATGTTTGTGTTTCTCATGGATAAACGCCCCAGCGAGACCACCAGCACCTGAGTTTATATACTGCAAACAAAAAAGCCACAGTCATCACAAAGCATTTCTCATTTATACTTTTATCTGATAATTGTACTGAAATCGCCTGCAGTTCATTAACAGGGCAGTTAGTGAGCAAGGTAGTCCTCAGTAAGCTGGAGTGAATGGTGATAAGGAGATAAGTATTTACCGCTGCCTTTATGATACATGAATAAAAAAGTCTGTGAAATTTGTCTGAAATTAAGATAATCTCGGACATTTTCACACGCCCCGTTCTGTCCTTTTAGGCTGTTCGCTCTGCTCTTACATCAATTTCTGTTTCAAACTGTCCTGGATTACATGTGAAGGATTATGGCAGTTAACAAGCAGTTTTCAGTTTAAATGATCCATAGTTTTCAGCGATGGCGCTAAGGTAGATGTAACATCACTGCTGCACAGAGATCAGAAAGTAGCACTACAGAAGTTATTGAATGGGAGATCAGCTGAATTACCTAAGGCTTTTGATCTTTAAAGGCCCCTTCCATTGGTTTTTGATAAAGACATCCCCCATGGTCATTCATAAACCAAAATAAATAAGTAATAAACTGTTAAATGACAGGTAGTTCCAGTTTTTTCAGTATCTGTTATAGAATTGCATGATTTCTTACTCTTGAGTTCAGAAAAATCTAACCCTGATAGGTTTGTGTGCTTAATTTCTCTCATGAGCTGCTTTGTGCATCCTGGCAAAACAAAGAAATATTCTGTATATTAACAACAAAACTTTGATTTTATAATAATTACATAATTACAGGACAGTGTGGACAATGAGACACCAGAAATTTTCTGTAATTCATTTCTTAAACTTTAAGCCCAAAGAGTCATGCTGCCACACTTCTTTCCTTTACTACAGCACCATTTCTTTATCAAATAGAAAAACAGATCTATTGTTGAAGTTCTTTTTCTTACATTAAAATATCTCAGGGATTAAATGGGAGTTTTGCTGGTCCGGCTCACTTGAGATCAAAGTGAACTGTATGTGAGCCACGATGTAAAATGAGTTTGACACCCTGGTATAAGCGTCTAAAATCGGAACTGGTTGTGTTGTCTCAACCTTTGCCAGAAAGAACATTAATATTCCTCAGAAAGGACATTTGTCCTACAGCTCCACAGAGTCTCATTCACTCTGGACTGTGTCTGGATGAAACAGTGAGCAGGACTTTAGAAGTCTCCTGTCAGCTGACCTTGTAGGAGCACCAGCAGGCGAAGTCGACACCCCAGTCGTGCAGTTCCAACTCGACGTTTCCTGCCGCGTGGGCGCAGTCGAAGCCGACATAACAGCCCTGACAGACAAACAGAGGACACAGTAACAACTTAATATACAGCACAAAGCAAAAGTCTCGAGAAGGCCCTGATTAATTTTTCTTTTGCTTCCAAGATAACAGACTTTCTTCACATTTTTGTAAGTGGTCTTGAGCAATAGCTTTCCAGGACTTCTAGAGACTTCTAAGTTTTCTTTGGACATTGACTCTTTCCACAATTCAAGGAAACATTTGGTCAGGCCGGAAAGTTTCACAACTGAAGAGTTGCATCAAAAAATATGGGATTTATTGCAAATAACACCAATATTTCATAAAATGATGGCGAGATGCGGTGAAAATTTGAGATGAAAATGGGTAAAAGATTTGGGTGTAAACACACAATTGGAAAAAGGGAATAGCGTTGTTGTTAACGTTGGTCAGTCAGAGTCACAGTGGGCAAAACTCACTCAGTTAAAAAATTGTGCATCAGTATTATTGTTGGCCCATCAAACTTCGCACAGTGGGTGTGATACCCACCAACTCTAGCTGGAAATGCAGATCTGCGATTGGTACTTTTCTCCATCTGTTCTGTTCTTTTGAACTTTTTTGGAAATAAATAATGAAAGCACCGGGAGAAATCATATACATGCTTCTTTATGTAAGTGTCAACTCTCATTTAAGTAATACAAGAAAATTGGAAAGTTCTGGTGACTGGAAGGCCTCATTGAAACATCATTGAGTATTTTTTGCTTACAGTGGTTTCTCTTTTTGCTAGGCCCCCCTTTGTTTTACAAGAAAATCTGTAGCTTTACTGTATAAAGAGCTAACATCTCCAAAATTTCAGGAGTAGTTAGTCATTATAAGACGTGTTTGTGAACTAATCAAGAATGTGGGATACTGTTTGTCCGTGATTTGGACAGCCCAGCGCGTGCTCCTGATGCAGGGGAAACAAACTCTGCCGGGGAGACCTACCTTGGCACTTGTGCAGGTAAAGCCAAAGGCAAGATATGCTTCACCATATTTTCAAGTCTTTGGCTTGGAAGGGAGTTGGTTTGGAAACATATTTGGCGATGCTTCATCTTCTGCTTTGCGTTTGTGTGGGAGCCCCGTCAAAAACTTGTCCATTGTGCTAGCAGTGTTCAAGCATTTTTTTTTTTTATTCATACTGCGCCCCCCAGTAATGTGCCCCCCACTTTGGGAACCACTGGGTTACAGTATCCTCTCCTCACCTTCCTCTGGCCAGCCTCAGTGATGCGGGCCATGTCGAACAGCTGGCCGGTGTAATACTGAACCCCGCTAAACATTACCACTGCGATAGAGTCGCCCTGCTTCTCGATCACCTCCAGGATGTCCTCGGTTTTCAGGGTCTCTTCTCCCTGAACACACAGAAAGTGCTCAGCATTGTCATTTAAACTGTGTTTAGTTTCTAACTGACACAGAGCTACAGACACGTTTGTTCATATAACAGCATGAAATGCACTCAATAGGTCGGCAACTGCTCTTCATCTTTGAAAGTTAAGATGCTGTGAAAGTTTTAGTAGTGATATGCTAACACGTGACGTGAAGTAGATGACCTGAGGATTTGCTTTGGGGAGGAAAACTATCCATCAATTGTTCCTCCATGGAGAAATTAGTTTAGATAAAAGTGTGCAGTGTGTTACCGGCTTGGGTGACAGCAACAGCATGCTGTCCTTAGGATCGAGTCCTCGCAGACGGATCTGCGACTCCACAGCGTACTGAGGAAAGAGATTCAAGAAGGACACTGAAGATTTAACCCTCCTGTTATATTGCAAGTCAAATTGAACCATTTTAAATTGTAAAAATCTAAAATAAATAGTTTAAAGTATTTTTTCAGTATGAAACTTCTTGTGCTTGGCTTCATAAAGGTAATCAACATATAAAATAAAAATTGTGCATTTTCACATATGTACAACCCATGTGTTACCCACATGTCCCAGGACAAGTGGGTAGGACAGGAACCTTTTATGGGCAGCATGTGATGCAAACACCAGCTATACACTGAACATGCAGGTTAACACTGGGAAGCTGGCTGGAAGAGCCCCAGAGAAGAATCATGTCACAAAGGTTGTGCTTGATATGGCACAAGGTCTCAGGGGCACAACATAACCTGTGACTACAACTTGGTTCAGGAGCTTCTAAAGAGAAAGCTCACAATGGTTAGAACAGTCCGAAAGAACAGAACTCTCTGCTGAGCTGCTGAAAACCAAGAACAGGGCCCCTCAGTCTTCCATATTTGCCTTCACAGACACTACAGCCCTGGTACCTTATTGCCACCAAAAGGGGAAAAAAGTTGTGCTCATGAGCACTTTGTACAAAAATGCTGAAATCAGCACACGAGAGGACCAGAAATGACTCTAGACTGCAGTGCCACCAAAGGGTGGGTTGACAACTTGGACAAAGTCACAGGGTCCTACAGCACCAAGTGAATGACTGCACGCTGGCCACTTGTCATCTTTTACAACATCGATGTATCAGCCTACAACACATTTGTCATTTGGGCGGAGATCTTTCCTGAGTGATGAAATGTCCCTCATGTGCTGTGTAGACACATGCACCTTGTTCATTTCCACCTATTAATTTTTGTGTATTTCTGGTTCTAAACACTGGATAGTGTTTACTATTGCAACATGTAACGACATGTCACTTGTGTGCTGTGGAGACTCACAGACACACACACTGTGTTCATATTGCTATCCCTTATTTTGTTCTTTTGTTCTTTTGTTTCTTTCTAGAGTTTACTTTCAGTACAAATCCTCTTGAGTCATTAGTCTTGATTTTAAGTCAGTTTGACCCAGAACAGAAGAGATGTCACATGTTACTTTCTCTACATCACTACATACAAAGAAAAAAAATGTAAATTATAAAACAAAATTTTAAAATAATCAATGTCATGTAAAACTATTGTGTTTTATATGCAGGTCTTTCTAATGTGCATTAAAAATGTTTTAAAATGCATTTTTTATGAAAAACAAGTGAATTACCCTCATTGAACCACGATCTGTGAGAGGTAAAAATAAACACCATTTACACCAATTATTGTTTGAAATGGTTAGTAATGGAGTTAATAATCAGGTATGAACATAGTAAACATGCCCTGGGTCAAGTTGACCTACAAACAGTGTTCCTGAGAAACGAACATAACAGGGCGGTTAATGACCAACTTGAACTGAGGAGACAAGAGATTATTTACACCATAGACAAGTAAGAGAAACACTGAGTGCAGGAAAAGACTCCGTTTAAGCCCTTTTAGGACCCTTTAGGTCCAGTCTGCATGCAAAAGTATTGATGGGCAAGATACTGAACCCCAAGTTCCTCTCTGATGCATCCATTAGATTATGAATGTTAGATAGAAAACACCTAGCTGTAGAAAACATGTGCTGGTATGGCATATTGCATAAAGCACTTTGAGTAGAAAGTTGAGTGGAAAAGTGCTGTATGAGAACCAGTCCATATGTTCAACTATAAATAAAATATGGGTTTATGAGATTTGCAAATCCCTGCATTCTGTTTTTATTCATATTTTACACAGCTTTTTCAGAATTGGTATTGTACTTAACAAACATAGGGTCAAGGGTATCTCTAATGTACACTCTGGACAGATCTCAAAAACCTTCCTCCTTCAATTAATGTCAGTTCTTTGGGCTAGAAATGTTTCTCGAGTGTTAAAACTGGTGCGAAACACAAGATCAGACCCCAACTAATCATCCAGTGAAGTTTAATTTTTCTTTTGAGTTAGACAAAACTAGTAAAGCTGAATTCATGGATCAGGGAAAGAAAAATCCCCAAAGGGAGGATTTGAGAGAAAAATGTGATCATGTGTGGATGTACTCACGTGATCAGATGGAAAGGCCTTGTCCTCTAGAAGGATTTTGTGTCGAGTTTTAGTGGGTTTGTAGAAGGAAAGCTGCCGAATAATTGAAGGACATTACTGTTCAGTTTGAAAGTTGTTGAACTATGTGTGTTATGTTTGTATATCTCATCATTTAAATGGGGTGAAACAGTAAGTGATTGTATCATACCAGCAGAAGATGTAAATTTACTGTCAGACCATTCATCAGTGCCACTTCCTCAGTTTTAGCTCCTGTCAAAAACAAAAGAAGAAAGACAATATGAGTCATGTTCTTAATTAATATGTGAATGTTTGAGAAATTTCCCCAAGGCTTTCATTTCATTTCAGTAACAGCAGAAATGAGGAAATCCAGGTTATTTAAAGCATAGTAGCTTTTGTTGAAACCTTCAGTTCACAAAATGGTCAAACTATCCGGTCGTTAAGTGATGACGTGACAAATCCTACTTCCGGGCCTAAAGTAGTCTGCGTTTAATATGGCTTTTGTGTTGTTAACATGTTTAATGTTATGTATTTTCTTCTATTTAATCTCAAAAAGCTCCTAAAACAGTCAGTGATCACTGTTGACCTCCCTCGGCTTTTATTACGCTAATCATTTATTTAAGCTCAGTTTTTAAAACCTTAGGATGTAACTACAGCCCAGCCCATGCAGCAGTATATGAATGACTAACCTCGTATTGTGGATGGATTATCTCAGTTGTTCTCCTGGCTGAAGTTTGGTCCTTTTACAGCATCCTGCCATGCGATTACATTTGTTCCTGACCACCGAGAACACTCACGTTAACTTTTATCGAGTGGAAAAAAAGGTTAGCTTGTTTATATTATGCTAACATAGCTGTGTTGCTAGCGGTCACGTAGCACATCATTATATACCAGCTAGCCAAACTTCAGTAACCCTACAAACGTCACTGCTGTTTAGTTTTCAGTCTTCATTTATGTTGGAAGTGAAAGCAGAGCTGTACGTTTTAATTTGTTTCCAAAACCCCGCAGTCAGGACATGCTATATTGTATTTAGATAGAAGCTAGCGAGCTAACTTCCTGCTAACTTCTAACTCCGTTAAATGTCATAAATTCCGTTTTCATGGATGCCTGGATGTTAAACTCAATTGTTACACCTGGTAGAGCAGAACGCTGATCATTTTATTAAAGATGAAAGACTTTAGACAGTTTTTCAACTCTCAGTAATGACATAGTGATCGTTTGATATATGGACCTGCAGCAAGTTTAGGCCCAGACACGGTTAGTGACGTCAGACTTAACGACCGGATAGTCATCTTTATCTGAAGGACTCAAATGATCACATGTATTCTTGTCATTGTCTTCCTCATCCAGAACTTGTGAATGAAATCACAGATGGACTTTGCACTCTTCAAAACAGGCCTGGATGGAAAAGTGCAGTGACTACCAGCTAAGGTAAATGGGACAGACTGTTTTAAAACTACAGCTGTGTGTGAGCATCACAGAAGAACACACAAATGTGAAACTCTAGATTGAACCACCCAACACTTAGCTCAAGTTAAAATGGAAGCTTTAGAAAACATTTTTATTAGGACCACTATGAGTATTTTCAGTGAAAAGGAGACTTATTTCCAACTAAAATCGTTGGAAATAACCATCTTTCCTTTGGCAGGTTCTGCTCTTGGACCTCTCAAGTCCTTTCAAAGACACAGAAATGACTGTTGAACAAAACAGAGCAAATTGGGAAAAATAGTCGTGGGTGTAAAGCTACTTGCAGAAGAGCTCCAACGGTGGGCAGGCTAAAGCAGCTTAGGTCCTAGTCACACGGGCCTAGAGACTTGTCAGTGACCATCTTTGAAACCCCTGGTTGCTAGGAAAAAACGTTATTCCTCAGCTGTTTGCTGGCTGTTGCTGTGAAAGTATTTGCTAAAGCTGCAATCACACAGGCCTATAGACCAGTTTGTGAACCCCTGGTAACCACCAGTTGCTAGGGCAATATGTGTACCCCATGACCGTGGTAGCTTGCATGGATGATGGCAAGTTGTCTGCAAATTATGGTCTTCCATAATTTCCTTAGGGATTAACAAAGTACTCTGATTCTAAATTTACTCAACGGTATCAAAACTGTGAGAAGTGCAGTGCTAGAAAGTTCCCAAACTCCTTCAAAAACGCCAATTGCCTTTTGGGTTTTCTTAATCAGTCAACTGTTACAGCCATTGTCAGACTAGTTCAGGTGAGCCAAAATTTGCAGCTTTGGAAAACATCGTGTTCTCCAAAAATCCTGACCTACTTTAGAGGGACCAGCCAAGCGTCAGTGTTTCTTACCTACAACTTTGGCCATCAGTTCCTCAATGTTGTTTTCAGCCCATGCCCAAGGTCTCGCACCCATTGTGTGTCCATGGATAGCACTGTAAAAGAATACATCAATACATGCCACTGTGCCTCATCCTTTGGTTAAATATCAAATGTAAGCATTAACATACATCTTGGCCCACGTGTCCAGTTCCTCTTCCAGGTACTTCTTGACATTTTTAGGCTGCAGCCCCAACGAGTTGCCCGAAAAGTAGATGCAGTCCTTGGCACCATTGACCAGTGAGAGATCAGCTAAAGAAACATCAACAGAATTAAACAACTGCTAATAACAAATATTCTTCTCCATCAACCTTAATGAAACATTTTTCACTCACAAGGCGGCAGCTCTGTAATTTTCGGCACCAGAAATTCCTCCCTGAAGTGTCGCAGTTTGTCATGTTTATCGAAGTAAGCAGCCACTTCTGCAGAGGTTGGACTGCAGCCCAGAGAGTCAGACACTCGTTTCACAGTTTCGCTGGGAGTCGAGCCGTCAAACTCATCCATTGTGGAGGGATCGGTGGGCTGCTGACCTGCAGGAAAAGCATCAGTTAGGGAAGACATTTTATCTTTATTAGGAATAGGGTTGCAGTCTCTGGGTGCGTAGACTTCCAGATCTGTTTTTTAGGTGTTTACTGACATTGTCTGACCTTCCTCCCCTTAAAGCTAAAAGTCTGCCTTCAGGGTTTAATTTAAAATCCTCTGTGGTGGTGTTACAGATACATGTAAAGGAACAACAACAAAAAAAACAACAAAAACCCAAGTCTGGTGTTTCTGGTAGTTAAGCTCACATGTAGACAGACACTGTGTGATTCCTTGTTTGACCAAATGTCCCGAAAACAGCACTAACTCTAAGGGCAAGTTAAAGTTTAGTCACAGGTCTCTTAGTTTAACATCATCTGTGGTCTGAAATACACCCAAAGTAAACTTTAAGTGTTCTTAGCAGAACAGGTCGTTTGTTTTGTTTTTTCTTAGAGCTCATGTCAAAGGTCCAGGTGCAAACTTTAGGATTCGTCCACCTTTATAGGGGCTTATTATTAGCTACTCTTTAGAGTGGCTAGTAATAAAGGAATAAACTGTTTCAAGGGTCCTTTTTTTTTTTTTTTTTTAGATCTGATTGCTGTAGAATTGTGTAAAGATACAAATTAGTTTGGGTTGTCCTATAATCACAACACTGTTACTCTGGAAAGATTCATTATCCACATGGGATCATTTGTGTTGTAAAGGACATTTTCAGTCTTTCTTTTAAATCTCTTTCTCTGCATCATTTTAATATCATACGAACCCCAAACCTGTTCTGTTGAAATGTGAATGTTATGTTTTAGTCATTGGTCTGATTGGTTATTTACCTTTGTACACCTCTATATTCAATGCACATGCTACAAGTGACTGACGCTGGCCAAGGCAGGGCTGCTGGCATGCTGGATTCAATTCTGAGCTGTTCCTGCAGCCATTAGAGTACCGTCTCTGATCTGACTGCTCTTAGTGGAAATCTGACTGGACAGAGGCACTGAGATGAGGTGCTCCAACCTAGTGCCATTCTTGCAGCAGCACTCCACCCTGTCTGTACCTACCCCCACATATCCTCTGGATTCTGGGCATATCCAGACATTTCCCTGGCCTAAATTTAGCCCCAATATGTCTCCTATGGAACACAACGGGGTTATGCTGGGTTAATGTGTGACCACTGGCCAGTAATGGAGAGTCAACAGCAGATCAGGACAGAAGATCCATGCAAAGACTGGTGACTACTTGCACATCCACGAAGCAACCATATTAAATGTTGTATGTTCATATTTTAAAGTGTTGGTCTGTCAAATCAATTTAAAATACAAACTCGTATTTCCTTCTGTTTTTCTCTTTGTTTTCCTCTGTCTATAATCAACATCCATCAGCTGAATCACTAAGATCTTTTCAGAGGGCTTGTCTGCAATATCCTCCTAAGCTAACATAGACAGAGACTTTTGATCAAAGCTGAGATCATTAGGCTCCAAGAGTCCTCAAAAGAACAAACTAGACAATATATAGAAAGAAATTTAATTTTTGATTTTCCAGAGTTGGTTTCTTCATTTTTAAACCACAAATTTTTAAAAAACCTTTACCAGGATTTTTCTGTAACATGACATTCTGCAAGATTAGTACACCCAAACACCTTTAAAATGTTTTGTTTCACACTGTCTAAGCACAAGGCAGCTTCCTTTTAATATGCCTGATAAGTCTCTGCGTTCCTTATCAATAACACTGCAGTTCTTTTACAATTAAACACTGAGTTTAGAGGCTTTTCTGCTGACAATTGTTCTTGTTAAAGCATTGCATGCCTCATTATTTATTCATTCTGCTGTAAAGTGGAAGTTTTCGAGCTCTGAAAGCTGTAACTCACAGTTGGATCAGTTGGTCTGCAGATGAGCTTCCTCTATGCATTCAGCAGTCAGACTGAGTGAATCGTGTCCTCTGCAAACGCTCTTTGAGCTCTTTGTTTGCACTATCAGGTTAATCATTGTTTTCATGAACTATGACACATACTCAAACACGCTCTTTAATATCCTGTCATAAGTTCGCCTGTGCGCACACACACAAGGCAGAGCAGGAAAGACTTCCTCATTTTGTGGTTTCTGTTTCATGTATGAAAATGGAACAAACTTACAGAGCGAAGTTCCACGTGAAAACAGAGCTGGCCATGTGATCAAAAGACGTTATTCTGTAGCTGCATCAGTGTCCGCTCTTCTGCTTTGAGACTTTCCAACGGATGCTAAGCCAGGCTGTGTGAGGATTTACTCCCATCCAGCGCCGGAATCAAACTGTAAACATTCCTTTATTGATTTTGTGTCCATGCAAAAAAAGATTTTTTTTTTATTTCTTCCTTCAGCATGCTCTCAAACTGCTGATTTATACAAGTATAAACACCACCAAGTTTGACTTGAGTTGCACGGTGATGAGCTGGAGGCTGTCATTCCTTTTCTTTCAGGCTTCTGCCATTTGTCCACTAGATGGCAGCAAATCATTATTAACAATATGTCCCATGTCTGGTCCATTCCCTTCAAACTCTGACAGTGGTGAAAGTTTAGTCACAGGTCTCTTAGTTTGGCTACAGCAGCGTCCTTCACAGCCACTGTATTCAAATATGGTGGAGCAACGTGGCTGCTTCCACAAAGTGCAAACCTGCTCCTGTGTATTATTCATACATTGATTATAAGTATTATGAGAACTCAGTTGTTGGGAGACATCATTAAACATTAATCTGTGTGTATATCTGAGTACAGAATTACTGACTGTACCTTTAAGATGCCATAAACCATTTTTAAAAAGTGTGTGTGTGTGTGTGTGTGTGTGTGTGTGTGTGTGTGTGTGTGAGTTCAAAACTTCTGCTTTTCTTTATGCTGCCTCAGGCCAATGTTGTGCAGTGTTGGGAATTTTTCCAAACATGCTTGCTACCACTGTTTTTGAATGTTATCGCGTGCATGTAAAAACTATAAACTCTTTTAAAGTTTTATTGGTTTTAACGAATTTTGATAGAATAAAATGGACACAAGATTTTTGTCTGGGAGAAAGGAGCAGACAAATCCCCTCTGAAAGTGAGGACAGTGAGCAGAAGTGAAAAAGCAATCAGGGTTTTAATTACTGATTCTCTGGCTTTGTTAACTAAATCAAATCCGTTGACTGATTTTCTGTAACAGACATTCTGCCAGCATGTTCAGAAGTCTTTCAAATGATAGATTTATTGAGTAGAAGGAGTTTTTTAAACATCTCTTATAGGCACTACACTAGTCAAAGTCACCTTGCAGTGGCCCGTGTGTCACAGGAAGGGTGCTGGCTGGACAACACTAAGTCATGTTTTAAAGGTGTTAAGTTGTACACCTCTGTTTCACTGCAAGACGCAACTTTATTCTTGAATCAAATCCAACATGTGAAGATGTTTGAGGTGGGTTTTTCCTTTTCACCTAACAATCAGTTGGTACTTTTAGAAGATTTTATGATTTTGTACACCTTGTCAATACTGGCGTGAATTTTCCGTCAGAACTGTTTTAATTCTTCATTATAGATTCAATGAGGTGCTGGAAAACACTTTAGAGATTTTGTCTCTAATTATGTGATGACATTACAAAGTTGCTGCATATTTGTCAGCTGCACATCAATCATATGAATCTCCTTTTCCACTCCCAGATGTGCTGTATTGGATTGAGATCTGGTGACTGTGGAGTACAGGAAGCAGCCATCAGAAGATGGGTACACTGTAGTCACAAAGGTATTGACATGCCCCTTCTGAGCCTGGCTCTACTGGAGGTTTCCTCCTGTTAAAAGGGAAAAAGGGTCTGAACTGTTGATGCAAGGCAGGATGGATCTATGCTTTCATGTTGTTTACATCAGCGGTCCCCAACCTTTTTTGCGCCACAGACCGGTTTAATGTCAGACAATATTTTTCACGGACTGGCCTTTAAGGTGTTGCAGATAAATACAACAAAATAAAATGATACGACCAAGAAAAAACCTGTGGTGTTTTGTAAATATAATAATAAACACGAATTCACTGTGTAATTGTGTAACTTTATTAGCAGCGTCCTCCTGAAATGTGCCAACAACAATGAGAGTAACATCCTCCTCTCTGTCCCTTAATGCGCTCTGGTCGCTATGGTAATGCGTAAATATTTCTTGCAAAACAAGACACACAACTACAACACGGGAAAAGACCCAGGGAAACTGAGTTAACGATAAAAACCCTGAAAACCATACATTTCACAACCGAGCCCCAACTCTCGTAGGCCGGTACCAAACGACTCACGGACCGGTACTGCTCCATGCCCCAGGGGTTGGGGACCACTGATTTACACCAAATTCTGACCTACCACACAAATATTACACCAGAAATCAAGACTCATTAGGCAAGGCAACGCTTTTCAATCTTCTATTATCCAGTTTTGGTCAGCCTGTGTGAATTATAGCCTCAATTTCCTGTTTTTAGCTGACAGGAGTGGCACCCAGCTTGCTCTTCTGCTGTTATTGAGATGCTCTTCTGCGCTGGTTTTAACAAGTGTTATTTAAGTTACCTGTTATTTAAGCAGTCTAGCCATTCTCCTCCAACATATCCAAGGCAATTTCTCCCACAGAACTGCTGTTCACTGGGTAGGTTCTCTCTTTCAGATCATTCCCTGTAAACTCTGGAGATAGCTGTATGGGAAAATTCCAGCAGATCAGTAGTTTCTGAAATACTCAGACCAACAACCATGACACGGTCAAAGTCACCTAAATCACTTAACATTGTATCCTTGAAAATCTGTTACAATCTCTTGGCGGCTTAAAAATCACATCAGTTCAACTCAGACAACACCTATCTCAAGCTGATTGACCTCTGACCTGAGATGCTGAACAATAACTTTCTAGTTGTGATCGTTTCCCCCAGCGCTACAATGAAACGCTTTAGAAAACGAGCTCCTCATTTGTGTTTCCCACAAGGGCTGGAGGCAATAATTGCCAATTAGCTTGTCGTAACTCCTCTAACAGATGTAAACAAAGCAATCAGTGATCACATTTTCCTCTCACTGCGCTCTTAAAAATGATGTAAAGCTTTTGATTCTTTCCCCAACAGAAAAGATGTAATCTGGTGTGAAAAACATGCCATGTTTAGAAGTAGCCAAGCTTGAGTTTATAAAAGTCAGACTAGCAGACATGTCGAGAATGACTCACGTTTTTTTAAGAGTGCAAAAGCGGTATGGTTGCAAGATGTTTGGGAGCACTGTAGCTCCAGACAGGCCTCCAGTATGTTCTTCCCTTGTTTTTCTCACAGTAAAAGAGGATTTGTGACATCTGGAAGTGCTCAGGAGGCAGGAGCTCGAATCCCCCCGCTCTTGTCCTTTCTCAGGGCACAAACATCAAAGGAGGCGGCAGATAATGTTTTCTAACCCGCCAGGAGTTAGCCACCACCGGTCTGCAGTCTAATTTGGATGAAATGTCTCCAGGACAGGTGTGAAAAAGATGACTTACCAAACAAAAACTGTGTACAGTATGTTTGACAACATGCTGTACACAGTGATATTACTGGTACTTTAAATGTACTTATGTCCTATCTTGTTTTAAAAATACATAAAGACCTGTAAAAAAATACCTATAACAGAATTTGAAGAAAGCACTGAGACGTCTTCATGTCTAAAACATCTACGTGCTGCAAATTAGTGCCAGGCTGCACTTTTATGCAATACCAATTTCTGCCACAAGATGGTGCAGCGACTTACTGTTGTATTTATTTAATCAGGCAAGTCGCTGGAAGGCGAAAGAAAACATCAACTGGTCGTACTATGGAAGATTTTTTTGGGCACTGGAAAAAAAAAGTCATCCATAGCTCAGAATTTCAAATTAATGAGTCAAAATTTCGACTTATTGCCACCAATCAGATGAATAAATGTATATTATTTCCTTTTTTTTTTTTTATATATATTATATTATTTCCTTGTTACCTGAAAGCAGAAGGCGGAAGGATTCAACTGTTCAACAGTTTAGCATTCAATACATCTCGACAAACATGCTGGTAAAATGCTGCCCCCTGGTGGATGTTAATGTATTTTGCCATAAGCATTAAAATATTGAAAACACCTGTTTGGGCACATTGTGACGTTAAATGTATTTTTCGAGTTTCTTTGTCTGTTTTCTTCTTTAAATTGGCGTCACACAAATGAGGCAGGATAAACAGAAAATAACAGGCAGAAAGACCTCAACAAATTTCCTCTTAAAGCAGGTTTTGTGTTGAAGGAACATTGTTGGGTTGAATCTCAGCAACCATTTTTAAAAGGTTACTAAGTTAAATGTAATACTTCACTGCTGCAGCACCATATATCAAATAATACGTTCTTTCGCCATCTACACAGAGACACAAATTATACAGTTTTCACAATGTTTCTGCTACAAACATCCACCCCTGTGAGTCTGAAAGCTAAAGATCTGAGATTCTCTCACAGAGCTGAAGTCTCAATGAAAGGGGGACTGCAGAACACCTGCTGCTCCTCTCAGCTCTTTGATTTAGTGGAAAGGTATGTCGTTCTGTCTCCACGGGCTCCAGCACCTGATATTTACTCTAAACTCAGGAGGGCAACCTTCTATGTTTCTGCTCTCCGGGTTCATGCTTCCCCCCCGCGGCGAAATCATCTCAGTCACAAACTGTTTTTAGTCACATGAAGAGATAATGAACAGAGGCTTTCCAATGGCTGCTATTCAGAAGGGCTTTCCTATCATGTGGCACACCAGAAGAAGTTGAAGGCTTTTCCCACATAATTCAATCCCTTTCGTCTGATATGTGTTTATGGGAAAGAGAATGAAGAAAATACTAAGTAAAAAGAGAATCCGAGAGAGTCTAGGGGTTTCAGAATAACGTAATTCAGTGCATGAGCTCCACATCCACAGATGCAAAGGTAAAACTCAAAACAAAGAAAGAAAAGAAAAAGAATCCAGGAAAGTCACCAACTTCTCTGAGTGTTTCCTACATTCAAATAAAGAGCCTTCCAACAAAGGAAAATCACCAGCAATGATTAGGATTTTTTTTTTCTTATATTTTATTTAAAACAATTATTTACACAATTTACTCAGGCATAAAATACAAATTTATGTATTTTGATTTTTTAAATGGTTTAGTTAGTTGCATTGTGACTACTTTGCTTGCCATAAGACTGTCCGCCGTAAATTTCATGAAACTACTTTCTAAGATGTAGAGGAACTGTGACGTGTCTGACGCCTATGAAGTAAAAGTTCCACCTTTTGAAAGTTGTTGATTTCACACTTTTTCAAGATGCATTAGTTCAAAATCCGAATAAAGAGTGTTTCCTCGGTATGCAACAATAGACCAGGCTTTCCTTACAGACAGCATGGTGATACAGCTTATCCAATGAAGTTCGTTGGTGACCAAAAATCTTTCTGGTACTTCTGACAATCCTGTTGAGAACTGCCTGTTTGTTCCTAATCGCCACAGTCAGGTTACCATAGGAGACTGGGATTTTAAATGCTTTCAGTCAAGCCGAGTTAAACTCTTTCCAAAACGTTGTGGGTAACTCCAGAGCCTCTAAACGTCCTGATAAGAAATGATCTCTGATTCGTTTTCTTGTTGAAGGAATCAGTGTTATCCATAATCTGTGGCATCTACCAGCGAACTCCAAAACTTTGGAAATACAAATTTTTCCCTAGCGACCAAACGTTGCTAAGAGGTTGCCAAACTGTCTCTAGACCTGCATGACTGGTCTAAGCTAACATTGAGTTGTTAGCTGTAAACTCTATGCAGACTAGGATTGCTTTGGTATGAACGTCAACGGACGATCTGATATCCTCGTGTTGGCGTTGTTCCCACATCATCATAATTAATGTTTTTCCAGGGTCCACATTACAAGTGACCAATCACCTTCTTGTGACGTCATACTTTTGCGACTTCGAAAACTACCCGCCTTCAGAAACAAATGTTCTTCGAGAAACCGCCTTTTGTCCGCCGATCCAGCAGTTTGAATTCCACTCAAGATACTTTTCTTTAATAAACGGTAAGCATTATACATATATTTTCCTTGAAATGGCTGAAATGGATAGCTGTTTGTTTGCTAGTGATAGGCTACTTGCGAACCAGTGTTCTCCAGACAGAATTGCATGTCAATGTATTATGATATATAATAAATGTACAGGTGAATATAGCTGTCATAAAAATGTTGTCAGGCAAAAATGCAGTAGCTTCCCTGATCATTTTACAAACATAAGTGAATAGAATTTGAACTAAAAGGCCTAGACTAATGGTTGTGTGCTGAATCTATGAATCAAAATATCACCTGGAAACGTAATTAACTGGGACACCGCGTAAATGTCGTCCCTGGGACAACAATTACACGATGGCCCAGGACAAATTTGTTAATTTCTGGATTACTGTTAATCTCCATGGAATCAAGAACTCATGTCCAGTTTCACAGCTGTGGACCAGTTAATTATGTTTCCAGGTGATATTTTGATTCATAGATTCAGCATGCAACCATTAGTCTAGCCCTTTTAGTTCAAATTCTATTCACTTATGTTTGTAAAATGATCAGGGAAGCTACTGCAATTTTGCCTGACCCTGCGCCACGAAACACCAAAAAAGTTGGGGAACGCTGGTCTAGAGAACACTGGTTAGCTAATGCTGTCGTCAAGTAGCCTATCACTAGCAAACAAACAGCAAGCCAAGTGAGGAACATATGTATAATGCTTACCGTTTAAAAACTATCCTAAAAGGACTTCAAATTCGGCGGACAGGCGGCGGTTTCTCGCAAGTGAAGTGGAGCGCTGGATTGACAGACAGAGGCGGGCACAAGTGAAGAAAATTTGTTTTAAGGTCGAGAAGTCGCAGAAGTATGACGTCACAAGAAGGTGATTGGTCACTTGCAATGTTGAACCTGGAACAACATTTATTATCATGATGTGGGAACAACGCCAACAGGAGGATCGTCCGTAAGTCAACCCCAAAGACGCACTCTGAGCCAGGAAACCCCTTATTTAGGTGGACTGAGCTGATTGCTGTGAAGTGGGAAACTAATAAGACGAGAGGGATGATCTGACTTGTCATCAGGTCACACTTCAAAGCTACCGTCCATGTTGGTATGTGGGTGTGTCATTAGCGCGCATGCCAGACGTAACATGCACATCTGCAAAGGCACCATTAAAGCTGAACGACACTTATCCAGGTTTGAAGCAATATGCGCCGTCATCCTGAGGTTTTGTTTTTTAACAGAAGGTCTTTCTTAGTCCAGCATATTTCCTGCCAAACCTCTTGCAGTCCAGACTCAGGGAACAATGTAAACATTGCAAAACAAGAAACATGACAAAACAGGTCCTAAAATCTGATATCAATTAAGAATGAGAAAACATTTTGGGGCTCTCATGTGCCCCCTGTGCCAACAGTTTTGAAGCATTTGCTTGGATATATGCTTCTAAATCAGTGCATTCTTTGTTTATCTGCAGTGTCCCAACCGATGCTAACAACCTATGAGTTATGAGTAACTCTGTTCATTTCTCGTGCATCATTTTATAATCCTGTTCCTCTAAAGTAAAGCCTGACTGGACGTTCACTTCCTCCGCAGCTTCACTCGTGCTCTCACTGCATGCGCTGAGTACATACAGCTGCACAGGAGCGCACATATGCACTGCAGTTACACAGTGTGCGCGGTCTGCTGCAGAGATATTGTCTCTGCGAAAATTTGTGATGTTTTTGCTCAAAAATGCGTGTTTATTTCATCCATGTGCAGAAAGCGGCAAAACACATAAAATGGGATTTAAAGACTTAAAAGTAATTGCGCTGTGGTTGAGGAGGGGAACGTTACGAAACATGCACATGTTCTCCCTGGTGGGCTTCTGTGACCCTTTTTAAACTGTTGTTTTAGTTTCACTTTGCTCACACTGACTCACAGCTTTGCGTCCCCAGGCTCTCCAGCCGTAGGTCTAAACAGCCTGCAAGGAGCACGGCGTGTTTGTGCAGCTCTGACGAAGACGAATGGGATGGATGATTAATTTATTTGTGGCCACGTGATGTTTCGGGGGATTACAGAGAAGAGGACCCACCTACCATCTCCGTGATTTACTCTCACCCCCCTCCCCTCCTCTTCTTATTCTCTCTCAGTGATCTGAAAGCCAGTCTCCCGCGAGCGGAGCGCAAGCTTTCCTCTAATCACCAAAACGCGAATGCGCGGAGGAGAGACAAAGTGCACTTTGCCCCAAATTCGCCACATTTCTCCAAACTTTCAATGGGACCCGTGGACTGGTCCGAGCCTGCTGCATCTGTTTAACCTGGAGCCGCAGTCATGGTCTGTTGCGCATTTGGTTCAGTGCGCCTGTCGTTCTTTGGATTTTTACGCATCGCTCTGCTGCTGGGGGTCGTGCAATTAGCGGCAATAGCGCAACATGGTAAGTGCATGCCTTGTTTAAACGCACCGGGTCTTTTTAAAGACTAGTTTGAAGACTTTGCCGTGATCTGAGCTGAAATAGAAGCAGATGCAAAAAGCGAGACTGAGAGCGGACTTCGAAATGTGTTCTTAAATGGAATGCAGAGATAAGAAAGTGTTACGTGTAAAAAGAAAGAAAGAAAAGAAAAGAAATCTGCGTGACTTGGACTGCATTCCCATCACTCAGCTCCAAAGGGTTAAATGGACCCTTCAAAGGCACCAGAACACAGCCAAGCCAATCACAAAGAAACAGAGAGAAACAATAATTAGATGTTTGAATCTGGAGAAAAGATTTTTTTTTCTCTCCTTCTGATCTAAAGATGTTTTTAAAAGATTCTTAATTGGTGCAGAAATTATTATCTGATCACAAGTTTATTTTCCCTTTCATGCAATGGGGTTCTTTTCCCATCATTTAGAGATAAAGTCATGCATGTGTGGGCTTTAATTCACCAACATGGAGCTGATTATCATTTGGAAAAAATGTGGCAAGTTGAACCCAAATGGAAATAAAAATGTCAAACTGGTGAAGAGAGCAGGAAGTTAAGTGGTCATAATTGAAACAAGATCAGAACACAGAGTTATGACTCATTAAAGAGTATAATTCACTGTTACTTAATATTATACAGTAATTTCAAGGGATTGTTGCTCTCCCTGGTCTTCTTCCCTTGCTGGGATTTCAAAGAGGACTGTAAAAAGGTGCGCATAAAGGTCAGATTTGGTGAGCTGCTGTTTTCCCAGCTGTCAGAATTTAGGATGGGAGTGAATGCAATGACCAAAACAAAGAAAATCTTGGAGCTGCAATTGTGCCGATTACGAGTCCTGACTGTAACAAAAATGCGCTCAGTTTACTCCAACCTGTCACCCTGTCTTGATCTCGCTCACATCTTTGTCTGCAGGGCGTCCAGCAGCAGATCAAAGCACACCATTGTAAACTTTAAGTCATAAAATGAAACACTGTGGGGTCTTCCCAGAGGTTTCCAGACATTACTGTGCCAAAGCAAAGTTTACCACAATTTGAGCACATTTTGTCCTGTTGACAGCAGCCTTCTATTGATTTGTACGTGACATTCAGTAGTAAAGAAAAGAAAAAGCTTATCAAGTAAAAAAGTACATTTAACCTGCTGACCTTGCAGATGTACCATGAACAAAAAGTGTTAAAACCAGCTGAACCTCCAACAACCATGCCACATTTAAAGTCACTTAAATCTCATGCTCATACTGAACTTTAACCGTTCATCTTGACTTGGCTACATACCGAAGTGCATTAAGTTGCTGCTATGTAATTAGTTAAAACGATGTACCTAATAAAGTTATCATTAGGTATATATGTGAATTATAAGTCTCAAGGTTTTTAGCGTGTGTGTGTGTGTGTGTGTGTGTGTGTGTGTGTGTGTGTGTGTGTGTGTGTGTGTGTGTGTGTGTGTGTGACAGAGAGAGAGATTGGTCCCCTTTATGAACACAACAGCATCACTGTCCAGTGATAAAAAGGTTTTACAGGTGTGCTGCTCAGAACAAATGAAGGTTGGGTTCAAAGACAGGTGAAGGCCGACCTGTGAGTACAGAGGACTCATGTTGTCATGTAATAATGTCCTAATAACTACCTGTTCTTTACACAACCACTTGTCCTCATCCTCTTCCTGAAACATCCTGTTGAAATTCCTGTCTTTTAAAGTTCTTCCTCCCCAAGACTAACTAGAGATTAACAATCCAACACAATGCGAGACTTCTTCACTTTCCCTGAAGTCTGAGGTTTTATTAAAGAGTTTCGGGGTCTGTCAGTAGTATAAATGCCACTTTCCAACCTCTTTAAGGAACTTGTGGCAAAATATGTATTTTCTGGTTATCTATCATTACTGCTTCAAACCGTGTTTTTAAATAAAGACAATGAAGCATTATAAGTGTTACCCTTCACAAAAAATGCTTTCATCAGTGAGAGTAACTCATCATCATCCTATCATTTTAGTATTTTCACAATTCATTCAGGCTCTTTGCCCTTTCCCTGGTGGTCTGACTGTGTAGTTTCTGACTGTGGGCCCTCTGGGAAAAAGGCCAACAACTCCCTTGGTGATAACACAACACTTTTGCTGAGAAACTGGAGTAACTGGAGTATTCCCAGTTAAGTCCCTGCACATCTGGGCTCCTGAGGGTCTTCTCTCCCAGTGGGATAACTCTAAACCCCCCAGGGGGGCTACTCATTTACCTCCCCCACTTCTTTGTAAACTCATTAAGACGCCAATTGGAACAGTTTAGCCAGCAGCACCTCCTTCCTGAAGCCCTAGTTGTTTGGACAACCTGTGACCTCGAATCTTGTCAGCGGAGCTTCCAGACGAGGTGGACGCTCAGACAGGCGACAGTGTAAACAAAAGCATTTGGTTTCAAGAGGCTGTCAGCATGCAGACCAGCCGGTAAGCCCTTGTTTAGGCTTGGGATCACTGGCGGCAACTTTACCCTGCCCAATCATGACTTTGTGGCTCCTAAAACATCCTAAATACCCTGAACATTTGTTTTCCCTGATGTGACTTTACTCATCTGCCTCTAAGGTTTGTTAACAAAGACCTCTGCTGACAAGTTTGACCTATTTCACTCCACAGATGTAGAGCTTTTGGGAGTGTGGCGGTGTGGAAAAGTACGTGTTTGGTGGAAATAATTCCTCCGGTCTTCTCAGCTTCCAGCTGCAGGCGGTGTTCAGAGGCCTGTCATGTGCCGTTGGTTTTAGCGTCCTTTCCTGGGGCGAGTTAAGAGAAGCGAGAGGCTCACTGGAATTTCTGTTATTCTAGGCAATTTAGATAACCTGTGGCGGTGAGATGTTCAACACCCTAACACAAAACAGCAAATTGTTTCTGTTTGTCACCTTTTCCTTTAGACAGCTTTGAGTTTTGGTCACTTACTGGTTCGTCACATAATTCTTCTGTTATAATAAACACACTGTTTTCTCACTCCTGGGTTTAGAGATCAAATCAGAAGGTCATACTGAAGTTAAAACTAAAGCCTGCTCAGTTAAATCCTTCATCCTCAACTTTAAACCGAGGCTTATGTCCGTTTAGTGTATAACTGATTGTTTTTTCACCTTTTTCTGGCTTTGCAAGACTGAGAATTAATTAACTTTGATATTGAGTGTACTTTAGTGTGCAAAAGTCTTGAGTTCGCTAGTTCTCCAGGCTTCTTGAAGGACATTCAAAGCTCTTCTTTGGATGTTTCTGCCTTTTGTTCTGTTCTCTGTCAACATGATCCCACATTGCTTCAATAATGTTGAGGTTCAGGATCTGAGAAGGCCGATCCATGACTGATAGTGCTCCACTGTGTGTTTTTCTATACAGGTATGATTTTACTGCATTGGCAGTGTGTTTGGGAACATTGTCATGATGAAAAAAGAAGCTGTTACCAATCAGATGATTTCCAGATGGTATTAGATGGTGGATCAAAATCTGATGGCACTGTTTCTGTGTTCATATTCCATCAATTTTGACAAGATCTCCAACACCACAGACTGAAATGCAGCATCAACAATGACAAAGACTCCACCGTGTTTAACAGTTGCCTGTAAACACTCACTGTTGAACATTTGCATTTTTTTATAGATCCAACTAAAAAAATGGGAACAAACGATGTGTTTTTCTGAAAGGCTGCTAGTAACATAGTGCCTAAAGATACATTTTAAATCAGTTTCTTTTTTTTAAATTGTCTATTATGTGTAGATACAACGCTGGTGCATCACTTGAGGTGGGGCCTTTTTTATCCTTGAGTGATTCATAGGTCAGTGTGAAGTGGCGTAGGAAACAAAAAAAGAGTAAAAGTTAAAAGTTTTCACCCAAAGTCTTGTGATTTTGTTTTGTCTACCTCTGCAATGTCTGTCTTTTACACAACTAAACAGCAGGACTCTGACACAGATAAAGACCTGATCTAATCATGTCCAGTTTTCATTTAATTTAGCTCAAAGCAGATGGATTGAGAGGAAGGGGTTTAAGGTTTGAAAACACTGCTTTTTCCTGCAGAGGCAAGCTTCCAAGAGAACATCATCAACTTAAGGTTCTCATAACATACGCTCTCTGTAGCTTTTTGTTTAAGGCATATGAACAAATTCTTTTCCACATTATTTTGCCGTCTTTACCCCTTTCACGAGTTCTCAGTTTGACATCTTTGTCGTTCTTGTTCTCAGCTCCAGAGTGTTACCCGGGAGGTCATCGGAGTTTGAGCAATCCTTATCGAAGTGTTGACTTTGACTCCACTGAAATCCAGAACACCGCCATCCAGGATCTGATCTGTGACCACTCGCTGTCACCAGGCTGGTACAGGTTCTGGATCAACAACAAGCCAGCAGAGATGCCGACCGCCTGTGTTGAGGTAAAATGGTCAAAATGACAAGCAAGTTCTGTCACAGAGGTGTCTGTGCTCACATTCCTTCAAGTCTCTACACTGACTGCTTCCTTCACTGCCAAAAAGCACCATTAAATATCTATCATTCAAACAAGTGATATAATAGACACCTCCAGTACAGGTGCAGGGTATAATAACCACCTCTATAAAGGTAATGACTGTTTCTGTTTGCGGCCTCTTGCAGATGAACCGCTGTGGTACCCAGGCTCCGGTGTGGCTGTCACTGAAAGACACCTCACTGCCACGTCCTGGCGAGATCCGCCAGCTCTCCGCCTGTGCCACCTGGCAGTTCTTCCACGGAAGTTCCAAAGACTGCTGCCTTTTCCGTATCCCTGTCAAGGTGCGAAACTGTGGAGAGTTCATGGTTTACTACCTGCAGCCAACGCAGGGGTGCATGGGATACTGTGCAAAAGGTGAGCATTCATCTGCTTTATTTTTGCTGTAGAAGTTCAAAGTTTAATGAAAGTGTTGGAGCTGATGTAGATGGAAATATCAGCAAGACCCTAATAAAGGAAACCTGAGGTTGGATGGTTTGGCCAAGCCACTCTAAGGGATTCATTTGGATGAGAAAACGAAAACCTCACTGAATTAACTTTATTCTTAGATTACAGAGATGAATTATGGTATATGTTTTTAGCCTAATAGTAGAAAGATATTTGATGAATCTCATCTTTCAGTTGCTTCAGATTTGGGGCCCAGGCTATGCCCAGCAGGGGAGGTGGAAAACAACGGTCAATGCAAAGGTACAAGACTCTTAAAATATGTGTTCATCTCTGTATAAAGAAGGTCCCTGCATCCTCAATTTACTGTAAAAAATTAAAAAGAAAACCGATTATTGTGACTTCAGCAACTGCCCAAATCTGCTTTCAGAGGCCGTCCCGTCCCTGCCCTCCCGACCGGTGATCACTGCGGAGCTCATCGGCCACAGCGTCCACCTGAGGTGCTCCTTCGTCTCGCCACCATGGAGCCAGACGCTGGGCTTCCAGGTGGTTTGGGCCAGACACATCAGCAATAGCATGAAGGCCGAGATCAGACAGGAAGCCACGCTGAAGCCCTTCTCTGTGGTGGAGATGGATGGCGTTCGCTTCAGGCTTGGAGAAACGGTAATTCCTGCCAGACTGTGTTGAAAGTTTTGGGGAGCACATGTGGTGGGTTTGACCTCCTCGAGTGGCCCATGATCATGCTGAACTGATTTTTTTTTTTTTCATGAGTTCAGGCTCACAGAGAAAACGCAGAGAAGCAACATGTGTCATATGCAGTCGAGAGAATGCAAGAAAAGGGTGGGGAAGTTAAATCAGTTGCAGTTTGGAAAAGCCTTGCTCCATATGTGTCCCATTTAAGCCGATCTCCATTCACATCTTCACAGTGAATTCTAGGAAGTTATTTTTACATGAACCGACGCACGTATATAAAATAAAGCTGTTTCTTATGTTGAAATCTTGGCAACTCTTCATTCATGCAGTAGTGTAGCTGTTCTTGCACAACGATAAAGGAAGTGTTTGGGTTATATTAAATATAGACATTAAATATCGATATTTCTTGTGAGATACCATCTTGTCAGCTGTTTGGATGATGCCTTCTTGCAGACGAAGAGAAGTTTTGCACGTTATCATTTGCCTAAATCCCAAAATGTGTATTTTTTATGGTTCCAGAGTTGTCCATGTGGCTTTCCTTTTTCAAAATTCTCGAGTACTTGGGTTTTGGGGCTGCCAAAGTTTTCCTTTGTTTGTTTTTTTATCCAGTTTCAGCAGAAAGATTGCATTATTAGGAGGCCCACAAAATGTGTTTATGCAGATGTTCCAAAAAGCAAAGGGAAAAATAGCCCAACACTTAATTATCTTGAGAAGGGAAAAATGGCTTTGAAAAATATCACACAGAGGCAGACCTTACAGTACCCACTGGCTTGTCTGCATCTTGTAATCTGGTCATTTCTTGGGGTTTGCGACATAGCCACCAGATAGGTGGGTCAAGATGTCCTCCTGGTCATTGTTTAAAAATGTAGATTTTTTTTAACAGGCAACAAAAAGCCAAATGAAAGTTTATGATTTCAAGATTGAATTAAGCAAATGCAAACCCTGTTTTGTCCTTCGCAGGTAGTGTTTGCTATTTTGCTACCAACACCTTCTCAACTGTGACTCCTCAGCAAAACTCTACAAAAAACAAAAAGTGTCCAGCACCAAGAACCATCTGCATTCAGGGCTTAGGAGAGAGCAGATTCACAGTAGCACGAAAATACCAGATACATTTTATGGTTTGTTGTAGTTCTGGGTTATTTTCAGAATGCTCCAAATTATTATTAATAATCAAATCAGAATGCCAGCAGCTTTATTTCTTTACCAGGTTGCCTTTAGGGCGATGGAAAGAGTTTATTCAATAAACCTTAGCACGTGGATGTTCTTTGACGTCATCTTTGTGTCCTAGGAGGATCGAATTTAGCTTTGTTTTGAAAGCTCAGTATGCAAGACAATAATCAGAAGAACTGAAGATTTACTAGGAAGAATAATTGCTAATAGCACTAAAACCAGACAGCAGCAAAAGAATAAAGAAATCCGAAGATTGGTTAAAATGACAACTAAATATGAGTAGCTGTCGACAAGATTGCCTTCTTGCAGCTGAAGCTGACGCTGAGTCGCTGCACTCCTGCCTTGCACTGGAGTAAAAACTGTTATGATTGACCTTTGTCTTTCCAGGATGTCAACACGCTGCTGCACAGCCTCATTTCCATACAGCCAGACTGTGCAGGCTGCTGATAGCTTTCATTTCCTTGAGAAGTGATATGTTGCTAGGAAACACAAAGTTATTTGATTTTTCAGCGTGATACCATTTGACACCGAGGTGATGTCACTCCCAGTTTTTGTCATCTTGCAGCTGTGGACCACGTTGCTCCCATGTCTGTACACCGGGGTTATGTTAGTTTGGTCTAGCAGATGTTATGCAGGGCTGGGTTTGCTCATGGGGCTCGTCTTTAGCGTGTGTTGATATAGCAGCTGGGCAGGGTCAGAGGTCATCTTCATTTCTTTTAAACCATGAAAGAGAGTTAAATATTAGTGCTTTTGGAGCATTGGTTTGTTGTGTTATGAGCTATATCTGGAAACATTTTGATGAATCACCAATACAGTGACAGTTGCACACTGCTGGTCTTTTTCATAACACAGTGTGAAAAGGTAATGCACTCTTCCACTCTCGTTTATCCACATCAGTTGACAGTTACATAGCTCAAGTTTGTTTGAGCAATCAAAATGTGAAAGGTGGTTTCAAACTCCAGTATACCTTCATCTTTTACTTCTCTTAGATCAGTGATTCACAGAAAGGGCTACAAGTACCCCAGTGTGTACTTCTGTAGCAGAAGTAGATTAGCTCAACTGATCTGAAAAAAGACAACAAGAAAAAAGTATATGAAGGACAAATGTGATGATGGGACTTGAACAGCAGAAACTGCAACTGAAAGAAAATAAATGCATACATGAGTTAAATGAAAACAATTATAAAATGAAAATACGTTGGACTTGGTCACTAAAAGAATGCTAACAGCTGATATTGCTGGCTAAAAATATGAAACTAGTAAGTGTGTAAAAAAACTAAAAGCAGTGGAAATCAGCGGCGCATTTAGATTTTGAGCCAAACATGCACGATAAACAACTGAAAAACTAGTTAAAATGTATAAAATGTTAGACATTATTAGGTAAACCGACTGCTGTAGCTAACAGTAAAGAATTGGATAAATGATTTATTTAAACATCCAGATTTAGTGTTTCTCAGTTTTCAGATTCATAGTTTAACAAGCGATGTTTGCTGATGCTAACACAAAGCTAGCCAAGAAGCCAGACTGAGGTTAAAGTTTGAGTGAAGGCCGACCTCTACGTAGACTCACTGTAGCCATCGCTTTAAAGTCTCTTTGTTTTTTTGTTGTCCATTATCAGTATCTAGCATGTTTAGGTTTAGAGACATAGTCCAACCACTTTTGCTCATTGTTTGGTTATTTATCTATTTGATGCATGCGTTTATTTGTAGCTACAGTTTCTGCTGTTCATGTCCCATCATCATGCTTGTTCTTCAGTAGCCACTAAAGGTAGTGGATAAATGGTTTAGATAAGAAACCAATAGTTATGGATAAAGAGATGAGATGGTTTTCTAACCATAAAGGGGTTTTGGGGTCTGGCTTTGTTGTTAAGTCGGATGAAAAAACGATTTAAAAGCAGCTGATTCAGACTTCATGCTTCAGCTGATATTTCCCCTGTAGTTCTCCTGCAGTGTGTCGACTTTCAGAGCCAACTCCAGCCACACAAGATCGACTTCAAAAGACAGTGAGAGTTTCTACGCTGGGCTGAAGGTAAAGCCTCCTCTGACTGTTTTAAAACCCCAGTTTGGTTTCATTTCTCAGTGAGAACCTCATAGACTCTTATTCCTTTCTCCTCAGTTCTCTCCAGATGTGCTCCACATAGCAGAGAACAGTAAGGAGCACGAGGTGACTGTCCACAGTACCGTCCCCATCCCCTGCTTCACCTCCAACATCGGCCACCAGTGTGGAGTCCCTCTGGCTCTGACTGTCAACAATCCAGGTCAGACCTGTGGGAAAACAGGAGATAGAGTCTGTGTCATCACCTTTATCTGCAAGGACATAATAAATCTACAGCTTGAGTATATTTAAGGTTAACCTGCAATTTAGTTAAGTACTGCCTGCAGCAACCACTACAGTTGGACAAATATTGCCCCCATTTAAGCATTAATGTACCCGTTATTGGGTAATTAACAAAAATCACCAAACACAAATTAGAGCAGCTGAATTAACTACTGAGGCCACAGTCGCGCATTAATAAAACAATCAAAACAATTTCAAGCATTTCTCATTTCCTCTGGGATCTTATTATTGTTATTCCCAGACTCACCTTGTACATCATCGCATTGAAGCCGGCTAAGAAAGACATCATTACAGTTGTGCAGGCAGCTGTGTGCTGTCTGTTAACATTAATTTACTGCTGTGTTGACATCCACAGACAGCCTGGGCCATGAGGTCTCCAACGTGGTGCTGTCCGCCTGCCAGGTGCAGCTCCAGCCAAACACCTGCAGTGAAGGCAGCTGCGGTTGGGCAAAGTTTTTTGTCACTGCTGTGACTGATTTCACACGTGATGGGAACCGCATGAGCCTGATCGGTGCTTCGCCTGGACCCTCTGCACCACGCCTTTGGAGAAGCTACGTCCCGACATCCCTCAAAGTGAGTGAGGTCATTTAGAACGACAGATTGTTCGTGTGGATAAAAACAGAATAAAATATGATTATATGAAGTTTTCAAGTCATTGCATTCTGTTTTTATTTACATTTTATGTGTACAAAGTTTTGGAAATGGGTTTGTTTGTGTGGTGAATACAGAGTCTGCTGGGATCTGAAGAGCTAGAAATTGCAGCTACAGTTGTCCTACACAATATCCTTGAGGCAGATTGAGAGATGCTTGACGATTTTTCCACTTTTGAAATAAATTTCAAACCATTCGTGAGGATCTTGGAAGGAAACCCTGAGGAGGTTTGGGCGACAGCTGGAATCTGAGGCATGCAAGTTAAATGTGGCATGTGGAGCAACCTTAAGAGGACTTTCTTTTTTGGAAAAACTGTCACACAAAGGCTCTCCTCTGGCCCTTGAGGAGCTTTTAATAAGATCTATAGGGTCACTAGTGGGTAAAAGCTGGGTTTGTGGCACCATGGATGCTTTGTGCTAGGGTCCTACAATAAACACAGTCCTTAAATGGGTTCCTGGACTTATTCAGGATAAATAGAGGGTCTTCAAGTGGCATTTCAATGGATTCCATTATGCCTAACAGGAAGAGAGGACCAGCTTCTAAAGCTAAATGTCGAATGAAAGTATTACTTTAATTAAAGAGAAGTACTACAATGGCTCCAAATAGCAGGTTTTTCCATCATACTGTTTACACATACACACAATTATACAGTTCTTTTTAACACTGAAGGAGAGGTTGTGGTTCAGGACCAAACATGCACTTGTTTGATGGTTTGACATAATACTTAAAGAGCGCCTCTCTAAGCGGTCATTAGTTGTGTCCATACAAGCGGTGACATTATGTAAGATGTGATGTCAGCCCTCCAGACACTCTGTCTCTGAGGAGCTTTTTCATCTGTGTTCAGTGAAAACATCAAAGCCTAAGACCACAGGGTCAGAGGGTATAGCCCCCTTAATCTTTCTTCTGGTGACCTCTACCTCCCACCCCCAGGTCACGGTCCAGGATATTCCCACTTCCACGTGCTACTCTTTGACTGACCCGCATATCATTACACTAGATGGCAGGTAACTTACCTCCAGCTTTTGTTAAATGAATCCATTTATAGGGCAGTTAGTGCAACAGTTAAAGTCTTCAAATTCTTATTAAAAAATCTGCATTTCCTTTTCAGGCGTTACGAGAACCACCAGACTGGCACATTTGTCCTTTACCAGAGCCTCTCCAGGGAATTCGAAGTCCATTCTCGCCAGTGGGACTGCAGCAGTCGACACTACTCCGTTGCATGTAACTGCGGCGTTGTAGTGCGAGAGGGGAACGAGCTTGCCATCTTTGACATGTGCAATGGGCAACCGCAGGAAACGAGGCCACAGCTTGATCTTAAGAACCTCGGTGACAGTGAGGGGAGTCGGGTCAGGGTGCTGGAGTCCCACCAAGGGAAGAAGGTCACCGTAGGTATCTGGACATTTGGAAACTGGTGTCTAGTTATTTGGCTAAATTCATGGTAAAATCATGCAAGAATGATCTGTCCTTCATTCAGATCTGTCATATAAGTTGAATTTTTAATGCATGAGGAGACTATGTTAACTAGCTGTTGGATGTGACTCTCCTCTTGTAGTTGATCTTTCCTTCCGGGGCCTTTGTTAGGGCTGATGTTGGTGATTGGGGGATGAGCCTGTCTGTCCGGGCACCCAGCGTGGACTATGGAAACACTCAAGGCCTCTGTGGCACCTTCGACCGGAACGGCAACAATGACTTCCAGGCCTCTGATGGTGGGTTCTATGGCCCTGATGACTTGCACAGCTTCATAGAAACCTGGAGGTCAGTCTGGGACACAGTGTAGATTTCTAATTTTCAGAATTCTAATCTTTCCTTATTGCCACCATAATTCAGCTGAAGTCTCCACAACGTTATTTGTTTTCCTTTACTTTGTGTGTGTTAGGATAGCTCCTGGTGAGAGTTTATTTGACAAAACACCTCCTGGTATGACACAGGACCTCAGGAGGCCTTTCTGTCGGTGCCAAACAGGATCCAGCACTTCTCAAGAAGCTGGAAGGGGGACGAGAAACTTGTACAATCCCTCTGCTCACTCAGACTGCATAGCATATGATAATGTGGATTACACATCTGTGTTCCCCTCAATGGACACAACAGTCGAATACATCAAGAGCCTGGAAAAAGAGGAAAGCATTCTGGATATATCTGCCTTCAGCAGTCACCCTGTCGAGAGGCGGCACCTCTGGTTTCACGGCAAGAATAATCAGAACAGTGACAGGGATCCTGAACTGGACGATGAGTTCAGAAAGGATCTTCTGCTTTCTGTTGACAGGCCAAAGAGACAGGCGTCATTCCAGCCTGTGTTAATGGCACAGAGCCTAAGCCAGGCTGATCTGGAAAGCTACGCCTACTTTTTCCCAGAGGATCACCAGGTGGAAGCTCGACCAGAGGTGCAACCCCAGTGGCCCACGCCAAGTGGTCTCACCTCAGCCAAAGCCCTTGAAGTATGCCAACTGGCTTTGGTCAACTCCACTGTTGGAGCAGTGTGCCGGGAGCTGCTGGGACGCCGCCTTGGTGAGGCAGTGGATCTCTGCATGCTAGACCTACAGCTTAAAGATGACCTGGGATGGGAAGAGGCGCTGTTGCCATACCTGGAGAATGAATGTGAGAGAAAGCTGCTGGAAAATCTGACCCACAGAGCCTTGGAGGTGGCCAGTACACCGGGAATGCATGGGGAAGTGATTACTGCGCTGCGATGCCCCAATTTCTGCAATGGAAATGGAGAGTGTACAGAGTGGGGCTGCCAGTGTTTTCCCAACTACAGCTTCCATGACTGCAGCCTGGCTGTCAGTGAGTATCAGGAACAGTTATACATATACCAAACATACAACTACAGAGTAAAGTAGATTAAAAGTCACACTGATACTAATCTCTTAAAACTTGAAATTAGTTATATCAAGTCAAAAAAAACTTGCCTTTGAGCAGTCTCTCTTCTAATAGGCCAACCGGTTGAGATAACCGATTTGGAGAACAGTGGCCTCTGTGATATTCGAGTTTTCGACTGTCGCAGCATTCGGGTCTTTGGCCTCGGTTTCATTGACTCTCCTGACCTAAGCTGCTATGCCACTAGACTGAAGGTGAGATGAGGCTAAGGCTAAAATCAATTAAGAGAGTTCAAGTGCTGTTTTGTTCACCTTTCCTTTGAATTCCTTCTGCAGTACATAAACAAAGCGTGGGTTCCAGGGGAAAAACAGCGAACAAAAGCCACCTTCCTCAGCTCCAAGGTTTTAGACTGTGCTGTACCATCTCTGAGCACTGCTGCCATCAATACAGAAGACTTTATGATGGATGACAAACCATACGCACGCTGGGAGATTAAGGCAAGGCTCATTCTCATTTTCACTTGGAATTAAAATCTCTTTTGTTAGGTGTTGACTGCTTTGTCTAAAGGTCTTTGCGTTATCGCCTTCCTCTTTTTCTGTACTAGGTCAGCAATGACGGCTCTCAGTACAGCCAGGCAAAGACGCTGACAATCTACGATGGTATTTGTCAGGTCTGTGAGGCCTCACGCTCTGGACTCTGTAAGTTAAAGGTAACTCGCATGCAAGACGGAGCAATGTTTTTGTTCTTGGGAAGCTAATAAAAATACTTTTCATTAAGATGGATAACATCTTAATGAAAAGTATTATTTTTATTATTATTCATTATTAAAATTGGCATCATTTGTTTGCCATCTTTATTTTTTGTTTGTAAAGCACTCAGAAAAGGGTAGGGAAGTCGAAAAAATGCCAAAATATGGATGTTTGTCCATCTGGAGCCCTTAATTTGAGAAATCCCATTTGCTACTTTTCACAATTTTAAAATTCTTTATTTGCCCTGATGTCGATCATAGGAAACAGTTGCTTTATTGTAAAGTTTCAGTCACTATATACATTTCAGAAGTTTTAATCTTGGTTTATATGCTTTTCTACGGTGGCCCCTAGAGACAAAGCACATACAAATTCCAAAGCACATACAAGCTCCGAAGCACGTGCAAGCTTTTGTTACCTAGTAGCTACACAAGCCAGGAAGTACCAACGACCGGATTTGGTGTGTGGTAGTAACAGGTAAATGAACTTTTTTTTTTAAATTATTTGAATATACATGAGTGTGGTTGTTCTTTCCTTGCAGGTGTTTTCCAGCAACTCCATGTGTTTGCAACAAACTTGCCGGGTTTTTTTTTTTGCAAATCGAGCTCAACACTGCCCCTAGCGTCCTGGAGCACTTCCTTTGTGTTTTGGAGTTTGTACGTACTTTGTCTCTAGGGGCCACCGTACTTTTATTGTAATTGAGTTACATTTATAATTTAAAAACTTCTTGTTATTATCTTGTTATTGTTATCTTGTTATTGCAAAGGGCCAATAGGCTTATATGTTACCCATTGACCAAGTGGTCCTATGACAATTCTGGGTGGACAGTGCTTGCAGGTCAGTAGATCACCCTTTGAAAGCACCATATACATCTTGGCAACCAGTTTTATGCTAGCAACTGCCAGTAATCACTCGTTAACCGGTTGAGGAATTTGCACTTTTTCTTAGCAACCAGTGGTTGGCAAATCATTGCTAACTAGTCCTTAGGCCCGTGTGATGGAAGCTTTAGACTTGAAACCAGCAGTTAAGATCATAAACTCATCATAAAATGTTTACTGTGGTCATGGGTGGATGGATGGGTCAAGTGAGACGTATGATCATTTTTCTCTTTTGTTTACAAAGCTTTCACAATGGTTTAACTTCTTTTTGAAAACCAAAATGCATACCCTTGTTTCATTTACAGTTTATAAATAAGACTAACCATAGTGTGTAAGTATCCACAAAATCATAATTGCTAAAATAAACTTTGTTCCGAGCCATCAGCTGAAGAACGGCAAAACACTCTTGTACTAGAAGGGCACAGGGACAGTTGTTAGGCACTGGAGGAGACAAAAGGCCCATAAATTAGGCTGTGAGACAGCCTGCTCTGTTTTTGCTGGTCTGTTCTTATTCACATGGTCTCAACAGGTGACATGTTATGAAAACCTGGACACTCCAACGTTTGTTCGTGCTAGTCGGGGATGCTGATTGAGGATGCAGATGTGATTCAGTGGGTGTTTAGTGGAAAAGTGTGATGAGGCATTTTACATGCTGTTGGGGGGGGCGAGACGGTCTGCTGCTTGGACGACTACAGCAGCAGCAGCAGTTGGCTATTTTAAATCTCTACATTCTGTGTAAAAGAGGTACGTGAGGGGTCCTGTTGTTCCTGGAACTGTGTTTTATGGGAGACAGACAAACAGCCCAGAGCAAAAACACACAAACAGCTGTAGACAAACAGTATGTAGACATGTGGCTGCCAAGACTGAGCTAAACTGAATTAACTTCAGTAGAGATGTGTGTTTAGAGCTGATTTCCTGTTCATCACTAAACAAAACACCTGAAAAAAATGTGTTTTAAAATGTGAAAACATGCTAATATTGAAAAAAAAGTGAGTCCACAAGCAGATCTGTTTGCTTCTCTTTGTTTGTCAGGAGCGGACATGCAACATCGATGGGATGTGTTTTGCAGCAGGAGACTCCAATCCCAGCAGTCCTTGCCTCCTCTGTGACCCAGACGCCTCCAAATTCACCTGGTCTGTGAACCAAGGTACACACAACTCGAAGTGGATCTCACCGTCTGAAAGGAGAACAACATTTTCTACCTAAACAAACTCAGAACCATCATTAAATTCTGCCCGTGTACTTGGTTTTCTATCTGCCTTCCAGTCAACTCGAGATGAACAACATCAGGGAAAAAAGGCATTTATCTCACCGTGTCAGTGCAGTGGTAGCCATCCAACTGTGGTCCTGTTTGTCTCCATTAGCAGATCAAAGGAGCAGAGGTTTAGGTTTCCCAGCATGCCCTGACCTGCCACTTAACCACTCTCGGAGCGGGAGTAAATCACATGGTTGGTTTCCACAGCAGCACAGACAGGCAAGATTCATGCAAAAAGCAAAGGGACGCTGGAATAAATGACCAGCGTAACAGTTAGTCTTACTTTAAGGATTAAAATGTAGAAATGGATTTTATTTTCTCAGTTTTCACGTCTCAAAACTCAACTACAAAGTAGAAAACAGAGGAATAAATGCACAAGAACAAAACACAATATACAGATGAACTTGAATGCATCTATAAAAATTAAGCTGTATATTCATCTTATATAATAAATATACAGTTATGATCCATACTGACGCTGCTGTCCACCAATATCGGTTTACACTTTAGTACAAAATAAAGTGAAAATCCTCTTTTAGGAAGGCAGGAAACGCATAAACATGTATGTACATACAGTATATGAGGTATATGAGTTTGTACAATTCTAACAAGCTTGAAAGTCAATATTTGGTGTGACCACCTTTATTCTTCAGCACAGTCTGTCTCTCTTAGGCAGCTTTCTTGTGATTTCTTTAAGTTGTCTTCAGGAATAGTTCTCCAGGCTTCTTGAAGGACATTCAAAGCTCTTCTTTGGATGTTTCTGCCTTTTGTTCTGTTCTCTGTCCACATGATCCCACACTGCTTCAGTAGTGTTGAGGTCCGGGCTCTGGGGAGGCCGATCCATGACTGATAGTGCTCCACTGTGTGTTTTTCTATCCAGGTATTTATTGCATTGGCAGTGTGTTTGGGATCATTGTTGTGATGAAAAATGAAGCTACTGTCTATCAGATGCTTTCCAGATAGCATTGCATAGTAGCTCAAAATATTTTCTGTGTTCATAATTGATCAATTTTGAGAAGTTTTCCAACACCACTGACTGAAATGGAGCCCAAACCATGGCAGAGCCTCCACCGTGTTTTATAGATGGCTGTAGTCACTCCCTGTTGTAGCTCTCTGCTGACCTCCTCTGTACATACTGACAATGATTTCAACCAAGAAAGTCAAATCTGGATCTGTCACTCCATCAGACCTGTTGCCACTGATTTTCAGTCTAGCTCTTGTTTAATGTGGCATACCTCAGCCTCAGCCAAAACATTACTGGGAAATAAAGCTGAAAAGAAAAGAAAAGCTCAAGTCCAGAGGCGGTCATGCGTGCTTACAATGATTGTTCCAGAACAAACCTGGAGGTGTGTTTTTGCCAAACCAGGGTTCCCTGTAAAGAGCTTATTTCAGCACAGGAAGCTCCTGTCATCAAACGCTTGTAGTAGGAAGACAGTAAATAGTACGGTGGGAATAAGAGGTGGGATGAAGTGCATCTCAGTCTGTTTTTGTCTGCATTATCAGTCAACAAGCCTCCGACCTTCCACCGGCCTCAAAGCGACTTGCAGACATTCTCCAGCGAGAACTTCGTCTTCCAGTTTACTGCATCGGACCCCGAGGGCTCGGCCCTTCTCTTCCAGCTGGAAGAGGGACCAGAAGGTGCTGTCCTCTCCCCTGCTGGCCTCCTTATCTGGAGGGTCCCATCAGTTCCAGAGAAGGAGGGGCTCCGGACGAGCAGCTCTGTCCGCTTTACGCTGTCTGACGAGTGTAACGCCCAGAGCACCTTCACTGTGGAGGTAGAGTGGGGATAAGCTGCTAAGCAGTAGTCTGCTGATGTAAATGTGATACACTGATGTTGTTAGATATTAATAAAATCCAGACATTCCTCAGCAGTGTCTGTGTTTCCCATCTGCAACACAGATTGTCGTGGTGCCGTGTGGCTGCCAGAATGGACGCTCATGCGTGACGGATATTAACTTTCCCGCCGGCAGTGGGAAGTACCTGTGTGTGTGTCCCGAGGGTACTCAGGGCAAACTCTGCGCCGACGACATAGACGAATGTCTGTCGGCTCCATGCTTGGGCAGCAAGTGCATCGACGTGGCCGGTGGGTACAGGTGCGAGTGTCCTGCAGGGCTGCGAGGTAAGAATGATTAAAAACCTAAAGATTTTTAATCAAAAATGAACAAAATAAAAGCCCTTGATGTTTAAGGCTGTTTTGTTTAGACACACTGGGCTGTTCTGACATCACATGTTTGCAGTCGCGGAGGATTAATCCCAGTGATGGTTTTTGATTACAGAATCAACATCCTCTGTGTGTGTTTTTGGCAGGTTTAACGTGTCTGGAGGATATCAATGAATGTGAAAGGAAGCCCTGTTTTCCGGGAGTGCAGTGCTTCAACAGCTTTGGCTCCTATGGCTGCGGCCCCTGCCCCAAAGGAATGGTGGGAAATGGGACTTCGTGCACTGGTAAGTATGGGCTTACTGCATTACTACCCATAGGCAGTTTATAAAAAATGGAGCTCCACTAAGAGACACTCATTCGTGAGCCTCTGCTCCTCCACATTTAAAGGAGCCATTGAGGTGGATGCCTCCTGCATGCCTGCTAATTGAGGTTTTCCCAGCATGGGAGTGGACCCCTAGGCAGACCTGGTGAGATTATGTGTTTCAGCCGGCTTGGGAATATATCTGCTTCTGCCCCCCATAAGAGAGAGGAGGTGGCTGTTGAGAGGAAGGTCTGGGCATGCCTGCTTAAACTGCTGCCCCTGTCACCAGAATAAGTGACAGAAAATGTAGCTTCTAGGTCTGGAAATATTAAGGCTGTGTGGAAGTTCTTTAATTGTGCATTATTTATAATACCCAGCAGGGGGTGACCCCTCTGGTTTCAGGAAGAAGCCAGATTGTATAGAAGTCTATGGCTAACTGACCCTAATGCAAACCAACTCTTCCATGATGAGTGGTCAGATAACCAGACTGAACCAGAAGCTTGGTTAAGGCTACCAAACGCATCTGGTCGAGGTGCAACTTGCTAAATGACATAAGGGACCCGACAAAATATTAGTGGGAGTGTGTGTCTGTATTTTAGCCTGTATGTACACTTTTGGCCCAGTGTGGATTAGAGAAAATCCAACACAACTTCAAACGTGTGCGCCCAGTTCTTGTTTTTTTGAAGTCATTAACTGTACAGTGCTGTACAGCATTGTCCCATTGCATGCTGTGCAATCATTCCACCCTGGAAAAAGAACAGTTCAAAGAAATCATTAAAAGCCCAAAATTGCCATGACATTCGTGCCCATGATGAGTAGATGTAAACTTCTGACCACAATAGTAGAGCAGGGCGATATGGCCAAAAATATTTATCACGATATATATTTGAAAATTTGCGATAACGATATAACCGACGATATAATTGATGCAAGACAAAATACAACTCCACAACATTACTAGCGCAAAAAGACAACCTTCCATTTATTTTCACTTAAACAAGAAGCTGGTTTTTATGTACATTAAAGCTTTATAAAAATGTAACAGTGCAAATGCAAATTCCTTGCTGAAAGTTTAACCAAAAGGCATTTCCAGTAGAAATGGGCTGACATATCCTGAGCATAACCATGTATAATATCCACTGAAGTTAAAAAGAGGTGCTTTGCAACATTAAACTGCAGTGTGCAGTACGCATTTTTCGGACCATAAGGTGCACGGGATTATAAGGCACATTAAGCGAAACAAAGCAGTCAGATAAATCAAACTTTATTAAACTCATTCTTCTTGCTTCCTCCACTTCTGTACCATTGATTCATTAATGTTGAATTCTCTGGTAGCTGCTCTATTCCCATGTTGTTGCAGTATATTAATGACTAACCTCGTATTGTGGATGGATTATCTCAGTTGTTCTCCTGACTGAAGTTTGGTCCGTTTACAGCATCCTGCCATGCGATTGCATTTGTCTCTAACCATGAAGAACCTTCACGTTAACTTTTATAAGTGGAAAAGTGTTAGTGTTCGTCCTCCAGCTTCACTGTTTATGTTATGCTAACATAGCTGTGTCGCTAGCGATCACGTAGCACATCATTATATACCAGCTAGCCAAACTTCAGTAACCCTACAAACGTCACTGCTGTTTAGTTTCCTGTCTTCATTTATGTTGGAAGTGATAGCAGAGCTGTACGTTTGAATTTTTTCAGAAATCTCTCAGTCAGAACATGCAATATCATGCTTAGGTAACTAGCGAAACTAGCGAGCTAACTTCCGCTAGCTTCCTGCTAACTTCTAACTCCGTTAAATGTAATAACTTTTGTTTTCATGGATGCCTGGAAGTTAAACTTTATAGTTACACCTGGTAAAGCAGCAATGCTGATCGTTTTATTAAAGATGAAAGAATTTAGACAGTTTTTAACTCTAAGTGATGCTGCAGTGTTGTTTGACCTGAAGCATACGGAGTTTAGGACCCAGATTACTCCCAGATTTAAGAGCATCTTAGAACGGCCGCTTGCATGTTCTGCAAAAAAATGTGCTTTGTTGTGTATCTGACGGACAAACACCAAACCAGTTCCACATCACGGAAGTTGCACCATTTTTACAAACCAATTCTGGTTCATCTGTTTCACTCAACAATCGGCCATGTGCGTATGAAAACAAAGGCACTGCGCATGCGCGTTTTACTCCCATTCTATCGCGATATTTCATTTTCCTATCGTTGCCTAACATTATACCGGTATTACCGTGAACGGTATAATATGGCCCAGCCCTACACAATAGTATATGTCTTGAGCAGAAACTGAAAGGAAGCTAGGCGTGATTAAGTGACGTCAGGTGGCGTCACGGCACCCAAACGAGACCACTTATTTTCCTATAGTTAATCCTGCTTTCCAAAACAGCCCTGAGTTTAACAGACACTGCTGTTGTCTGAGAGGGTGTAGCCCCTCTGTACAGTTTACAGCCTCACATAATAAAAAAATAGTCAATTTCTCTATTCATTTCCCAGCAGCATTTATCATATGTTCATCTGTTTGTTGCTGTGATATTGGTTCGAGCATTCCAGCAAACTTGTAGCTAATTTTGTTGTTGTTCCAACTACATTTAAATTAAAGCAGCTATCCAAAAAAAGAGTGAATTCGTTCATTGGAGCCGTGTGTCCCGGAGGAGCACTCAGCAGTGAATGGAAACCAGATGGCTGATAGTGCTGCCTTGTACTGTGACTGCTCACGTTGTTTTGGAAAGACTTTTGGCTTCCACCAAAACTCAGTAATTATATAAAAATACATGCATAATATGGTAACTTCTGCTGTTGCAAACCTGCAGCTTTATTTGTTTCCTTTATATTGTTGCAATCTGTGCCAGTCGGTGGGAAATGCCTCGATGTTGAAGCACACTTTGTTTTAGGTCAAAGAGGGTGTTTCCAAAATTTTCAAGGCTAATGGCTAATCAGTTATTATTTTTCAGGCATGCAGAGATCTGTCTTTTTTCTCCAACATTCAAGGAACATAACCGTGTCTTTAGGCAGCTATGGTGACGTGACGAAGAAATGCTATCTCAATTAAGATACTTGTCACAATACAAATCCTGCCATAAACCTGCATTCTATTTAATGATCAGTAGTGGGCGATTCCTGCAGGTTTTAGATGTGTCCTTGATCCAACACAGCTGATTTAAATGGCTAAACGACCTCCTCAACATGTCTTGACGTTCTCCAGACGTTCTCTGGTAATTAACTTATCATTTGGTTCAGGTGTGTTGACCCAGGGTGATATCTAAAACCTGCAGGACACCGGCCCTCGAGGTCTGGGGTTCGACACCCCCGAGTTAGGCAGAGCAGTCACGTTCCTAACTCCAGGATTTATGGGTGTCTACGGGAATTGTTTCACTTTTGGTTCCTGGATTTTAACTACAAAGATATTGTTAACTGAAGATGAGAAGTTAACAGCATGCTTTAAGGGGTATTTATTATTTTCTTCTTTTTTTTGGGTTGTATGGAAGCCCCAAACGTAATTTCATTGTTCTTGACAATGACAATAAATAAATAAATACTAAATACTGCAAGCACAACACTGGTGCACGTACCCATACTTGTCAAGGTGAATATTAATACAGGGTTAAATTAGTTGCTTTCACGATCTAAAGAGAAAAAAAGCCCCAGAATTCTCACCTAAAAGACATCATGTTGATCCATATTCTATTCAATTCAGTTTTATTTACATAGTGCCAAATTAACCATATTGCCTCAAGGTGCTTTATATTATTTGCGTAAGCACTGGGGCTGATGTTGCATTCCTGCAGTCACATTATCCTTCCAGTAACAGAAGAACTCTGTGGTGTGTGTTTACAGGAGTTTCTGCCCCTAAAAGGAAAAAAAATCTGGGTCTACAGTAAAGCACAGAACATTAATTAAACTCAGCAGCATATTATTTGCCATTTTTATGGGACCTTGTGGCAGAAGATTCACAGGGACAGATAGTTGGATTTCCTAATCCCCTTTGTTCTTTAATCCTCCACATGTCCACTGAGGGCCTTCAGCTTGACTTGTTTGACCTCTACGCTCAGTTCATTTTAAGACGCATAACTTTGTGTGTCAGTGGAGTTGGACAAGGTCCTTAAATTTTAAATGACAAGCAGGTCACAAGTTTAGATCCACTCACCAACGGCATGAATGTCATAGTAAATGTGGTTCTTTTGAGGATTTCTTTGAAATGTTCTATTTCCACGGTGGAATAATTGGACAGCATATGTCTTTAAAACAAGAATTGTGTGCAGAAGTTTGAATTTATTTTGGATTTTTTATAATCCAAAAAGGCTCAAAAGTATACATACAGGCTCAAATACATTCATAAACTCACTTCAGTCTTTTAGTATTTGATGCTGAAGGTTCCAGATCATCAGTTGCACAACAATTGCACATTAAGTACAGGTTATTCAGAAAGAAAAGAAACTTAGCAATACACACCCAAAGCTACAAAGCAGTTACCTTGAGATTAATGAAACGAACCCTTTAAACCCTTTAACCTCTCCAACTAATCAGTTGTGGTTTGACAAATCAACCGTCATTGGTAGTTTTGACGAGTCAACCGGGCAGAAGGAAGTTCAGTTCTAATGAAAAAGTTGAGAAAAGTCAAGTGTCAAAGGTAAAGGTTTTGGAGAGGCATTCAAAACTAGACTCCAAAGTCTTATTGAATCTGCCTTAATTCTAGTAAGTAAGAAGTCTTTGCTGTAGTAAAGCAGGATGAGTCAGATTATTTGACCTGCTGCCATGTCTGAAGCCTGTTGAGGTTTTCTGCTACTACTGTGGCAAGAGATATCTTTACACAAACTTGACCCAAGGTCTCGTCTCTTGCTGGGAGTCACAGTTCATTAAACGTAACCTTTTGAGCCCTTCCAGGTTTTCTGATTTACAGCAACCTCCACATCCTTCACTGTACCATCTCTCTTTTTTGGTCCTTTATTATTGATTTAATGCAATGTGTTCTGAAGTGGGTGATCTTGATGCTCAATTGGATGTAAAAATTGAGGATAGCAATCCAGAACATAATTAGTGGCTTTCTTATTACAGTATTTCTCAGTCCAGCTGCCTTCCCTTCAACATCTGCTCCTCATATGACTGGCTACGAGACACCAGATGTTCTGCTCCAACCACCCAAAATAAAGACAGGCGCTTTCCTGAAGACCTCAAGCGGTAGCTCCCCGCAGATGACAGCTGAGGCCAGGAAAACAGTTCCAAGAATTGACCCACAAATGAAATCAACCACCTGGACAAGGACAGCAGGAATTAGCTCCAGCCCTGAAGTCACAATAGCAGAAACCAGCAGGCGCAAAACACCAACCGTTCCCCAAACAAATATTGATTCTTCACGGGAAACTCAAGCAGCTAACCTAAACCTATCCAGGACTAACACAGACATGTTCAAGAACCTCTCAGAGATTGTTCCACGCCGAGTCAAACAGGAGCAATCTAAATTCAGAAATACTACAAGCAATCCTCCGACTGTAGCTTCACCATCAGATCATGATAGACCAGCTGCAGGTAAGCCCCAAATTTCCAATAAATTCCATTTAAGTTTTCCTTAATGTGCGAGGTATCACACTGTGCTGAGCCTCAAGCAAATATGAAGACAAGGAGACTTTAAAAGGGAACATTCAGTCATTCTGGCCATAATGTTTTATCACAGTCATTAAAATAAGTACCAGGAAAATAATTCACATACTGTAGTATACATATTTTTTTTAGTTTAGCTATAAAAGCTGCCCTAAGGGGATTCAGGATTTCAATTTGAGAACACTTAAACAGGTCGTTTTCAGATGTTAGGAACAACCGACCAATGTGATCTTTTTTTGGAGATCTTACCACTGTGTGTGCTTGAACAACCATTCAGAAACAGGGAAATTCACATAAAACAAAAACAATTTAGACAAAAAAAATATTGTTTTTTTACTCTGTATTCAGGAAAACTGTAGTTCAATGATATGTTACCTTACAGAGCTAATGCTGCAGTCACAATAGGAAAATCAGTGGAGACCATGGCACACCCAAGATCATTGCGATCGTTTGTGAGCAACTTTCAATTTTGCTGCTTCTTGAAATGGTTGTTTCAAAGACGAGGACCAGATCTGTGATCACTCGCAGTCAGCTGCCGTCTTCAATGAGTCATCAGTGCATCAAGATAGTTATAAAACAAGCAATAAGATCAAATCAGGCTTGGTTGCAATTGAATGGAGTCAAGTTGGCAATTACATGCGTCAGTTACTTACTGTTTATGATAATACGGGATTAACTGTGATAAACTCATTGGCAGTCTGTCTGCATTTATAAATGAGTTTGCAACTACTTGTAAACCTTCACCAATCTGTTTGAGAGAGGTCAGACTGCGACTGTATGGAGACACGTTGCCTCCCACAAGGAGGCCTGTGTGCCTTGTGATCAAAAGTGAACGCCCACAGGTTGAAGGTGGAACACCGTCAGTGTAATCGTTGATTTTTTCCTCATTGCCTATTACTACTCTAGTCTGAACCATTACAGCGCACACAAGGATATTTGTAAGTATATTAATATTTGATACTTGTAAGACTAGAACTAATGAAAGAAAGCAAAAATGAACTTTGCAACAGTTTTATTTGTATGTTTTCAGAGATGTCAGAGATGCAGATTGTGTTTGCTACAATCCGAGCCTTCTTATAGGACAATGATTGATCTCATACAACTTTATCTCCCAGGATCAGTGAGGTCTTTGGCTGTCAGTTTATCAGCTACATGCGCCAGCAGGCCCTGCTTTCCTGGGGTTCAATGCATCAACCGCAGACCGCCACATGTGGGCTACGTCTGTGGCCGCTGCCCACCTGGACTTTATGGCAACGGTCGCATCTGCATGAAGAACTCCAAGGAAGGTGAGGGAGCTTTTACATTTAATATTTTAATGCGTTTGGGGATAAGCTTCCATGATTTTTAAGTCTTGTCAGGGACTTTGCAGGAACCAGAGTGATTATAGAGTTTTTCACAGGCCTTTAGGACATTTTAAAAAAAAGAAAAGAAAAAAAAAGCAGTTGAATGCAGTTGAAGTTTCCTTTAACCCTAAACTAACTAATGCTGTTGGCTTAATTCAGCCATAGATCTACTTACACTGGCTGGACATCAGGTGTTTCATAACCTTTGGGTCACATCTAGCCCCACACATGATTGGTCAATGCTGTAATTGAGTCACAAAAGCAGCCCAAATTGGGGTGTCTGCTCTATATAGCATATTCTTCCGATTCTTTGTACAAAAACACATTGTGTTGTTTTTCAAAGGACAAAAATAAGCATTAATCTGATGAAAACATCTGTCAGTAATGTGCATCCTTCCATACACTGTGGTCTGCTTTTAAGAGCTTATTTTGCACTCGTTATATTCTGGTTTCCCTGATGTTGCTTTATGTGTTTTTCTTGATTGGAAAGAATGTCATTTATTGCAGGAGATAAATCAGCATAAGTGGTTGGAGACTGCCTGAATGAAATAACCACCTCTGGTGCATTGCTTTTTGAGTCGGTTCCACAAAGTTTCTACAGCAGATTCCTTAATGTGACTTCACACAAGGGGAGATGGTGGGGGGGCTCCCAACTCTAAAGAGACAGTCTGATTCCAACTTAAATCCCTTTATTGTGGACTGTGTTTGTCTGGAGAGTCACATCACCACAAACAAGACATTAATCGCTTAAATTGCTTTGCTGTTCTTCTCTTTACTTTTATTTGTCCAAGGACTGAAAGCAGACATGCTTTTTTCCTTCAGCATGTCATCGTTTGACCAGATGTTCTGCTTTTCAATTTTAGTTTTATTTTGCTGTATTTTATCATTTAACGCAGCGTTTTGCAGATTCCTGTCAAACTTCTGTTAAGCCTGTCAAGCTGTGTTTAGTACGCAGCGACACATACGCGATACACAGCAGAATGACATCAATGGCAGCTTTATAATGACATGATCTGTAGCACCCAAAGCTGCTGCTTTAGCATATTTTAGTAATCTAATGCTTCTCAGTAAAGATTTCAAAGCTATGACTGGAAATTTACGTTTTGGGGTAGAAATATGAATATCTTAGGGCTCAGTACCTCAGATCTAGTTGCTGGTTGACCTGGTAACCATTGGCCGCTAGGGAAAAATTTATATTCCCTGACTGGTTGCAATGAAACTGATTGCTAAAACCTCAGTTATGCATGCCTAGAGACCAATCAATAAACCCCTGCTAACCACCAATGAATAAACCGCTTGGCATGTCGTTGCTGAAGGTTGCGAGCTGTTGCTAGGTGAAATTGGTCACACAGAACTTTATAATGTTGCCCTGAAAACCTCCTTACAATTATTTTGGTCACTGGGACGCTGTCACCAGTTGTTTGTATGGAAGATGCTGTCTACAAATACTTACCAACTACTCACAGAGTGGTGAGACTGTGAAAAATCCAACATGAATAGGAAGTGGCAGTCATTTGAAAAGTTGCACCTTCTAAAATGTCTTGGTTGCAGTTTTTACTTTGAAGTTAAACATTTTCTGTTTACATCTTGAGACAATTTTTTTTTCAAATTTCACTAATTTTGTGAGCAATTGCATACTGTTTGCAGGCAGGTTAGTGTCATAAGAATACATGTGACTGCAGCAATCTGCTAGTGGCAAGGGTTTTCATACTGCACTCTCTTTGTGACCACTTTCACCTACAGACAGCTAGCAACCATTCACCAATCAGTTGGGAAAATACACATTTTTCCCTAGTAACTGGTAGTTGCAAGCAGCTTTGTGACAGGCCTCTAGTGTGCGTGACTGGCAATCTATTTCACAGCAACTGCCAATAACCCCTCACACCAGTCTGAGGCCTGTGTAACTGAGGCCACTCTGCTGTTCTACTTAACTCTAGTTAAGGCCAAATCATATTTCTTTCTGTAACATATTTTTAAACCACTGGAGATGACCAAAGTGCTGTCCATACCACTGTGGAGAACATAAATAGATCGAAAAAATAGAAAGAAAGACAGAATACAGGATCCAGTTGTATAAAATCAAAATATAAATAAAATTAACAAAGGTATTCTAAAAACAAGACAGAACAGGAAAGAAATGTAACACTAAAATATAATAAACAGTAAGAATATGTGAAGGCCATCAAAAACATGCATATCTTTGGGGGTTTCGTTTCATTAGAGACTTAACATTTGATTGTTCCAGAGTAGGCACTGCCAAATCTCCCTTATTTTGTAGAAAAACTACAAGCAGTTGATCTTAAAAGTAATGCCTTTTTGGCTTGATCCGGATTCTATCAGCAAAGAAGTGGATGAACTATTAGATTTCTGCAAGAGCATATGCAAGGTAAATAAAATAGGCCCTAAACTGGAACCTTGAGGCACACCATAAGTAATTGGGGCTGTACATGAAGAGAAGAACCCATTTTTCAGGACAGTGCCTTAGATGCTAGCCTAATCCTCAAGAGGGTTCGCAAGAAAGTAGATCTAAATCTTACTGGAAACAAAATGGCACAATTACTGGAGTTTAAAGGCAGCACGTCATCATTAAAAAGTTTGTGTAGAGCATATTTTGTCCTGAGGTGTGATCGGAAATTTTCAGTGGCTTAGTCTAAAAAAGAAAAAGGCTGAGCATACAGCATTTTCTCCATGAATTCCATCATAGAAATATAAGTTCAGAAATAAAAATTACTTAACTCTTTTCAGGCAAGGTTATTTAATAAGGACATGGACTGCTTTGTTAGCAAAATTTGTAATCTGGGAAATTGAAGGTTCTGGAGTGTCCAAAAACTGTGTAGGAACAATATCCCAGGGGCAGTTGTATAAATTATAGTCATGATTGTGTCATCAATGTGATATACAAGCTAATATGACCGTTATCCCTTTCCTCAGCATCCAATCACCTGCCTCAGCAGCAGACACTAGGCAAGTCCAGCCGATCCTCATATGGAAGTAGCAGCAGCAAAGTCGTCCATGTCCACCTACCCAACTTGCCCAACAGGTATGGTGTCAAGCACCTGTCCTCATCCTTCATTAGGTCGCACCAAGTTACAGGATCAGGTAGAGAGGGTGGCACAGGAAGAAGAGAGGCCATCATTTCTGCTTCAAGGGATGTCGCTGCAAATACTCACATCACACGTGCCAACCCTAGATCAGACACTGGGACATACGCCAGTGCCTCCAGGGAGATTGTCATGCCCCATGTAACAGTCTCCAAGGTGAGTTGGTAACTGTTCAAAGCATTAAAAGAAAATCGTACAGATGGACATTAAAGTCCATTTACTCACTTTATGATCATCTTCCAGAAGTCTGAAGGAGCTCTTACTGGTGCCACGCCTGTTAAAGTAACTGCCGCTGCACCTCGGCTCTCCATTCAGCCTGGAAGAGTAACGGCAGCTAAACAAACAACCCAGCATCAGCTCAACCACCTGACATCCACCCAGACCAAACCCTGGACTCCACCAAGACCTGCCCTCCCACTTACAGCAGCCCTCACTTCTCTGTCCTACTCCCTTTCTGAGTCTGAGTTCTCTGCAGACGGGGATGAAACTGAGCCAGGATCAGAGATGCCGAAGATTGTGCCAGTGCTGACCCTCACAACACCCGACAAGGTCTATAGCTCCCAGGCACAAAGATCTACATCCAGCCAGTCATCAACTGGAAGTGGTACACTAGCTGACGAACATTTGATGGCTTGTGCTGAACGGCCATGTTTTCCTGGTGTCCAGTGTGAACCAGCTAAGGATGGGGGCTTCCGCTGTGGAAGGTGTCCAGTAGGATATACTGGAAATGGGCATACCTGTAAAGGTAAACTTGTTCTCTCTTTGATATCCAAATATCTCAAATCGGCAGAACCAATTTCTAATGGTGTTATTATTCATATAAGATACAGCTATGAAAAACAGTTTTCAACAGGACTCTTCTGCAGCAATCTTGTGTTAACTAAGTACACCCCATGAAATAGCTTAGCAGCAATAACATGAAGTAAACATATATGACTTAATTTGTCACTGTCACGTCACTGGGGATCACTGTGTTTCTGTTCATTGAGGTTTGAAGGTTTGTTAATGCACGACTATTATAGGGTCTGCCAAAAAAATTGGCAGGTTCAGGTTGGGGTCTGGACTTTGACTATTTTGATTCTATTTCTTTTTCAGCCATTCTGTTGCTGCTGTGCTTGGGATCATTGTCCTGTTAAATGACCCAGTTTTAGCCAAGCATTAGGTTTGACTCCAGAATTCTTCTGTATACAGAGGAGTTCATGGTGAACTCACTGATTGCAAGGTACCCAGGTCCGGGGGCTGGGAACAAGCCCAAATCATCACCCCTCTTGACAGTTCTGATGCAAATTTGCAAACCTAAAATTTGCAGCATGTTCAGTTGTATTATTGTAGGGTCTTTACTAGGGGTGCAACAATACTCGTATCGATATTGAACCGTTCGATACAGTACTTTCGGTTCGGTACGCATATGTATTGAACAATACAACATTTTTTATTTATTTTATCAACTTTTCTTCTGACGATGCTGTCTGTGTTGAGTGCTCAGTGGATCTGTGTTTGACTACTCCGCCTAGGTTGCACTGTCGAGTGCAGATCCACTGAGCACAACACAAGCTAGCAAGACAGAAGCTAAGCTCGTTGCAACATGGCAACTGCCTCAATGCTGCCCAAAATTGAACCTGCCCCACCCTCATTCAGATCTGGCATTTGGAACTATCTTGGTTTTCATGTGAAGTATGACCCTGATGGTAAGCACGTCATGGACAAAAGTAAAACAGTATGTCGGATGTGCCACGCAATGCTCAATTTGTGGGAACTAGTGTTAGCGCAGTTAGCTTGTTAACGTGTTGACGCCGTCCAGCCCCAAGCACGGGGCGATCCGTGGTAACGGAGATTTGCCGCGTTATGGCGTTAATGCCATTTTAACGAGATTAACGCTGACAGCACTAGTGGGAACACAACGAATATGACAGCACATTTACGCCGACATCATCCTATTGCAAAGACAAGTGGAAGCAGAGACTCTCTTGTTTGTTTATCGCCCACTTCGCGCCACAAACAGGAAACCAGCGGCTGAACAACAGCAGCACGTTTAAGCTTGATAAGCTGTTGTTAGAATTTATTTAATATTACTTTCTACACCAGGATCTTTTTCTATGTAGCTGTCGGCTGGTAACTGTGCAGGGGCGGATCTAGCAAAGTTTAGCCAGGGGGGCCGATAGGGCATGAACAGGGAAAAGGGGGCACAAAGACATACTTTTCTTTCTTATTCTCACTTAAAATGTCTAGCTTTTAATAAATAATTATCCGAATCTTACACCCAAAGTTTTAATATGATGTAAAATGTATAGAAGTCCATTACTGTATATAGTAACTATTAAGTCTAATATACCCTAGTAAGCTATAGTACTTTTTCCTTTGGGAAGGTACCATCTGTGCAGTCTGCAGTTCTGTTGAAGAAAGACGTTGAATCTATTTAATTATTCTTGAAAAATTTTTTATTTTTGTGAATTTTTTTTGACACTGCATCAAATTAAAGTTGATTACGTCGATTAAGCATCATGAGGTGGAGGGTGGGGGTGGTTCCCTATTTTTTTTTTTTTTTTTTGCTGGAAGTTTGCAACCCTATTAGTTAGGTTGCTTACTCTTTAAAATACCAGAATAGGGAGGATGGAGTAGGTTTAACTTTATTAGATTGATCAGTATTGCTGAACTATGAAATATTTTGGTTGTAGTGTATTTTTTGCATACAGGTATAACAGAATAGCCTTAGTGTTTGTTTGTTTTTTAACTTGAGTTTGAACTTATACAAAATGCAGCAAGATATTAAAAAAACAGTTTTATTGATTAAAAAACACACTATATCGGATTCATATCGGTATCGGCCGATATCCAAATTTATGATATCAGTATCAGTATCAGACATAACAAAGTGGTATGTGCCATCTCTAGTATGTAGTCCATGTGCCACAAAAGAGAGATAAACCAGTCTAATAGAAAAATATATGTAGGTTTAACATCTTAACGCTCCTCCCCATCTGTGTTTCAAGCTGTTTGCAGGCATGCATGCGGTAGGAACATGGAGTGTGCTGCGCCCAACACATGCCGCTGCAAACCAGGCTACACTGGATCTAGCTGCCAAAAAGGTAAAAAGCAATAGCATTAGAATTTATTTTTTAATAATTTAAGTGTAAAATAATTGTTTTCCCATATTTTATTAGCCATCTGTGATCCGGGGTGCAAGAATGGTGGGGTTTGCATTGCACCAAATGTTTGCCAGTGTCTCAGAGGATACCATGGAGAGACTTGTCAGGAAGGTAACGTTTGCTTCTGTTTCCAAGTTAATCCAGTTCAGGATCTATTTAATGCACATTTTTAGTATAACATACTGAGACAACAAATTAATTAAAGGCTTAAAACTTAAGAATGATTAACTTTTATAATAGCTTATAAATTCTTCAACTACCTCTGGTAGCTGCTATGAAGCTCACTTAACCATTAAGTAATACTGTAAATAACACCACCTCATGTATACAAGTAACAACCTGAGGTGATGAAAAGTGAAGTGACAAACACTACACTTCCTCTAATGTCCACTTGAGGCTGCCTCCAAAAAGTATGTCAATCCCATTGAGCCCCATGTTTAAAAAATCCAAATTTACAGCAGAAATAAAAATATTTACAGCCTAAAACGAAAACTATTTCTTTATAAGTAACCCAGTTAAACTGTATTAAGGCTTAAAATTACACAGGGTTCAGTGAATACAGGCACTAGCCGTCACTTTAGTTAATCAGAGTCATTTAACTGGACCTTTGGACTATGTTTATAGTGTTGGTGCCTGTTGGGGCATTTTTAGTAGACAGGTAATATGGTTTGCTGTGCAGTCCCACATGTTCTGTGAATCGTCATTATTTTATCTTTTTGTTACTTAATGCTAATTAGCGGGTATGTATTTTGATAGATGTAATTGAACACCATGCAAGCTAGCTACGTAGATCAGATTAATTCCAGCTCCACCAATACAAAGTAAGTGTGGGTGTGAAGCTAATATTGAGCTCTCAAAATAAGTCTTCACAAACCAATGACTGATGTCGCAGTGGTTATGTCCACTTTTATTTACAGTCTATAAGAGCATGCACTAAAAACATGTCAGTATTACATCTCATTTCTAAACTCCATGTGTGCAGCCTTGTGCAGGTCACCATGCGAAAATGGAGGCACCTGTGTGGGACTGCAGACCTGCTCCTGTCCTTACGGGTTTGTTGGTCCTCGATGTGAAACAAGTGAGTTTACTTCTTTTATATCAATATCAGTGAAGATCTTTTAAAACAGCAGTACATTTGTATACATTGTTCTTTTGTTTCGGGTATTTCTTTCTAATTTTACGGTCTTAATTTACAATATTTTTTTTTAAAAACTTTTTCTTTCATAACTGTTATTGTGGTCTCTTCCTATTAAAAGGGAGGTCTTCCTCCCCACTTTCGCTAAGTGCTGTTCAAAGGGGATTGTCTGATTGTTGGAGTTTTGTCTTTAATGTTGTAGAGACAAAACTCGTCAAGGCCACAAAAATCAACATAAAAATCCACTGAATTGAATTAAATAAATGGTTTTTTTTTTGTTGGTTGCAGTGGTGTGTAGCCGTCACTGTCAAAACGGAGGCCAGTGTGCATCTCCAGATGAGTGCATGTGTACACCAGGCTGGACTGGACCGTCCTGTGAGACCGGTGAGTTGTGTTACTCATGCTGTAGGGGGCAAAGATCTGATTTAAGTTTAGGGTAAAGTTTAACTGCAAATTTTGTTTTCCAGCTCTCTGCTCCCCTGTCTGTCTGAACGGAGGTTCGTGTGTTCGACCGAATACCTGCGAGTGTCCTCACGGTTTCTATGGTGCACACTGTCAGAACGGTAAATCTACAGCAGGCTAGATTCAAAGCTTAAAGTGTCTAAAAGCATCTAAATTGGGAGCTATTCTGCTTTTACCTTTTTCAAAATCACAAAAATACTGTTTTAGTGGTTGATTCTCATATTAAACATGACCAGTTTTTCAAATAATCAGGTTATGTATGTGTAGTGTATTAATAGAGACTGTTTATCCTAATACTGACATTACAGATGTCTGTTGGTGAGGACTAGCCAATCAGAAGAAAGCTAGGTTAAATGGGGAGGGGCTAAGAGGCCTTGTTTCAGAAAAAAGATGAGCTGAGGGGCCCAGTAGAAGATAAATAAGGATTATTTTGAGCTGTTAATCATGCAAAGCTACTGGAGTGCAATAATATAGGAAAAACAGGACTTTTTCTAATATATTTTTTCTCCTCCAGCTGTCTGCAACCCTCCCTGTAAAAATGGTGGTCTGTGTATGAGAAACAACGTCTGCTCATGTCTGCAGGGGTACACAGGGAGACTGTGTGAGAGAAGTAAGCACTTCTTCTTCATCTCCTGGTCATCTTCCTTGTCTGCAGATGCTCCAGTTACTTTAATTATCACTCAGTTGCTTTTAAAGATGACGAAGTGGACGAACTTGTGTCACTTTAATTTCCAGATTGTGTGCTTTTACTGTCATGTTTTGGACAAACTAAAGAATTAATTGATTAAAACTGTCTCCCTCATTCCTCCTCTCCAGGTGTGTGTGAGCCCATGTGCATGAACGGTGGGCGGTGCGTTGGTCCAGATGTTTGTGATTGTCTGTCCGGTTGGCGAGGGAAGAGATGTGACAAACGTACGTGTAATGATCCGTAACGCTCAGGCAGACACGAACACCTGAACACTTCTTCTGCTCTCTTCTTATGTTGACCTACAGTCAGAGTACAGCCTCTTTCACTTCTAAGGTTTTACATGTTTGGGGATAAAAAACATCCTTAGCAGAACTGGAAATGAGGTAAATACAACCTCAGATGAAAAACATTAAATAAGAACATATTTTTGCTCAGTTTAAGGTCCTTGCTTCACCCATGATCCACATCTCCAATAGGTTTCATGAAATTCTGCTCTGTAGTTTTTGTGAGGTGACAAACAACACTGCAAACGTTCCTCTGTTCTCGCCTTGCTTTCGTGCCGACCTCCTGAGCACGCAGCGAGTTTCTCAGACTGACCTGGCAACACCTCCGCAGAGGTGCTTCACATGTGGAAACCATCAGGTGTAGTGCCTGCAGAGTTTCACTTGACTGACCTTTGACCCTCGCAGAGTGGTAACAGTTACCTAAGAGACAGAAGTTCAAAAGAAGAAGAGATTAATTACAGATAAGTGTTACCTGCTGACTTGCTCAAGCTTTCTTAGGAGAACTGTTGTTACCCTCAAGTCCTACTCCGGTCGAAGTGATTTAAATGTGTCATCAGAGTGAAGGCGGGGCTCTGTGTGGACTTCTGTGACCACAAAGACCACATGACACATCCTTCAGTTGGACTCCAGCTGTGAGAGCCGTGGCTGTGTGCTGTGATTGACATGTCGGGTGTGAGCACAGCCCTGCACCTCAGCTATTTAAAAATGTAGATGTCAATTTGTTAATTGACATTATGTATTAAGTGAATGAAAAACAGAACAAATATTTGATGATGATGATGTTCAGAGCTTTCTGTCATCGTGTGTCCTCTCAGCCAGCTGTCTGCAGAAGTGTCTGAATGGAGGCGAGTGCGTCGGTCCAAACACCTGCCACTGCGCCCCAGGGTGGCATGGCACGCTGTGTCAGATCTGTGAGTATCAAAACCAAACACACACTCATAGGTACACTAGAGGGACAACAATAAGACAACCTCCAAAACAGGAAAGGCCTTACAGGTGAAGGACACTCACAGCTTTTCCTTCCTACTCTGCTTTTTTTTTTACTACTTTTGCCTTTGGCTAGCCTCAGTGTCATTTCTGGTAGCAGTAGTGACACTGAGGCTGGACCTGGACCCTAAAGAGGTTGCACAGGTAGTCCAACTCCTCCAGGACGCCACATCAATACATGCCATTGTCAGAAAGTTTGCTGTGTCCAGGATCATGTAGGAGATCCCAGGACACAAACAGTTACTTTAGTTTAGGGTCTGATGTGTTATAGTGCAGGACGTTAGGCTGCCTGTAACATCGTTCAGCATGAACAGCTTGGTGGTGGGTCAGTCATGGTCTGGGGAGGAATATCCCACAGACCACTGCAGGCTACACAACCGTACCCTGACTGCCATGAAATCCTTGGACTGACTGTCAGACCATATAATGGCGCAGTGAGTCCCGGGTTGCTCCTGGTGCGCGACAAAGCCCAGCATCATGTGGTGAGAACAGGCAGGATGCATGGAGGACGTAGGCATCGATACCATTGATTCGTTGTCACACTCAACAGAACTCCTCTTGGACATTATGTTTTGGTCCATCTGACACCACAAGGTTGCACCTCAGACTGGGACACCATCCAAGGTTCCCGAGGTTGTCAGTCTTGCATAAAAACTACAGAGAACAGTTTTGAGTTGTTGCAATGAAATTCCAAGAAACGGGATCAGCCCACTGCATCATTTCTTCACTCTGATTTTCAGGGTGTCTTTGAATTCAGTAGGTTGATCATTTTCATTTCTGTCAAATGACGTGGCAGTCCATGTTAGTACAGATATGTTTCTCTCACAGGCCCACTAAATATAAAGTAAGAGCTTTTTTTAAATCTCATTTTGTTTCAGAAATGTTTTCTTTGTGCCTTGAATGATAAACTTCAGCTGGGATCTTACAGAGAACGTTGTAGCAGGACTGATTTATTTGATCTTCTAACTGTGTATCTGTTGCTGTTGTGTCTCAGCTCTCTGTGAGCAGAAGTGTCTGTACGGCAGTCGCTGCATCCGGCCGAATGTCTGCGCCTGCCAGAATGGATTCTCTGGGTCGTTCTGCGCCAGGAGGGTAAGAACTGAACATGGAGCCTCAGTTTAAAGAGGAGAGCATCTACTTGTTAAGTGTTTTCTGTGTCTTGGCCTCTTATTTGTTACTCCTTGTTTGGAGGAACGTCACTTTTTCCAGACTGTCAGATTCGCAGATGAGAGACAGAAGACTCACATGAAGAAAAACAGAAACACATGAGTCCGTCCTCATGAACTGGCCACTTACAGACGATGATGTATTGAAGCCAAATGCTGCTCTATATGTTTGGATTTTACAAGCTGCAGTTCATTGCCACAGTCCAGCCTCACGTTACAATCACATGTCATGTATCATTGTTATTATTTTTCAAACTTCCCAGTAACTGAAGCTGTTTTGTTTGTTTTGCACCAGCTGGAGGACAGACAAAGTGCAGGAATTTCAGCAGAGAAAGACATACAAAAGTTCTGCATGCGAATCTTTAAAGAGGAAGTCAGGAGTTACGGAGGTTTGGAGGATGAGCAGGAGTGTTAGGTTAGGCCAATGGTTCCCAAAGTTTTTTTTGCTGGGCCCCCCTTTGTTTTACAAGAAAAAATAAAAATTACGTGTGGACGAGGAATACAGAGTTCGTCATCCAACGTCAAAGTTATGTGCCTTTTTTCACATTTACATCAGATGAATTGCAGAATGATAGAGACAAAATACTGTTAATCTGACTATCTTCAGGTTTTACACGCTTACATATGCACACGCAGTTACTGTCCCTCCATTTACAAAGGCAGAGGCGTCACGGTGTGATTATTGGATTATTAGTGAAAAAGTAAAACTAAGGCATTCAAAGTGCCACGGTGAATTAAAATGAAATATTCAAAAGTTAAAACAATATTATTTACAGTATAGAAAAGATATACAAGATATAAAAAAACAGAGGAATGCTAAAAGTCTTAACAGAGACGATGCAGATAAAATGGCAGAAAATAGAAGTTAAGACAAAACAAAGACAAAAAAAGTACAAAAAGTGAAAATAATCAAGTGTAGGGAGATAAAACACCAACTAAAAGATACAAAATAAGGTTAAATTTCTGCTGTTTGTGTCTTTTTGCTTCTCAGTGATGATCTGTGTAGTTATCCAGCCTCATGTTTTTATTTGTTTTGTTTTTTCCAGCTGCCTATCACACGAGGCTGACACCAAACAGCCGGCGGTAAAACCCTCAGGTGATCTGGAAAGCACCAAGACGTAATCAGACTCCAAAGGTCACCATCAGCTGAGCTTAGCATGGAAACTAGTGATGCCGACATACAAGACGGAGAAAAAGGCAGCTTATCCCTCGTTTTTGTGCTAAGCTAAGCTAACACGTGGACAACCTGGGGTCCGTTCTTCGTACTTCGCTAAGTAGGTTAGCTGGATTTGATTGTTGACGATTTCGCGTGATCTTGGATCGTTCGGTTCTCCAAAGCTCATCCGGGACTTGCTGTCATAGCAACAGATCCGTAAGCGTAAACCTGCTCGGGAGCAGGCTTACTTTATGTAAACAAGATTAGATCGCGGCCACTCAGGTATGTCCGCTTCATGTATACGAAAGCAACAGCGATATTTTACCACTGTTTCACCATAAATAAATATTATCAATGTAACTAAAGTTAATGCAGTATTTGATCCTTTTATTGATTCCATACAGATACATACAGGTCATTTCCTAACAAAAAGGGAAATGTACTATTAATCATTCTATTTCATGTATTTGATTATTTCAGATGTAATTCGTATTTTAGAGTAGTAATAGTAAATTACTTCATGTAATCAAGATGAGAGACCACGGCTATAAAAGCGAAGGTGGATTTGGGAAGCCTGTCGCAGCCATGTCCTGTCCGTATACGCGAGCCACCCATTGCGGAAGGTGCAAGATTGATAAGGAGAGTTTTCAGAATCCAGCGTATATTGCGGGACAGACAGGATCCTTTAGCTCAGCGCGACAGTGTGCTCATAGAGAGATGTCGATTTTCCCGTGAGGGTATTATTTACTTAACCAACTTGTTGACGAGGGGGTGCAGGACCACCACCTGTCTTTTTGTGCGCTGCCCTTTTCTTGGTTGCTGTTATAAACAAACAAACAGATTATTTCAGGGTCTCTTTCCAAGAGACGAAAAGCAATATAAGTGATAAATATTACCATTCTGTAGAATATTCTTATATTTCACTTTTACTTGTTCTCATGTTCTAGTGGGTCCTGTTGTGGCTCTAATGTGAAAGAGGATATAATGTAATATAATATAATATGATATAATATAATATAATATAATATAATATAATATAATATAGTGTAATATAATAAATTTACCCTACCGCCTACTGGTGTTGGCCAGAGGGGCCGATGGCGCGATATGGCAGCCTCGCTTCTGTCACTCTGCCCCAGGGCAGCTGTGGCTACAACCGTAGCTGCTTCCACCAGTGTGTGAATGTGAGAGTGAATGAATAGTGGCATCGTAAAGCGCTTTGGGTGCCTTGAAAAGCGCTATATAAATCCAATCCATTATTATTATTATTATTATTATTATTAATAAATTACTTATGAGTTTAATTTGTCAGCAACTTTCTGCCAGCCCTCTCTCCTTGCTTTTGCAGCCTTTGCAGTGTTCCCTTGCGTTTTAATTAAACTCTGAAACTCCTGAAATCCCTCAATCGAGTTCTTGCTCTGCTGCCGAAAAATACTGAGCGCACTCCTTCGACATTTTCGCCGACCAATCAAAGGGTTGCCGATCAATGTTTCTACTATCGATGCGTAGCCCCTGTTAAGCCACCCAGTGATCTCACATTACTTCATCCAGCTATACTAATCGTCAACAACAGGTGTGTTCGGAGAACCGGAATAGCGAGCTCAAAGTTAGCACGATGATTTGATCTTGGATGTAGTAAGCGAGGTACGAAGAACGGACCCCTGTTTTATGTTTGTTTGTTTTGGGGAATTGGTCACACCGATGAGAAATTGCTCTTAAGCTGCAGAGGGAAACTATTTTCCAGACTTGATTAACATCTAAAACCTACAAAACCTACACTTCAGAAGGAAAAATCCTCACCTGAGGTTCAACATTATTTGCAGTCCCAACACTAAAAGATATTTTGTCACCCTAACACATTAACACGTCCTCAGAGTTTAACTGTGCTGACTCATTGGGTTCTTTCACTCATTTACAGCAGTTTACAGTAAATCTTCAGGGTTTGTCCTTTTCACCGTGAATCCAAACCTCAGTAAGAGTATTTATTTATTTACTTTGTTGTTTTATATTGTCACATATTTGCTGTTGTACATTTCTTAATCAGTGTATAATCTGTTATTTCTTATCAAAGCATTGGCTACTGGCTGTTTTGTAAGAAAATAAAGCTCCTTTAGAGGTACCGCTTGTTGTCCTTCCTAAAAACCTGCATATATATGGAAGCAGGGCTGTCTCCAGGAATTTTTAGATGGGGTGGCACAGGAACTTGGGGGGGGGGGGGGGGGGGGGGGGGGGTATTAATACCAAACTAAATCACTTATATGTGATTAAATCATTACAAGTTGCTGAATTTTCAGACTGTGGACAGACTTCCTGCTTCCATAAAAATTCATTAGGTGTGACATGTAACAAAATGGATGGCTCCATATTTATATGAGTTTAAGAGTAAATAAGTCTACAGTTGTATTTACTATGGTGCATGGAAGAGAAAAAGGCTGTTTCCCAGAAAAAATGACTTCCAGAAGGAATTTAGAGGGGGCACCTGAGGCCCTCCCCTTAGCTACGTCACTGATCTGGTGTATTTTTAACTTGATGATGCTTTTAATTTGTTAATTTCCTTACAGGTACCTTCTGTAATTAAGCTTTGTTGAATTCAAGATTTCGTTTTCTTTCTTTTATTTTTTAACCACGGGGGCAGCATTTTACCTGCTGCTTAACTTCTGGCAGACTGTCATTGCAAATAAGAACGTCTGAAAAGGGTGTCTGGCAAAATAAGGGTTTGCTGACTCACTGCACCATCTTCTGGTACAAGATGGTATTACATGAATGTACAGCCCAGCCCTAGTTCAGCTTTAGTTTTTATCTCTACAACACAGCACATAAACACTTTGGAAATAAACTCTCCAGTTGTTCCTTCACATTTTGCTGATTGTTTAGTTAATTATGTAAACTTTTAAACTATTCTTAAAGATAAGGTTTTACAATAAGTACTTTGGCTGAGAGCAGCAGCAGAGAGGCATTTGACTTTGCTGCAGGGGCCAGACAAGTTCACAGCCAGCAGGTCGGGGCAACAAAGGCTGCGAGGAAAGGAGGATTAAGAGATTAATGAGGTTGCATTAGCTCAACACCAATTAGGATTCCTCTCCTTCCCTCTCTCAGCCAAAGGCAAAAGAGCCAGCTGACTTTTCTGCTGTTTTGAGTCAATTGTTCCATATTAACTTTTTTTTAAAAAAGGTTATGGGGGGCTTTTAAGTCCAGTATGTTCATTTAAATCCTGTTTGGCCTCCTGTGGCAACAGGGCCTCACACATATCTGTGGAGGTTATTTGCGCTCTCCAAAAAACCCCCCAAAAAGAGTGGAAATGATGATTGGGAGTTAACTGCCCTCTGGTGACAACAATACAAATATATCAAGATTATTTAAAACAAAAACAAAAAAATCTGAGAAATTTAAATGTTTATGTTAAGATTAAATTTCATCAATAAGCCCAAACTCACTTCCCCTTTCAAGTCTAATCTGAATGAAAGTGATAGGCTGAGAGGTTTTTCAGCAACACACACACACACAAGTGTGTTCACAGATATTTATATCCACCGCCAAAGATGGCACTCGGCAAGGTGGAGGAGGAGGTGTGTGTGTGTGTGTCCATCGTGGTGGGCACAGACAGCGGGAAGGGACGGGACGGACAGGGAGGAAAACACCTGGACTGTTCACTCAGTGAAGCTCGGAGCCGACAGCCAAGCCAGGAGAGCTGCCAGTGAATACACACACACACACACACACACACACACACACACACACACAGTAAAGTTCAAAGTCAAAGAGGTCCAGACTGAATCACTGTGAAATGGTTTCCTTTCAGTAAATATTAACATTGATAATTCATCCATGAAAAAGAAGGAAGGAAGAGAAAACGCTCCATAGTGGATCAAATCTGTAAAAGAGGCAGAACCACATTTAATGTGTTTCTTTAGGCACCTTGTTACTAACAGCCTCATAAAAACACATAACTTGTTTTTATTTCTTTAGACAATTCTATGAAAATGACAAAGATAAGACAGATTGACATAAAATAGTATTTTTGCACCAACAAAGTGATTCCCAAAGAGCTATGAGCTGAAAACCTGGCATATCTCATCATGGTGTGCAGTGTGTCCTTAAAGAAATTGAGGAAACTGGACAAAAGAAGAAGCAGCAAGCTTGAAAAACTATCACGCAAGAACTGGACTTAAAATCAGTGGCAACAGGTCTGATGGAGTGATGAATGCACCAAATACTTTTGGTCCAAATCATCATCAGCATGTACAGAAGAGGTCAGGAGAGCTACAACAGTGTCTACAGCCATCAGTAAAACACAGTCATGGTTTGAGCTGCATTTCAGTCAGTGGTGTTGGAGATCTTGTTAAAATTCATGAATTACAGAACACAGAAAAGTCCCATCAGATTTTAAACCACCATGGAAGACCATCTGATTGGCAACAGCTTCATTTTTCATCATGACAATGATCCCAAACACACTGCCAATGCAGTAAAATCATCCCTGGACAGAAAAACACACAGCGGAGCACTATCAGTCATGGATCGGCCTTCCCAGAGCCCGGACCTCAACATTATTGAAGCAGTGTGGGATCATGTTGACAGAGAACAGAACAAAAGGCAGAAACAAAGAAGAGCTTTGAATGTCCTTCAAGAAGCCTGGAGAACTATTCCTGAAGACGACTTGAAGAAATGACGAGAAAGCTGCTGAAAATGATTTGCAGAATTGTTGCTTTGTTTTTATTTTCCATTAAAGTGTAAACAGATATCGGTGGACAGAAGCTTCAGTCTGAATCAAATATGGAATATGGCCTATTGGCCTTGAGGGGAGCCCCACCTCGGTGGAGCCTAATTTAAACCCATATCCTCCAGACCACAACAGGTGCCCCCCTCCTCCACTCCCTTTACGTTCCACCTGTCTTCTCTTCTCCGTGGCGGGCTGGCGATCCAGAAAGCAGCCGTCAGTCATTACAAATGGCGTGCCGGCCCCCTAAGTCACCGGATCGGCGGCAGCTGCTCGACCCCCAGAGCTATTTTCACCCTCAGGATAAAGTGGTGTTCAGCGAGCCGCCCGCACGGCCGAGCAGCTCCAGTCACGCTGCAGCAGAGCCAGGATGAAGTCCACCGGCAGCGAGTGCACCGTGCAGCCAGACTGCTTCACCTCAGACCTGGAGGACCTGGACAGCGCCAGCAACAGCTCCGACGGCGGCTGCACGCCGCGCAGGGAGCCGGGGCAGGTGGTCCAGGAGGAGGGAGCCCCGAAACGAAGAAGGAGACGGAGGAGGAGCAGCGGAGGAGACTCGCGTCTGCCCGGCGTGAGCAAACAGAGGCAGGCGGCCAACGCGCGGGAGCGGGACAGGACGCACAGCGTGAACACGGCCTTCACGGCGCTCCGCACGCTCATCCCCACCGAGCCCGCCGACAGGAAACTCTCCAAGATCGAGACACTGCGCCTGGCCTCCAGCTACATCTCCCACCTGGCCAACGTGCTGCTGCTGGGGGAGGACTGCCTGGACGGACAGCCCTGCCTGCGCTACCAGAGCATCCTGCACGGCCCCGCCGCCCTCAACGCACCCTCCCTGCGGCCCATCTGCACCTTCTGCCTCAGCAACCAGAGGAAGCTGGTGAGTGGCTTCTCACACCCATAGAGTCGATTAGTGCCAGGGACGTTTCTCGGATTTCTGGGGGTGGGGTGGCATGTGGACATAAGGAGGGGGGCAAGAAACAGTTAGGGGGTGGTCAGATTCTTCTGTAATAAACCCAAAGCAAACTGCCTGCAAATACTCAGAACTGTGATCATTTTAATTGTGGGCACATCCTGCCTCCATGAACATGAATTAGGGGACGTAACAATATGGTGGCAACACAGAAGCATGAGAGTCAGCCACGAGGGAATAAAGTAAAGAAGAAGAAAAATTTATGGACACAGTCTGGTTACAACCACTGTTAAGTTTGCCAAATAATAATTTGTCATACTTTTCACCTTTTGTTATGACAAGATGACTAAATAATTCAATTTTATTTATATAGCACCAAATCATAAAAACAGCTGCCTCAAGGTGCTTTACAATGTAAGGTAGCAACCCTACAATAGTACAGAGAAAACCCCAGAAATCAGAAGATTGAGCAAGCAGTTGGTGACAGTGGGAAGGAAAAACTCCCTTTTAACAGGAAGAAGAGGTGAGGAGAACTAATAAGTCATGCACGAGGACAAAAATTATAATGAAATGTATTGACACATTTATCAACAAAGAAAAATGAGATAAAAACATTCTGGAAAGGTGAGACCCAATCAGAACAATTGTGTAAAAAGGCGGGATGAGGTTGGAAGTGATCCAATCACAATGAATTTCCTCGTGCAGTAAGGTTAGATGGCACATTTGATCTGCCAAAGAGAAACAATACAACTTTTCAGCATCCAAGGTTGCTGGTGTTGTTGTTATACAACTTCAATGTTCTTTGTTTCGCATGAAAACAAAATTTGCATTTGATGTGACAAATATTTACACTTTATAGTCAGTTTTAGGTTTAGTCAATTATAATCATATTCATTTAGTCGATTAAAATAAATCAAAATAAACACTGGTTACAAGCCAAAGTGCTCATAATACACCACTTTAGGCTGGCTCAAAAACTCTCACATTGAGCCCACATGGCTATGTCCATCTTTTATATACAGTCAGTTAAGACATGAAAAAAAAGTTTTTGACATTTATAATTAGGATGTTTTTTATTGCATGTTTTTAAATTTATTGGTGTATATAGTTATAGTCATGCTTTGAGGAGGTCAACACTGTTTCTTCGCATTGTCGTTTGATGTTACTGTACAATTGAAATCTCATTTTAAAGGACAGGGAGAATGTACCACAGATGCTTTTAGCCACATCCATGATTCCTCTGGCTCCGTGAGACGCTATCACTTGTTGTTTGGGTCTGCTCAGGTCCTCAAACCACACAGATCTGCTCAATGCAGACCCAATGATGCACGGTCTTTACATAGCTAGTGGCACCTGTCTCCTTACTGACTGACACCACAAAATGAAATCAGGCTGTGGTGCCTTCAAGAGCCCTCAACCCAGCTGCAGACTTTAAATTAATGATTTGAGCATCACAAATGTTTCTTTGTTCATGAAACATTTGTGAATCCGTGTGGGTCACAAGTGTTTACAGCATGTGTTGGAGTCTGGCTCGGACCCTTTACGGTTATAAATGCAGAGCAGAATCTGCCACAGGATCGGGATTATTATGTCGCTGTTACATTTAAAGGTAAAAATCTGTAACAACACACATTTTAACTGACCTGTTTAGAGGTGAGGATCATGCAGTTGTTGTGACGGTGGTTTCACTGAAGTCTGTTAGTGTGTTTGTTTTTGCCTCCACAGCTCAGAGATGGAGCGAAACACTCAGCTGCTGTGTGAAACTTCTTGGCACCAGACAGGCGAGGAGTCCACCACCCCGTGGTGTTGTTTACATGTAGGACTTTGTACATATATGAATATAAATATCTTTATTTTTGGACGAGACGAGAAAACTAAGGACAGATTTAAACACTGAAAAGCACTTTCTGTTCACGCTCATGTGCTTCTGGAGCCTCTGTGTTTTGGTTGAACTGTAACCTGAGCCGATGTGTAAAGTAGCACCTGACGTGGGGCTATTTTGGTCCCACCAATAGTACAAACTACCCCTTGGACACCCCACCACCCTATGTCTGACCTCTTAAAAAAAAACAACTAAACTAGTGGCTGCTGTCAGTTCAGTGTTACCTTGCGCTTTAAAGGGGCATTAACTGATGTGTTGCCTATAGTAGTGAACAGTGGGAACTGCAAAAATGCTCATATACATGTGGAAAAAAAAACCCTGCATGTCAATATCTCAGGACTTTAATCCCCCAGAAGTACAACAGTCAGTGAAGATGTTGAAATTTACACACTGGATTACACTGCTGTTTCCTTACTCCACTCTTCTTATGTCTACCTGGTTAATTTTTGAGCATATTTTTCGTAAAGTGAAAATGTTGCAAGAAAACCTTATAATGAGTTGATCCCAGCATGCAAAGCACTCTGGAAAATCCTTTTGTTCCTTCCCAAATTCCCAAATGCCACCATTTTAACAGATCACATGGAGAAAGCCATGTCTCCTAAAGGAAAAGTGGTCTGTTATTCATTTGATATTTTACAATAATAGACCAGATTATCTGAATAGTAATGATCTGAGTATGAGGATGTGTATCCCACCTCTGGTAGCTGGTATAGATTCCAGCCGCCCCACAACACTGAATTGGATGAGCGTACAAGAATGTGTTTGTTTCGTCAACAAGCTGCCATCAGCACCGGTGACTGACTGATGGTGTTTGACATCAGTAATACCAGCTTTGGCCTAGAAGCTTTGTGATGCCAAGCTTCTTTTTTTTTTTTTGGCACTGAAAAGAATTATGAATGTGGACTAAAGTCAGACTCTGCAGTTTGTTTTGCTGCCATCTTTCCAGGACAAAGTACTTCCTTTGTGGGGTAAAATATCCCATTAAACACAAGAGTGTCGTTTAGTTCTATGGGAACTTAGTGAAGGATCGGTTGAGTTATTTTCAGCGTGCTTTGCATGATTTCACAAAATTGGGAGGTCAATTCCAGTTAATCTGGATACACTTAGATACTGAAGGACATTTAGCATTAAAACGGTTTCCTGAAATAAGCAGTGTGTTCTTAATTTGAAGGTCCAGTTGGAAACTTCCTGGTAACTGTATGTGCGTCAGAAGTTATGTTTTTGGCCTGATTTCAAGATAAAGTTCTTTGCGTAAATGTTTACTTTTGCATTGTTACACGGTTTCCTCATCACTGTAAAAACACTGTGCGATAGGCTTCCTTTTGCTCTAAATTGGAGTGTATTTAATCCTTCTCAATCAGCTGGATCCATCAATTTTTATTGTTCCAGCACTAAACTATGACTGGGAGCTGTTGCACACTACCTCATAACTGTGTTTTGAAATATGAAGGCCTACCTCCAAATCCAATGAGTAAGAAGTACTTGAATACCTGACAACTTGTGTTCTTTGCACATCGCACATACTGAGAAGCTGCTCGAAGAGAAAAATGTATTTTTGTACAATAAAAATAAAAACAATGATATCAAAACTTCAATTGTCTCTCATTTGTGGGCCTTAAACTGTATGTTGTGCTTGTAATTTGCAAACTCTGTAAAAGCACGCTTTGTGTAACTTCCCAAAATGACATTAATCAGTCAAAAGAAAAGAAAAGACTGATTTATGTCTAAAGTGTCTTTTATTATGTTTAGAGACATCAACAGAAGTAAGATTAGGACTAGGCTGCACTTTGATGTAATACCACTTTGGACCACAAGATTGTGTAGTGAGTCAATGCAACCTTTATTTAAACCGATGAGATACCAAGAGCAAATTTCTTTACATTGACGCCAAAAAATAAAGGCAAATGTGGAGGAAATAGGGGAAATATTGGCTTGACAAGGACTCCAGCTTTGGAGAATATGAAGGAAGGTATAAAGTTTTGGACTTTTAACTGTATTTTTTAAAATAAATTTTACAGCTTTTCCTGCTAATAAATACCTCTTCCACAGCCATTCATACTAGACCAAATTAGATAAAGTATTAAACAACAAATGTTCCTGTCTACAATAAAAATTTCAGTAAAAAAAATATCAGTCAACAAAAATATATTTTATAATTACAGGTAGGGATGGGTATCGTTTAGGTTTTATCCGATACCGGTGCCAAACCGGTACTTTTGAAACAGTGCCGGTGCTCAAACCGGTGCTTAAAGAATGGAGAACACAAAATTGGTCCAAAAACCTCTCATGTTCAGCTGTTTTTTTGTAAAAAGATAACAATGTTAGCCTTTTCTGCAGCTAGAGGGCATATATGGTATCACTCTTGGCTGGAAGCAGTGCTTAAACAATGGAAAAAACACAAACTTTGTCCAAAAACCTCTCATGTTTAACCGTTTTCCACTTTTTCTTTGGTCATTTTAGCCTTTTTGGCCAGGGTGAAGGCCGCATGTAACTACGACGGTGTTTGCTAGTTCACCTTACATGCATTAATTTAATAACGTGGTGAGTAGGGCTGGGCGATATGACCCAAAATTCATATCTCGATATTTTTTACCTGGACGGCGATATAAGATATATATCTCGATATTTTTTTTAAAAGCCATAAAGTAAGAACAAAAAGAGAGTTCTTAGTCAAAGCTGTGTCCCAGATGTCACACAGGCACTTTTATTAACATAGAGCATAGATGTACATAAGATTTACTCAAAAATAAATTATGAGCATTTATTAAATAATAATGCTCCATAAATAAAAGAAAACAATGTTGTTTTTGTGCATAACAAAAAGCTCACAATTGTGCAGTCAAAATGTAAACTAAAAGACGCTGAGCATAGTAACAAAGACAGATTTCACAGCTGCTCTGTTCCCAACTTCTACTGTGTGACTGACAGCATTGAGTTTGAAATCCTCTTGTAACCACGTCTCTTAACAGGTGCCATTTATAGTCCTTATACACAGTAGGGTAATATTACGTTGAAGCACAGTACGTATCACTCCGCAAAGGCTCCTCGGTAGCCGTAATGCTCTGACAATCCATCAAGCGGTGCAGCACCATAGCTTACCAAAGTTGTACTAAAACATTTTTGACAGATTGCTGAGCGCTGTGTACCACATAAAATCGGTTCGCGGCCATCAAGCACAAACAGAATTCATACATAAGGCGCGCTGTCAACTTTTGAGAAAATGCAAGGATTTTAGGCTGTGCAGCGCCTCTGGGCTGCATGGCGTTAGCGTGGTTAGCTCGTTAGCGTGGTTAGCTAGCTAACACGTTTACGGCGTCCAGCCCCACGCACGGCAATGTGCAGTAACTCGTTAACGGAGATTTGCCGTGTCCATCTTGTCGCTTCCTGCAGGTGAAGCGATGGGGGAGGAGGGGCGAGGCCGAGTAACGTTGCGTAAAGACAAAAGTGGACGAAAGAGAGGCAAACTTGCGGCTCCACAAGTATCCGATTGTTCAGTCTGACGTCACTAGCCGTGTCTGGGTCTAAACTCCGCTGCAGGTCCATATATCAAACGATCACTATGGCATTACTGAGAGTTGAAAAACTGTCTAAAGTCTTCATCTTTAATAAAATGATCAGCGTTCTGCTCTACCAGGTGTAACAATTGAGTTTAACATCCAGGCATCCATGAAAACGGAATTTATGACATTTAACGGAGTTAGAAGTTAGCAGGAAGTTAGCTCGCTAGCTTCTATCTAAATACAATATAGCATGTCCTGACTGCAGGGTTTTGGAAACAAATTAAAACGTACAGCTCTGCTATCACTTCCAACATAAATGAAGACAGAAAACTAAACAGCAGTGACGTTTGTAGGGCTACTGAAGTTTGGCTAGCTGGTATATAATGATAATGACCGCTAGCGACACAGCTATGTTAGCATAATATAAACAAGCTAACTTTTTTTCCACTCGATAAAAGTTAACGTGAGTGTTCTCGGTGGTCAGGAACAAATGTAATCGCATGGCAGGATGCTGTAACAGGACCAAACTTCAGCCAGGAGAACAACTGAGAGAATACGAGGTTAGTCATTCATATACTGCTGCATGGGCTGGGCGGTATACATCCTAAGGTTTTAAAAACTGAGCTTAAATAAATGATTAGCGGTAATAAAAGCTGAGGGAGGTCAACAGGGATCACTGACTGTTTTAGGAGCTTTTTGAGATCAAATCGAAGAAAATACATAACATTAAACATGTTAACAACACAAAAGCCATATTAAACGCAGACTACTTTAGACCCGGAAGTAGGATTCGTCGCGTCATCATTGAACAACCGGATAATTATAACGTAACATAGACTATATCGATATAAAGGATATTGTCACACCTTATATCTCGTATAAAAATATATCGATATTTTTTAAAAACTCGATATATCGCCCAGCCCTAGTGGTGAGCCTACTCAATGTAAATTACACACGAACAACATTAAGCTACTCACGCAGAGAAGAACGGCTGCTGCTGCCATCATCATCCGTCATCATTTCTGCTACACTGGCAGGGCTAGGGGCCAGGACTCTCCTCTTCGGGTTTTTGGGGGATGTTGCTAACTCCGGGTCCGATAACAGGCACCACACCCGCAGTAGATGTGCTCGGTGTGAGGTCTCGCAGCAAGCTATCAAATACGGCGCATTTCTCGGCTTTTAAAAAAAACGCTATGCGTCGCCAGGTGTTTCATCAGATTTGAGGTGTTACCTCCTTTGACAGTATCACAGTATCAGCTTAAAGCACTTGTTGCAGGCTGCTGAGTTTGCATCTTTTGCTGTGAAGTACAGCCAGACTTTTGACCGCTTCGCCCTGGGCGTTTTTAATCTGTAGCTCTGCTCTAAAAGAACGTACGTACTCTCCTCGGAAACGTAAAATGATTGGCTAGAATCTAAAGTGTATCACAGCTCAGGAAAAATAAAGCACCGAAATGTGCTTTTCGGTCTGGTTACTACCGTTTATGTCAGAACCGATACCGGTACCCATCCCTAATTACAGGACAGTCTAACTAAACTTTCTGTAATTTTACACAATTATGATGTAAAAACACCGACACGTGCAGTTGAAATTGCACTTCTTAGGCGGTTACTAGGGAATTATGAAAGCCCGAGGATGATTTCCTTATTTCTGTAACAAAAGCAGAGGGTAACTAAAATCAGTAAAATAAGATGACAGGGAATTATTGTCAATATAAAAATCGTATGAAATTAAGATAAATTGAAAATTAATACATAGTTCGGTAAAAGTGAATGAATCTTTTAACTATTAATTTGTAAACTCAGTAGTCGTCATTGCTCAGGGATGTTTTTGTTATGGACACAGTAACAATCAAAGATCTGAGAGACACTTTTGTAAATCCAGTTGTAAGAAATGGTCAATTTGTTGATCTCCAAGGGATTGTTCCCAAGTATTTGGAAAACACCCTTGCACACAGGCAATCCTTAAGTTACACTTACATACCAATTGGGATTCTACGGAGCCCCCCAGGGGACATGGGAGAAAAAAAAATTACGGAGGAAAAAAAAAAAATTAGGGAGAAAAAAAAAAATTAAGACGGACTTTTGCGAGATCTCGCAAAAGTATTGTGAGCGCTCGCAAAAGTATTGCGAGATCTCGCAAAAGTATTGCGAGCGCTCGCAAAAGTATTGCGAGCGCTCGCAATAAGTATTGCGAGATCTCGCAAAAGTCTGTACCATAGACCTCCAAATCAGCACTGAAACCTTAGAAACAACCACAGCGATGGAGGACACACACCCATTTGAGCGATTCATAGATTTTTACTTTGAGCTTGGACTAAACTATAAAGACATTAAAACTGTGCTTTGCATTAGACACAGTTTTCATATAAGCGAAAGACATCTGAAGAGAGTTCTTAGCGCAAGGGGACACACTCGCCACAAAGCGTACTCTGACCTGGCCGTCTTGGTTGAATTTATAGACAACCAATTGCAGTACTCTGGGCAGCTTCACGGATACCGATGGATGTACGCTAAATGCAGGGAACATGGACTACGCGTGAGGAAAGAGGATGTGCGCTTGGTTTTGAAGGAGCTGGATCCCCGAGGCGTCGCACTGAGGCAAGCAAGACGTTTCAGGCGGAGGAACTATTTTTCAAAAGGGCCGAATTTCATCTGGCACATGGACTCCTACGACAAACTGAAGCCATATGGCATCTGTATCAATGGTAGTATTGACGGTTTCTCGAGAAAAATAATCTGGCTTAATGCATACACAACAAATAGTAATCCGAAAGTGATCGGGGGGTATTACATAGAAGCGGTGCAGCGTTTAAAGGGCTGCCCTAGAGTTGTGAGGGGCGATCTTGGAACTGAAAATGGCCATGTTAGAGGCTTTCAGCGTTTCCTTGTGCCCGTGGCTCCTAACGACACCCCTGAGAGTTACTTGGAGGGAGCAAGTACCGCCAATCAAAGGATTGAATACTGGTGGCGTTTTCTTCGCAGCCAGTGTCTGGAGTTCTGGTTATCCTTATTTGCAGACATCAGAGACAACGGGTACTTTGATGGTGGGTTTCTGGACAAAAACCTCCTTCAGTTTTGTTGCATGGGACTCATCCAGGTGAGTTAATAAAATCAAATCAAATCAAATCACTTTTTATTGTCACATCACATGTGCAGGCACACTGGCACAGCACATGCGAGTGAAATTCTTGTGTGCGAGCCCCACAAGCAACAGAGATGTGCAAACACAACAACACAAACGAGCAAAATACAAGAATGGCCAACCTGAAACTAATAAATATATGTACAATATATAATAGTGTATGCATTTCTGGATGTGTATACTAAATATTTTCCTACGTGTGTGTGTGTGTGTGTGTGTGTGTGTGTGTGTGTGTGTGTGTGTGTATACACATTTTTACAAATTAAATAGTAAAAAAAATAAATAAATAATAATAATAATAATAATAATAATAATAATAATAAAATATATAAAATATACAGAGTTGAATATGTGCAAAACAAGTGGCATTTATATACAGTGTGGAGTGCATAACGTTGAAGTTCCAGTAGTGAAGCTGAGGTGTCTATGACGTGTTCAGCAGTCTGATGGCCTGATGGAAGAAGCTGTCTCTCAGTCTGCTGGTACGGGACCGGATGCTGCAGAACCTCCTTCCTGATGGAAGCAGTCTGAACAGTTTATGGCTGGGGTGACTGGAGTCCTTGATGAAAATATGTTTTGTTGCGTGCCTGGATGCATGCGTGTGTGAGTGAGAGATAAAGGAAACTGAGGAAGTGAAACGTCTCCTGTACTCGTTTGTGGTGTTCCCATTATCACAAATGTGGAAGCCAACTGCTCAGCCTCTGTGTGGTGGTGGTGGTGGAGGACCCCCACCTGTTTTTCAGGCCTCCGTTTTTTTTCTAGTGGCTATAACGGGTCACATTTGAGCATACAGAGTAAGCAAATATGTACTTGTAATGTGCTCAGATAATTTTAATAAGTGTTTACAGAAAGACAATTAATGTAGCCTCTAACTGCAATTGATTTACATAGGACAAACAGACCAAGCACTATGGCTCATAATACAATTACACCTTACCTGTTTGGACTATATTTTTATATTTCATTTTTACTTGCTGCCAGGCACGTTTGGGACCTGTTGGGTTGCACCTGCGCTCACATCACGTCACAAAATAAAATGTATAAAATAAAAAATAAAATATAATAAATAACGTGTTAAATGGGTGGAAATCCCTAGATCAATGTTTAAATTAACACTCACGCATTGACTCTGTCGGCTATTTTTTGCCATGCATGCTCCCTTTCTTTTGCAGCTGAGGCTGTGTTACTTTTTTTCTGCAAAATTTGCATGTTATCGGCATATGCTGCCATCAGAATTTCGGCCTCAAGCGCTGTAAAATACATTGACCGCGCCTTCTTTCCCTCCGTCTCCATGGTGACTCGCTTAATCTGTGCTCCACTAATAAGGGCTTTATGTATCCTCGTGCGCGTGCTTAACTTGGGGTTAAAGCAACTCCGCGTTGATTGAACTAATTGTTATCAGCCTTTCTGAAACCGAATATTCCGAGTTGGACAGTTCGGGGTTACTCAACCCTGAGTATCGTTTTTCACTTCCTGAAATAGGGCCCTGTACCAGGTTTAGGGAATGGAGAGACTTGCAGGAAGAAAGAGACAAGACAGGGAGAAGCGGGTGAGAGGAGCAGGGAGTAAATGAAATCAAAAATTGTGTAAATACTATAATTTAGGTTTAAGCAATCGGCCGCCTTAAGGAAGAGCTCAACAACCAAGACTACAGTAACATCTATGTTGTTTATGTTGACATGGCATATGAAATTTTCTTATCTATAATATTAACTATTTACAATTTGGAATTATTTCGATTGGGATATCAAAATAACTTACAAATACAAAATACAATGATCAGTGACATAAAACAAATTGATTATTATGAGGTGAGTAGATGAGCCAAGCAGGTAGTAATAAGACTAATAGTACTAATGTAAGATATCACAGCATAACAGTAACCGTAGTTAGTGTGTGAAACACTTGTACAGATGACATTAGGTAAAGTACATGATTACAAAAATGCACATGATTGTTTAAAAATAATAAATTGCATAAATCTAATAAACCTTCCTCTCAGTGAGTGAGTTGTCTCATCGTGATTTGCGTATATGTATATACGTACATGCGATCGCATTTCTTAAATTTCTGTATTCTTTTTAACAGGATGAGCTGGATGACACTGCACAGGTTTGGAATACACACTCCATCAGGCCATCAGCAAACATCAATATCCCCAGTGGTCGACCTAATGTAATGTATACATTACCTGAGCTCTACGGGACAAGAGACTTCCTTTGCCCCACTGAAGAAGAACATGTTGAAATGTGTAAAACTGAGTGTGTTTTTCGACTGACCAAACCATGTGACCCCGATGTATATGAACTGTGCAATATCATCATGACTGAGTCCCATCTGACTCCACCAACAGACTCATATCAGGCTGTGAACTTGTACATGCATTTAAGAGAGAACATCATGGCATTAGTGTAAATTGCATACACTGCAGCAGAGAACATTACTCAAAATTGACCTGTGATATGTGCGAAAGCTAACTTCTGGATGTTAAACAGACTGTAAACTGTAAGCTTTCTAGTACACAGTCATTTATGAGAATATCTTATATAGAAATATTTATTGTTGTGTTCCAGGAGGGTCAGTGAACTAAAGTATAAAGGGGAGTCTCTGCCTGTTAATGATATTCTGAGTGTTCTTTAGCACAAAAACACTGTAATGTTCTGTCAAATGTTATCAAGTTCCATGTCTATGTGTATTACTTCGAATTACTTTAACTGTGTATTTGGCTTGATACATGGATCAAAACATAAGACATCTTAATTTAATGTGTTAGGAGTTTTAATGTACAGTGTTTAATCAGATAATGGTGGTTTATGTTGAGTATTTTGTAATAATTTTTAAATGGTGAGTTGGTTTTTATTTACACCATCTGTATTTGTTAATGATGGGAATGTTTAGTTGTTGATATTGGCTAGAATACTGTTTAAAATCGAAGAGATATGATATTATGCCTTGCTGCTTTATATATATTATAACGCCAACTGTCACATTGGCAGGCTACATGAAATGGTACTAAGGGGCATCATGATCTGAGAGGGGGCACCTTGGCATTTTTCTGAACTCCAGTTTCTCTGGCTAAAAATATAGTTATTTCATGTCATTTTTGCTTCTTTTTTTTTAAACTATTTATTCTGATTCCAGAAGAGCTTTAGTTTTTTAATGTTGGTTAAACAAAACTAAAAAAATAAAGAACTAAATAGAGACCTTTTGAACTCTTAGAATTTCTAATAGATATAAACATTCTTTTTTTGTCACTGAATTTATCTGAAGCTTATTTTATCAGCTGAATAACAAATTCTTTGCACCCACCTGTTCTGTTGATGAACAGCAATTTCATTCGAATGCTATTTTTGCAAAACTCACCACTTCTGAAAGGATGATGTGTTGTTGAACTACCGGACAAATAAACTGAAATCTAATCAATTTCTAATTATTTTTGGACTATGTAGTACAGACAACTAAAAAATTGCAAATGACAAAAGCATATCGACAACATCTGTGTATTGACTGCCTGTGTTCCCAGGCACTTTAATTTCAGAGAAAGGTAGACAGAAGTGCATAATCTGTCAAAAATGTAGCAATACTTTATAATTAACCATATATACTATTTAATCTAATTAGAAATCCTGGCCTACAATCTTGTTTATCCTAGAAACTGTTAAATCTGATTATCATTGCTTGTTAATTTGTAATTATATAAGACAGTATAAAGAATTGTGAATCATCTGTATGTCACATTATGGCAAAGTCCTTTCAAAAAAAAAAAACTTGTGATGGCAATATGATTTTTAACAAAACAACTAGTAAACATTTTGGAAGCTAATCAAGGGAAAATAGGACTTATTGTTACAAGATGATGTTTATAGGTCACATCAGCTTTAAGAATTTGTAAACAGGGTCTTATCATTAACTTTCAATAACTTCTTTCGCAACCATAGTGACATTCTTTACTAATATTAATGGACTTTTCACCCTAAAATCAAATTTACAAATTTTTCTGTTCGCTAGCTGTAGTATTCCTTAATCCACATTGTTTTAGTGTGAGTTGCCCAATTTTAGAGATATTGACTGTACAAGCCTACCCCTCTCGTTTCACATGGTACTTAATGCTTAGTAGCAAAGTCCTTATGTAGACCTTATGTAGCTTCATGTTGTTTTTCAACAAGGAAGAGATCTCTACAGCTAATATCTCCCAAAACTAGGCAACTCACGACAAAACATTCTAGATGGATAAACAGCAAGCCAATGTGTGTCACTGCGGGGTATGCAGGTGTGTTGAGAGAACGTACCCAAAAGCAGACAAGGAGAGAGAGAGGACAATCAACTTAAAACAAAAGCGAGCCTTTATTCTGGCTGATGGCTGGAGTAAAAGAAAATAATGACAATGTGTACAGCAAATTTTGATGTGATCTGTCCCTCTAACGCTAAACACAAACCTTGTTTTCAACAGAAGTTAAAGATGTGGTCATTTTCAAAGAATTTTAAACAATAAAGAGTCCTTGTGAAATCTGACCTAACATACAACTAAACCATCAGAAAATTAAATTTGTGACTGCTTGTTATACGGCTGAATATATCAAATGCTTCAATGACAAAATGAAACAAGACAGAATTTATGAACTCAAGGATAATCATACAAATAAAAATTACAGCTCTAACCATTAGTACACTCATCAAGTTCAAATGATGTCCATTTCAAAGTAATTGCTGGAAAGGACATTGTCGAACTCTGTGCGAAATTCAGGATAAGAACTGTAAGTGCATGGCACTTCAAGGGTAGCTCCACAGGTGTGAGCAACAGGCCTTCTGTTGAGCCCAGTTTCAGCATTAAAACACACCAAAATTTTGTCAACACATATCACAGAAGATCCTGTGCAGAAGCGCAGGATTTTTTCAGCTTTGGTTTCATCAGCGTTTTTAACATAACGCTGAAGATGGTTAAACGTTGTTTGTTCTCCGTGAGACAGCATGATTTTTGTTGCTTCAAATAGCTGCACTAGTCTTTTGCCTGTGGCCTTCTTTGTCTCATACAGAGATAACACACTTTCCTTGTCTGCCAGTTTCAGCTGCAGATGTGCCATGGGTGTGGAGAAGCAATCCATTATATACTTTGGCTCTTGGAGAATGGCCTTATGAGCCATTGTTTCAATGGCAGGCTGCATGTTGTTCTTAGGTGGTAGGAAGTGGGAACCCATCCTTGTAAAAAGGTCAAGCAGGTCCTCTTCATCATTTTCATCCATTGTGCCTTGGAGAGCCTTCTCAACAGCTGATCTCTCAACAGGAGGCAGATAGCTGAGAAACGATGCAATCAGAATGTCTACATCAACTGAGTCCATTCCGTGGATGCAGGCTAAAATGAAAGCCCTTGACAGCCTCACTGGAAAGACACCATGGTCTAGTAAGCCTTTCACCCATATCTGCCCAACTGCTTGCCATTCAGCCTCACTAAAGTCTGGCCTCAGCCTTGGAACTCGTTCATTTTCACCTTCACACTGTTCCAAAAATTGCTCCCAAAATGCAGTGTAAACCTCCCTTGACACCCCAGCATCATCAACAGCATTTTCATTTACAAAGTTCATCTTTAAAGTCACATTCAGAATGCGACTGTCCATAAATACAGCCAAAAGATCATCAACAACTTTTATCCTGCGAATTGATACATGTAGGGGGCTCTGTGGGTCTCCTGAATTTGATGGGGAAAGTTGGTTGCTTGAATCTAAACGCAAACCTTGTGCGATGAAATTCAGTCCATGGTCCTGAGTAAAAGACAAAACATGCACATTCCATAAGAAATGCAAATGAATTGTACAGATTACACAATATCAATGTTCTGAAAAAGTTTGAAATTTATTTGTCTAATTTTAGTGGGCTGTACATTCCCAAACCATGGTTGCACTGACAATTTATATATAACATTAACATTGTGGCCTGATGGATGTCCTTGTATGCCTCACAGAAAATTATACAAGTGTTCTTTACATGTATGAGAAGACTCACTTCTGTGCAAAATAGGTAGAGAACACAATAGTGACACCAAAACAATGTCTCACTGCTGTGTTATGTAAATAATTTGATTTCAAGACTAAATTTCCTGTTTAATCTTATGTTAATGTAAAACACTGGAATTGTCTCTCAACTGACAATATCCTTTTAATTCAAATAGACCCACAAACTGCCATATCCTCAGAAAATAGCATGACATTTTTGGCATCTCTACAGTATGTAAAGGTAGGTGTTTATGGTTGCCTGAATTGATCCATCTTACCTGTGCAATCTGGGGTGCTTCCTCTTGTATTGACTGCATATGGGGTGTGGTCAAGCCATTAGCTGAAGACAATGGTAGCAGGAAACCATCCATAGGTAATCCATTTGTGTCGGCATTCTGAGAAGGAAGTATTGCATTAATTGACAACAGACACCTTGGCCTATTCTAAGTCATGAATGTTCTTAAAAAGTCTGCAAAATATGTCAATAGGTATTAAGAAATAGAACAAAAATACACCACTTTATTTTCAGCCTACATGTCTCACTTACAAGAGTAAAAAGACATATTACAGTGGAATCCCACAGGTTTTTATCAGATCTTGATGTACTTATTGCTACTTAAAATGTTGTATTACTGCTGCAAAAAAATCAAGTTTTAAACAAACAAGAGATGAATTCTGATTAATAGAAATCGAGCAATTCTTCCACAGTACTGTAAGTTATTTCTTTTAAGATCCAAAAGAATATTACAGAAAATAACACACATGCTTAAATTTTGTCCAAGCAGGAATGCATGATCAGCTTTTTTAAAATCAGAACTATGCAAGTTACTGAATTTGATTATTAATAAATTTCCATATTTTGTCACACTTGAACCATATCAACCACAACTGTCCATGGTCTTACCTGTCTGAGATCCTCACTGTTGACATAATTCAGGGTTATCACGACTGTGTCATCACCATCTGCTCTGACAAGATCCTCTTCAGGATTCCATACAACCGTATCCGCTTCGTCTATGTGTGGAAAACGACATTCCAAATCTTCTGGAAGTTTGGCCCAGGACTCTAGTTTGAAGGATTTGTTAGGAACTATACTGGTCAGATCAATAATTTCAGAGCAGTGGTCAGGGAAATCATGATCACTTGAGTCAGTCTGCTGCCGCTGTCCCACGACAGTGTTTTTAATGTCTGTTGGGGTTGAATGCATATGATGGGATTTTCCTGGACTTTGTGTTGTCACTGCCTCACAGAGTGATTTCAGTTTTTTTGGATTGGGTTCCATCTGGAAATTGTGAATCTGTGAACCAGAAAACAAACACAAGACACAAACGAAAATAATTCAATTATTTTTTCAGCAGCCAGTCATTTTGTACATGTTAATGAATACAAAGCTGTAAGTCTTTCACAGATGTATTAAATGTACCTTACCACACAAGTCAACAACAAATTCCTGGAATAATTTCATCCTTCAGAAGTGCAAATATTCGTAGATGTACATAAAGCACTTGAATAAGACAACTCTTTATTGCAGTTGCACAGTCAAACCTAGTACAATAGTACAACAAAATTAGAAAATGTCGCATGTTACCACCGAGCACTACTAAACACAACAAAATACAGTAACTTTAAAGTGATCATTATTTTTAATAATAACTTTCTTATTTTAACAAACCTGTTTGCCAGTGTCACTGTCAGATGAATCCCCATGTTCAAGTAGATCTGGGACAAAATCATCTGTCTCACTGTCAAATCCAAGTAATGTCACCGGTGAATCTTCTTCAGTTATGCTGACAGAAAAATCCTCTTCAGATGAGGACTGAACTGTTAACAGTGTTTCATCTTTCGTGCAAATGTAAAATCTCAGGAGCTTCAATTTGGTTTGTTCATAAAGTTTGCCAACAGTGTCATCTAAAGCAATCGGATTTTTTTTAAAATCACAGATATCAATGACAAAGTCTTCAACTCTCCCTTTTGGCGAGTACCCATCTGGAAAAAACAGGTCCTTTCCCATTTCCAAAATCTTAGCTACAGTTGTAGTTTTTTCCACAGTTGCATGTCTTGTTCCTCCACCATTTCTGGTTCTCACTTGACGGTATTCATTACTGCTTAAATGAAGCCATCCGATTTCTATTTTTCTGCAGGTCTTCTCTGCTGCAGTATTTCTCTGTCTTGCCATCCCTTCACTTTGCTTTTGGAACACACCTGATGAACCACACAGCACTCCTTTGGTTTTTGATCTTACTTTCCGTTAGGGCTGCTCAATTAATCGAATTTTAATCACGATTACGATCTGGGCTTTCAACGATCATTAAAAATGACTGAGCCGATTATTAGCCCCTCCCTCATTTATCCGCGACACCTTAAAGGCCGGTCCGTGAAAATATTGTCGGGCATAAACCGGTCCGTGGCGCAAAAAAGGTTGGAGACCGCTGATTAAGAGGACCCGAGGGAAGCTCGGAAAGCTAAGCAGAAGTTATTTGGAGAGGAGAGTGACTGCTGTTGGTTGAAAAGAGTTAAAAAAAAAAAAAAAAACTTCAGTGGTGTTGCACACTATTTTATATTATTTTTTTAAAGTCATTGTTAACCCTTTAAAGCCGGTCAGAGCAGCACGCTCCGTTTTGTGTAACTATTTTTAAATCCCTGTAGAACCTGAACCGTGTAAGCTAGCGCAATAATTTGTTTTGCATATGAAACCGGAGGAGTTGTACTTACATCTTATGCCATCAGCTTGTCCTCGGTCACGGTTTCGTTCCACATATAGCTTTGCAAAAACTGCATAAAAAGCGCTTGCAGGAACAAAAACATAATATTCCAGAAACACGCTTTGCCGTTCCTATCAGCTGTTCGTAACACTTCCCACAGTGAAATGATGCACATGCTGTTTTCTTTGCAAATTTGCATCATAGGATTGTTTTTTGTTTTTCCTGCAGTATATAAAAATTGCTGTATCTCCAAAATAAAACTATGAAGACACTCAAAATAAATTTCCTGTGGTGGGAAACTATTTTTTGCAACTTTATTGTATTTAAAGTTTTGAGGGATAAACCTCTTAAACTTCTCCAAGTAGAAATATATGTAAAGAAAACAAAAGCGATTTTCAATTTTTTTTGTAGTTTATTGCACTTTTTTGCAATTTATGTAATTACTATGCACTTAATGCATACATATTATTAAAATATGGGCTATAACAGTTGTATTGATGTATAGCAACTTGAAATGCTCCCACAAATGGCACTACAGCATGTAAAAAAAAATAATATAAGCTCTGGTGGACTTGGTTCTATAGTAGGTCTTAAAGGGTTAAATAAATATCGTCAAATAATCGTGATCTCAATTTCAGTGAAAATAATCGTGATTATCATTTTTGCCATAATCGAGCAGCCCTACTTTCCGTGCCGCAATTTTATCTCTTAGGTTCTGCAGAACAGTCTCTTTATCTGTGCTGTACTTAGTTTGTTGACAGAAGAACTGGACAGCTAGTCTGTCACCATATGTCCTTATGTATTTTGCCATTTGTCCATCAGTCATGACGGACAGCACTGCCTTATCCACCTGCAGACATAAAACATTAGAGAAATGGTATTAATATACTTTTACTCTAGGAAGCCACACTAGCACACATGGAATACTAACTGTATTAGAATAGAGTTCTTAATCACTGTTCATGATCATTATCAAAAGTTACTCTGTCAACTTCTGTCTTATTACTTTACTGTTGCTGTGTTAGTATTAGTATAGTAATAGTAGTAGATATTTATATATGTTGGGAGAAAACCCTGCAAAAATAAACCCAGGAGGAATAGAGACACAATGAGACAAAGTTACTTTTTTATGCTTAACGTGTACACGGGTGAGCTGCTGGAAACAACCCACAACCATGGACAGTGGCTTGGCATTTTTATAGGCACAAATCACAGAGACAGTGAGAACAGGATAAGAAAATAATAAACAGATAAAATAAACAACTCCATATATGGTGCTAGTCTCGTCAGCAGAGAGCTGGGAGAGATAAAACAATCTGAAACAATATGTCCCCGAAACAATATGTCTTTGCTGGGAAAGTCTAAAAAGACACTTCTAAACTAATCTAACCACAGACAAAGGGCATCTTTGTACATTTAAAAGAAGGTAAAGAAACATAGAATCATTTTTCCTGTAGCAATATACTACGTTACTAAAAAATATTTTGCTAGTAAGGTATAAGTAAGGTAAGTTCCACCAAGTATTTTGTGCCATGCTGTCCATGTTACCATGGTAATGGCACAGCCAGATAACAACATCCAAATTCATGGGCTGCAACCTCTTTTTTTTTTTTAAACTGTATTTATCACATTGTCCAAATTCATGGGCTGCATCCTCCTGAGGACGCTTTTGTAGACCGATTATGTCACAGCGATGCACCGAAGGCTATCCAATTTCGTAGACTCCTTTTTTTTTTATTTGCACAGAAATGTACAACAATTCTGGCAATCTCTACAAAGATTCTATTTTAAATTCGTAAACTCCTCCGAATGCAGCAGACAAATGCGTCCTCCTTTTCACCTATTTTTTTTAAATTATTGAACTTTATTAAGAAACAGTATACAGAACATGTATACAACCAGAACAAAATTAACATATGCCAGGGGGTGTAATACAAAGAATTACATTCACTTTTCACCGAATTTGAAGGATGGGTCCGGTGTGTGCTTCGTGGCCCATATCCCAGAATTCAAAGTGCGGCCCAGCCAAACTCCAGTTTCCGGTAATGGCGGCCGTTAATAAGTTTTAAAATGACCGTTATTAATCTTTCTGGGTCACAAATTTTTTTTAAACACATTTCAGGGGAGAACGTGGGTGTATAAACTTGAAATATCTTCTCGGTTTATCAAGATATCGCATATTTGCAAAAGTGCTTCGACGTTTTCCTTGATGTCTGTTACCCACCAGCTCGATAGGTAGCCGAGAGCTCAAGGGTCACTAAAGCCGCCAAGAACGGCACAACTCGCGGCATATTATTTTCAGATCACCGCGGACTTTAGCTACTCAGGCTAAACTTAATATATAAAACACTTAGACAACCTAAAAATGTTAATGTTTGGCTTTTTTCAGTGTTTCATTTGTTCGTGAGTAAAACGGTTTGGCTGAGATTAAAGTTATTAGATTAAATTCGATAAAATAAAACTTTATTAATCCCCCGGGTGGGTTCCACATTGGTTTTACAGCGCTTAATCAACGTCACACAGAAAACTGATTAAACAGAAGTGCGAGATGGTCGAGAATTTACTCCAGTGTCGTCTTATATTTTAGATAGAAAGGAGCAGACGGACGAGCTTATTACACTCCACCGAGACAGCGGTGACGCTAATCAGAAGGCTAGACCGTCCAATTTCCCCAGCCGTTCTGAGAACCCGGCCCACGTAGACCACGAAGCCCGAGTCCTCGGGAGGATGCAGCCCATGAATTTGGACACGATTTGAAATTTCAAAACATATGTGCACTTAACGAGTTATGTTTAATGAACCTGAACATATTTACAAGAATTAACATTAAAGGCCTGCATATACGACCTCGGTTTTTCAACAAGTTACTCGCCTTTTGAACCGCGGTGTTTAATGCTTTGTTGTTTATACGTACTTTGTCTTGTTGCATGTGCATGATGTCGTCGTGTGGGACCTCTCTTGACCGCAAGAAATGTTCTAAATCCTCCTCCATGTCCGCACCGTATGGAGCCCCGTACCGTAGCACCGCACCCTTCAACTGAAACGCTATCAAAAAGGAGCGGGATCTTTTGCGAGATCTCGCAATACTTATTGCGAGCGCTCGCAATACTTTTGCGAGCGCTCGCAATACTTTTGCGAGATCTCGCAAAAGTCCGTCTTAATTTTTTTTTTCTCCCTAATTTTTTTTTTTCCCTCCCTAATTTTTTTTTCTCCCATGTCCCCTGGGGGGCTCCGTAGGATTCTGCTAATTATCTAAGTAGCTGAAAAACTGATAGCTGATCAGTTTCACTTATTTAAACAGCGATTGTACTTTTTAACACCAAAAATGGAGTTTAGTCTTCAAGCCAATCATTCCATTCTTTGATCATTTTTACAGAAAAGGTAAAAGCATTTGAAACTGTTATGACACTGTATATTGTTCTCCAAAACAGATAATGGTAATTTTTCCTCTGTGTATTTCAGCAAACTGTATATGGTTCAGGAGCTCAAAAAATAACTTCAACCATATTTAAGTGCGTACCCACAGGTGTTCCTCAAGGTTCAATCCTAGGTCCTCTTGTTTTCTTTGTATATTAATGAGTTTCCATCTGCTTGCTCTGGAGCTAATATGTGTATGCAGATGATGTAATAGTGAAACTGCTGCTAAACAAGCGTTACGTCTGAATCATTCTCCTTTTCATTTAAATGCATCTAAGACAGCGTGCATCTTTTACCAAATCAAGTGGAAAAACCAAAATCAGGATGTTCTGAGTCAAATGTTTAGATATCAACTCTTAATTAAACTTTAAGTCCCAAATAAAAAAAAAAAAAAAAAGATTTGTAATATAGTTTAATATTGACAACTTAAATATATATGAAATACGTTCATACAGCTTAAGTTACATACATTTTGTCCTCCATATTATTTTAGTATTATTTTGTTCAGCTCAGTTCCTTTACTCTTCATAGATGCATTAAAAACCCATATCATGAGTTTAGTGCATTTATCAAATACATGAATTTGCATCTTTAATTAAATCAATTATGAAACAATATAGCTCCTCATTGATTTGGTTCATTACCACCAGGATAAAAAGAGACCAAATTACACATTTGAATAGAGAGGGCTATATTATTCCTTTAAAGGATGTCTGGTCTTAATGCATTTTCTGTAAAGGCTGTGCAACAGTGGAAGATCACACCCATTAGTTTCAAAGATCAGAACACATTTTCAATGAAAACTGAAGACTGTTGAATGATAATGTCAGTACTGAGCTAAGTTTTACTTTAGCCAGTATGTCCCTTCTCCTTATATAAAATTGATGCGTTCTGATTCTAGTGTTCTTTCAAGACCCAAACTGGGACTACAGCTGAAAATTAGCTCATGGCCAACTCTGGTGCATTTTCAACTAATTTTATTAACATTTCCCAGTTTTAAAATTAAATGTGTAAACTTATTTACATTGAAACAGGAATCTCACCCCTTTGGCCCACTTAAGATCAGAATGTGCTTTCTTTGCACAGTTAAGCCTCAGACATGTCTATAGACTGGTCAGCAACCCCTTTAAAGCGTGAAATGCTTTAAACTTTATTCCAAATTCTAGTTTGCGTTCCCTAGGTGGTCACAGTTGTCCCTAGCGACCTGCCATGGTTCACCATTTGTAGCTTCATAGTCCTAGAGACCAAAGTTACAATTACTGAAGTAAAATGAAAACAAAGCACAGGAAGAACAGTTTCAATAATCTTTATTTCATAAAAAAGTCAAATCGGCTTATCAGATTAAAGAAAGTAGAAACCAATAATAATAGTTAGCTGGCGAGGCATTTTACAGGGGGGCGTGTCTTCTGACAAACTGACCGGAGTGACCTCGACAGGCAGTACAAGTTTACCCAAAAAGTCAAGAAGGCGAAGTTTAAGACCGAACAGGAGCCAAAACAATGAGCCGAGTCAATTTTAAAAAGAAAAAATAAAGAGGGGGAGAAAGAAAAGACTTTGGCTGTAGTCGCATGAAGATGAACCTCAGACTTATGAGCAGCAGCCACTGAAAATCAAACACGTTTTCATAATCCAAATTACATCAAAATGACCAAAGAAGGGAAGAGAAGGGGAGAATTTGTCATTTTCTGCTCCCACTGCCCTCCATACTGCGAGTTAAGGACCCGTTTTATTTGGACAAACTAAGCGTTTGGTAGTGGTGGAGGATTGTTTGCATTTGTGGATAAATAAACCGTAACAGGATGTAGAAGGAGGGAAAAGGGCAAAGACATTCTACTGCTCCTGCTCCTACTTTTTAAAAGAAAAACAAAAGAAAAACAAAGCTCGTCTGGCAATTGAGGTTTTAGTCCGCCTCCTCTTCCTCCGATTCCGACTCTGCCGAGAGAAAACACAAGAGGACGAATCAGTCAAGACGCTGATCACTTTACAACATCTTGTGAATGAGTAAAACGATGATTTGATTGTGATTGTCTTTAAAGTATTTAAGACCTCCTTTTTCTCATGACTGTACAGTCATTTAAAGACTGAGACCTTTCCCAACTACCTGGTTGCCTCCAGCACCCTGTGCATGTGAAGAACTCGCCACTAAAAACCAAACAACATGCAGTCATCCTTTGCTCCAGTGAATACATCAGGACTAAACGCTGATCTGGTTTCAGAGGATTTCAAACAAGAAAAATACTCACTCTCCCAGGATTAGAGACTGTTTGTGACGCCTGGCAACCATCAGTCACTAGAGAAACTTTTATTCTGGCCAGTTTGTTAGTGCTGGGTAAAAATCAGTAACAAAAAGGCTGCATGGAAACCCCTTGATTGGTGACAATTTGTCTCAATTGCACAGACAAAACCTGCAAACTAGGAGCAACTGAGACAAAATACTTGCAAACCACTCGCCAAGTGGGTGTGAAACTTTTGACATAAGCCAGAATTGGAGAAATTGAACTTGTACCTCAACTCTGCAAATATATTGCAAAAAAGAAGCAACCGATGACTTTAGAGGAACTTTTTTGGACTTATTTCAAGTTTCCCTGCCACTCAGGAATAGTTTGCATCTTCCAAGCAAAGTACTTGTAACCAGGTTTTTGGTTCAGCCCCCTCTTGTGATCAATTTCGCCAAACAACAGCTCGTTTGGAAATGAACATTTTCCCTGGTGATTGTCGTTTGCAAGATTGCCACTTACTCTAGGGCCATTTATAGAGGCATTTTGCATTATACTTTGGCTAAAGCTACAGCTTCGAGTTTTATAACAAACATCCTGATACACTAGCACAGATGGCCAGCCAGATTATTATAATAATAATAATTATATCGCGCTTTTCAATGCCACTATTCATTCATTCTCTCACTCACACTGGTGGAGGCAAGCTACGGTTGTAGCCACAGCTGGTGCTCGACTTCCCATTACATGGCCACACCACAGAGCATTTGTGGTGCTTCAACCAGTTGTGGACCGATCGAGCTCTGTTACCTGACATGCTAGCATCAATTACCATGTGGGTAGTAGTCATGTGACTGTAAAACATCTCAAGCATTTCATATTGACCTGTGATTGAGTCAGCTAACAAGCTAAAACAAAGCTTTAGCAAATTCATATATAGTATAAACTCCTTCGTTGTCATAAATACACTCAGGTACATGTCTATACATGCCTTTAATCATACAACGTGACAGGTGCATGTCTAACTGGCCTGTTCAATGCAGAGCTCCTTTAACCTTTTAGTGGCCTTTCAGGTTTTGAGCATATGCCATCAGCTCTGAACACAGCTCCTCAAAACACACAAAACCCAGGAAGTGCAGGTTATTTCTCCATCTTTACCTTCCTCAGCATTCTTCAGCCACTCCACAAATTTTTTCATCTGCTCGAGGAAAACGCTCTTCCCCTTGGCAAGGTGGGCTTCAGTGTACCACTTCAGTATGGCCTCTTCACTCAATACATCCGCTGAAAGAGAAAACAGGACTGTGAGGAGGGCGGGCACATTAAACTTCCACCAGGAGAGCCTGAAACCTTTGTAAAGATTCAAAGAAACAATTTACTGATGCTTGGTGAGAGTTTCTCTATTAAAAACAATCTGGACTTCTGGGGGAAATCTAAGACCAATCAAAGCTGAAGCTGTGTGTAAAAAGGACAATGCCAAGCCAGACTTTCTAGTGTTTGGGTAGCAAAAAAAAAAAGAAAAAAAAAAGACACCAAGCACATTCAAGAAACAGCTTTTTAAAGTCAGGAAATGGGAAAAATGACCTTTCATAAACCTAAAAGACAACAAGACAAGCTGTCACAGCCAAGCTTTTTCCTCCTGCTGTAGCACCAACCTTTATAGAGGAGCACCACGATCTTCTGAAAGGCCTTCATGAAGTGGATGTTGTCGTAGCAGTACTCCTGGATCTTCAGCAGCAGGCTGAGCTCAGACAGACCCTGGGAGGTGAAGGCTTTCAGCAGAGGGCTGTATTGCTGTGGAGAAAGAAGCCGCTAAATTAGAGCATGTAAAGCTGCAGGGAGCAATACTGTGGTACACGTGGAGCAGTTTCCTTTCACCAACCAACAGTCTGGGACAGATTGATTGATGTACACGAGCTTTAACAGCTTCTCATGCAGCTTTGTGATTTTCTTCCTTAAAAGTTTTCAGGTCGGTCAAACAGACCAATCACATTTATCCATCTAACTCTGAGTTTCAATAGCAACCAAGATACTTGTAGACTTCCTGTTGGGTTTAGAAGGCACAAAGATGCCTTTTCAACTTGGGATATTACACGAGGCCACTGAATTTCATGCAAGCAGATTAAAATCAAGTGCTGGGGCTCCTTTATTGAAATACTGTAGGTGGCACCATAGACCCAATAAATACTACAAAACCTGCCTCTTGACTTTAAAATGCCAGCCTTCCAAAATGGGGTTTAGGGCATGTTTCCACTGAGATACATGTGTAACATCCCAAGATGGACAAAATGAATCAAATTTCACAGGTTAGTTTTGTAGGTGATGCTATTGAGGTGTTTTGCACCCCCACATGTGTTAGCCCCATAATAAAGTCTTCATTAGTCTTGAAGTTCATGGGTTTGAGGATGTTTAGACACTTGAAAAGAGAACATTTACTGGCAATAATAAATAGACGCTGTAATTTGGGGATTTATTGCAGTGAGATTGTTGCTACTGCTGGACTAGAGGCACAATGAACTAAACGGGAGGCTTTTATTTTGCAAATCTGCCACCAACTTGAAAATCCTGTTCAATTCAAATATTCCAAGGCTTTTACTTTGAAGTAAGACATAGCTGTGGTTGCGGGATAAGCCTTCAGCCGTAGAGTCGCGTTTCCTGCACAGGTTCATTAATTAATAATGATGAATTAATCCCTTTAAGCGCTTTAACCACAGCTGTGCTCCTCGGCCCTGCTGCGTACCTTCAAGTGTTTGATGGCTTGTTCGGTCACGAGCTCTTCCTTCTTGTTCCATTCCACGGAGCTCATCACACTAGTCCAGATGATGCTGATCATGGCCTGCTCAGAGAGGTTGGCCTTCTTCATCTCCTCCCTAGTGAAGGCGATAATCTGAAGGAGGGAAGGCAGCGAGGTTAATCACACACGTCAGTCACTAATGAAGCACACATCTGTTTCTGTGCTTTTTCATTCAGAGAAACTGAGTGGAGCAAAAACAGAAGTGTTAAAAACCTGTTGTTCAGAGCTCAGTGTATATCTTTTATGATAAATTAGGCATTTAAATAAGTCAGCCTGTGGCCTCACCTCCTTCAGAGGGTCACCTCGGGACATCTGCTCCTGGAGCTCCTTCTGCAGCTCCTTGCGGGCGCCGATGGATTGCTGGTTGCGGGCGAAGTCAGACAGCTCCTTCAGCCCGGCGTCGGTGAAGTACTTCGAAAAATGCTCGCAGCTCCGTTTGTTGGCCGGAAAGAGTTCCTGAGAAGGAGAAGGATGTTCACACACCAGTGAGACACTGGCAGCAGGAATGGGTCGACACGTGGCCCCTGACTTGTGTTTTTGCTTACCATCAGCCTGTTGTCCATGCCAACTTTGCGAAGACTGCCAGCAACAGAGTTGATGTCCTTCTCGTTGATCCATGACTTGAACAGCTTGACAGCGAAGGCTGCAGAAACGCCTGGACAGAGATGACACAGGTCAGAGCTTCTTCTGAACACAAAACCAACTCCTTTTTTAAATTAATTTGACTGCCCTAATTAATGTTAAGCTTCCCAGGGAAGCTGTTGCACACAAGAACCACAGAAAGTGTCAGTGTTGCAGGACGAAACCACCAAACTGCTGCTGTCACTGATACCCGACCAGCTTTCTGACCGTTTCTGAGCCATGCATCTCTGCAAACCCAGACTTAAGACGTTTGTCCTTACCTTCTTTGACGAGGTTCTCGTTGAAGAGACTGTTCAGGATGGAGGCTGATATGCTGCCGTTGGCCAGCAGGATGCCGGTCAGCATGGCGAGCTTGTTGCGCTCAGACTCAGTAAACCCCTTTAGAAACAGCAGTAACTACAAAGAGAACGCAGACAAGTTTAATGCATGTTTAAGCTTGAAAAACAAAAACTGTGGGCATACTTACCGTATTTTCACGACCATAAGGCGCACTGTGCTAAAAGGCGCAGTCTCAGTTATGTGTGCCCTTACTGTATTTAACACACACATAAGGCGCACTGGACCATAGGGCGCATACAAGTACCGTATGCGTATTTAAAAATAAAGCGGGAGCAAACCTGAATTCGGTACCTTATGCCGGTAATCGTCATCATCAACAACACACAAGCATACAAGTGTGCGTATTTAAAAATAAAGCAGGAGCAAAACAAAGTTTGGTACTCACATTTTTATCATCAATCAAACCCATCGAAGTCCTCATCCTCTGTGTCTGAATTGAACAGCTGCGCTAAATCTCCATCAAACATGCCAGGTTCACTGTCTTCACCGTCAGAGTCACTTTCCGTGCCGTGCGGCTCCTCGGAAACGATGCGGCTTTTGCGAAAGCTCGAACAACAGTGCCAGCAGACATGTTAGCCCAAGCATCTACAATCCATTGGCAAATTGTGGCGTAACTCGCCCGGCGCTGCCTTCCACTCTTAGTGAAACTGTGGTCTCCACCGGTCATCCATCGCTCCCAGGCCGCTCGCAGCCTTACTTTGAACGAGCGGTTCACACCGATGTCCAGCGGTTGGAGTTCCTTTGTCAGGCCTCCCGGAATGACAGCAAGCTCACAGTTCATTTGCTTCACAAGTTTTTTCACATCGGCTGTGAGATGGGCACGCATAGAGTCACAGATCAACAGCGATGGTGATGCGTGGAAAAAACCACCTGGTCTCCTTACATACACCTCCCTCAGCCACTCTTTCATCATTTCCTCATCCATCCAGCCCTTTTCATTTGCCTTAATGATGATTTCTGCTGGAAACTTCTCTTTAGGCAAAGTCTTTCGCTTAAAAATCACCATAGGCGGCAGTTTCTGTCCATTAGCATGGCAGCCAAGCACAACAGTAAAAGAAGACTTTTCATACCCCGTTGTGCGTATCGCTACCGTGCTGGTCCCCTTCTTCTCCACAGTGTGACTCACCGGGATGTCAAAAGTGAGCGGGACCTCGTCCATGTTTGTGATGTGGCTGGGCTGGATGTGTTTGTCGGCGATGTGTTTGCTGCAGTAGGAGCGGAAGATGGCCAGATTTTCCTTATAATCCGCTGGAAGTTGCTGCGCTACCGTAGTCCTGGTCCGGATGGAAAAATGGCACCGTTTCATAAAAAGTGAAAGTGAAACTGCTTTTAGCCGAATGGTGACCGTCGAAACGCTTCTCCCGCTCGCTCTTTGCTCGATGATCCACCGCTCGAGTCTTTCCTCCAACTCGGACCACCTCGCCTTATGTCCGCGGAAACTCAGCTGCGTCTTCTTGACCTGCCGGAGCTTGTTTTCCAGCTTCCTCCATTTGCGAACCATCGATTCGTTAATCTTAAATTCTCTCGCCGCTGCTCGATTTCCATGTTCCTCCGCGTAGCTGATGGCCTTCAGTTTAAACTGTGCTTCGTAAGCCTGTATCTTTGCCATTTTCAGGGTTGTTAAAACAACGATGTCCTGCATAATGCACATACCTGTTCTTTTATACAGGTATGTGCGATTGTCCCGGTATATACGATCAACGCCCACACTTCACCCTTTAACGTTCTCATGGTGTTCTCTACTACGTCCTCCTTACAACACATAGGGCGCACCGCGCTATAGGGCGCGCCGCACTTTTTGAAGAAAATCTAAGACTTTTAAGTGCGCCTTATGGTCGTGAAAATACGGTACATCCCTAGAGATGTTAAAACTCCCTTCCACTAAAGAAATTTCTTTCCAGACATGTTGAGAATAACCTTTTAAGCAAATCAAATCCAGGGTTACCACACATTAAAAGTTTGTATTTTGAGCTTCTGTGGACGGTCAAGAGTTTTAAAATGTTTGTATCAGCAATAAACTAGTGTAACTTCATGGGGCTGCTGTGACACCACGCCTGGGATCACTGCAATGCCCTTAACATCATTGAAAAGTGCACAGTTGTTTCCAAATCCCATTAGATTTTATCAATTGTGCAAACCGTTCAAGAGTTGCGATAAAAAGGCCCAACTTATCCCCAGCAACAGGTGGGTCGTTTCCCACAGAGCTGCTCGCATTTGCGGAAATGTAAGGGCACGTGAAGAAAAAGCACCTCCTGTGGTGTGAAAGAAAACAACGCACACCATGCAGCAATTAATTTCTTATCCCATCAGTGGACATCAGCTCCATCTTTGACTGCAGTCTTTGTGCTTATGGCACCAGTTTTCTACAGCAGGACTTAAACTCCATGTATGGTGTCACACACCCATCCTACGCTTCCTAGTGCTGTGCTTACAAGCATAAAATAAGCACCACATAATGATCCAGCGGCACAAAGTCCTTGACTACACTGACAGACCCGACAGCCAAGCAGTCGTTCCCATTTCAGCTCTTTGAAGTGGTGCACTGCAACGCAAATTCAGGCTTGTGGATGTCACTCAGACACGAGCAGACAAAGTATAATCAAGGCCCAACCCCCCAATTACTGGCAGTCAAAAACACCTCAAACAGCCCGACCACTTAAAGGTATGATCTGGTGCTGCAGTTGTACTTTCAAAGATCATGGCTGCTGAAACTGCTAGCATCCAAGATGGTGCAGCTGGGAGTTTGTCCAACCACAGGAACAGAGGTTCATGAGAGCTGACCAACTACAAGGGCCGCAACAGCAGCGAACAGACTGCTCTAAAGTTGGAGCACATTAAAAGAACAGGGATAGCAGAGGCTCAGCCTTCAAAATAAGAGCATGAAAAATATCAGTTAATCAATTTTGACTTTAGTCTTGTTTAGTCGGCTTGTGGGAAACTCAAAAGTCCGCAATTAAAACTTTTAACACCAATGAAATTTTATTTTTAGATTAAGAAATTCAGAAACTTTTAAAACATCTACAGTACATTATGTACTTCGTCTGCTGCATAGTGCCTTGCTTTGGGGGAAAAAAGTTTGTTATCTTGAAAACAAACGAAGGGAACTGCAATCAACAGCTGGCAACCTCTGCCTCAAACCGTTCCAACCAGCTAAGCCCAGTTTGAACTTATCCCCTTATCAGGATCCAGTTATTGCTCACCTTCTTGATCTCCTCTTCGAAACCCTTCTCCAGGTACTTGTAACGCCTGATCAGCTTGTTAAAAACCTGTTTATGAGTCAAAGAGAAGAAACGGCCTGTGAGCATTACCTGCTTGTCACGCGTGCTTCATTTTTAAAACGCATTCATTAACAGGGACCGACCTGAGCATATGCTTGCATTGTCTCCAGGTCTTCTTGTGCCGTGAAGAGGCAGTACTCTGTGCGGGTCATGTCATCAGAGAGAGTCCCTCCTGGGGCTGCAGACACACATAAAAAGGTAAATATATACATGTATTACACACATTTCTGCACACGAGTGACGACAAAACATGTCGCAACTCACCCAGCATCCCGCCAGCCACCAGGATGTCAAAGAGTGTCTCTGCATAGCGGCGGTAGTCAAGCTTGGCGCCAGAGGCATCGAGGAACTTTGCGACCGCTTCCAAATCAGTGCCAGTTTGATTCAAGCCTTGTACGATACTTTCTTGAAACTGAGTAGGGTCAAATCTCTCCTTTTCATCTGTGGGAAGACAACGACACACAAACGTTGATTCAGAAATGAAAGCAGAGTGTGGAACAGCAGGGCTGGGGATCAGTGGATCCAGGAATCAGCACTCACCTCTTTTCCTCGTTTTGAAACGCTGGCCTGTTAGCGTTGGCTTTTGCTGCTTTTGATTATTCATAAAAGACACCCTGAAAGAGACGAGAACACACAGAGTTAATGTTTAGCTGCACAGGCAACTCATCAACGGGCCCTGTAATTATGTTTTCTCCTCCCAGCACCTGGGCGTAAGCCGGGTTATCCACACGTCCTGTAACAATGGGCTGTGTAGAATGACTTTAGAGTCTGCTGGTAATTCAAAAAGCTGGTGGCACCGACCGGAGATGAAAAGTTTTTATTGTAAGAACTTAGTTTCAGTTTGTTTTCAATCAGTTTACTCTCTGGGAGTTTCCAGAGTTGGCTTATTCTTTTCAGTTTAGTTTTAACTTAAAATCTGTTCAGTTTCAGTCAGGCTTTTATTTCTCTCACTTTAAAGAGAGGATAAATTTCAAAAGTAATCATGAATATTTGAAGGACGCTGCGAGTCATACAGGAAGGCTCATGGAGTTAAATTATTATCAAAATGGTATTTTTGGAAATGCATTAGTTCCTATTTAACTAAAACACATTCCCCCTTTCATTTTAACAGGGTGTAAAAACCCTTAAAAGGTACAAACAATGAAAAGGCCCGACTCTTTGCCCGCGATGAGGTTCATTGTGAAAGTAACCAAAGTGTTATCACAGGACGAAATGTTCCCTTGCTATAGCAGTCAAAACAAAAAAAGTGCACACTCAGCAAAAAAAGAAAAACAAACCTAGTAGTGAAGCAACAATTTCTTCATTTTAATTTACTTAAATGTTTTAAAGTCTGAGTTCTTCAGCAACAAACCACAAAGGCCACAAATCATGCTTGTTAACCATGTCTTACTTCCAGACAATGATAAAAGTAACCACATTGTTCCTTTAATTCATGGATCCGTGTTGAAAAAGCAACACGCTGATAACAGTAACGATGAATAACACCCAGTTTTGATCTTTTTTTGAGCCACAAACACACAGTAGCCTTTACACACTAATAACCCACTGGTTTAGAATAATAATAATAATTCTGGGACATTTCAGCCAGCAGCATCTGTACATCCCTGAGAGAAACTGCAGTACTACACTGGCTGAAATGTTCCTTCACTGTGTGGGAATCAGTCAAACTGAGTTGATAGAGATAAGTAGAAAAAAGAGTGCAAATTAGGGAAGGGAAAAAAAGACCAGCTTCCAAGACTTCAGCTCAACATTTAGTCCCATCAGCTGACAAAACAGGGCAGTAAATGTCATCTTATTAACAGATAACAGCCAAGGGGCTGATATTTCTTGACGCTTTTCCCTTTCATGTCCAATTTCCCCCCTCCATTTCTACCAAAGAGTGTAAACATGTTTGAGTATTTAAACCCATGACACCCCTTTTCTTTGCAGTGATGGCTTCATTTCCCTCCTAAATCCCAAACTCTCTTCTATCCAGGCTCAGGGTCCGTCAACAGCTGGATTAATGTCAAGGAAACTCACTGTGTAAGTTATTTTGCTGTAACTGAGACGTTCACGTGCCTCTTAAGATTAAACCAAGTAACGTGTATATCTGTAACCACTGCCTTCACAAACACAGAGAACGTTAGAAAGTATTTAACTCTAAGAGATGCGCATTTATCAGTTTTAAATGGCAGTGTAGTTAACCACTATCCGCGAGCATGCAGTTGTTTAGTTTTAGCTGTTCTGACTTCATTTATCTTACTCCAAGGAAAGCCTCCTTAATCTATTAAAAACAGCCTGACATAATACAGATTTAGTTCAAAGTAAATTAAATCCAGCACGGCTGCTTTTCCTCCCCCCGGGCTTTGACTAGCTACTCACACAAAGGTGAAGGAGTACTCGGCAGACAAAAGACAATCTGCGGGGCTATAAAGGTGGATGCTGGGAGGTGGAAATAACCAGATGTATCAGCACGACACTGCTTAATTCAATCACAGTACACAGGTGTGACCTCAACGCGAGCACGTTCCACGGATATTTCCCACGGATAGCTTTCCGCTCGCGAGCAATGAGGGATTTTCTGAGCAGCTGGCTAACTGTGGATTAGCACAGGCTAACTCGAGGCCTCGCCATGCGCCGAGCAAGGTAGCCGGGCCCGCTAGCACGCTAACCACGTTTGATTACCGTTCAGCCTCGGCTCACGCACGCAAGAAAATTCACCGCATCAGCACCTCATCGACTATAAAACACAACCACCTGTCGAGCTGTCATGAAAAAAAACCCCATCCATAACAACAACAAAGCAGAGCCGCAATCTGCTCTGTAATGGAGCTAATGCTAAGTTAAAATTCGCCCTCCGGCGGCGCCCATGATGGCAACATTCCCAGGCCGAACAAAACCCAAAAAGCAAAATTTCCTGCCTTCAAACAGGCCACATCAGTACACGCAAGGAGAGGGCGGCGTGGGAACCGAGGCGAGGAGCCGGAAAATGAGAGTACTCACCGAAATTAATGCAGATAAAAAACGGTTGTGAAGCCGAGGAATGGAAGCAAAGTGTCGAGTATCTGAGCAGCCCAAACAAAAAGACCTTCCCGTCAGGACTTCCGCAGGCTCCGCCCGCTGCGCATGCGCTTTTTAAAGGGGATTTCCTTTGAACAAAAACGTTTAATTTACTGATACAGAAAGCTTTTTCTTTGTTTGTTTGTTTTGAAATACATTACAGTATATTTATGTAGCTAACCCTTGCGTGGTCTTCCTGTTTTTGTTACTCAGCCAGTGTTAAGTTATTGTGTTATTAAATCAGTGCATCAATAACAATGTATGTAAAAATACATAACAGATGTTTACCACATACATGGTTCATATTTCAAATATGAAATGCTGCTTATTTTTTGTGATAAAATGTAACTGAATAACAGATGTGAGTGAAAAAAAAAACATGTTTATCTTGAAAAAATATAAATGAACTTGATTAGGAGCAGATTTATGTCAGTCTATACAACATAAACAGTCTGGATATGCATTTCTTGCACTTTATCCCTGTATAGCAGAGATGTCAAACATAAGACCTAAGGGCCAAAATCGGCCCATCAGACTCCAATTTGGGACCTAATTAACAGCACTGGAAAACATGAACGAAGGTGTAAAGTTTTATGTTTCATAAGCTTTATGTTTACTGATAACGATCTCCCACATGGCCATTCATGCTATGCCGAAATAATTAGATAATAGATTAAAAAACCTAACTGGTAGAAAGTTCCAATTTTTTCACTTACTACACATAGGGTAAAATGTGCCGGGATGCTGGAGCACAAACGAACAGCAGGCCACGCAGGGAGAGGACAGAGTGAAGGGAAAAAGTACCTCCATACCTTTATGGCATGAACACCACCTGTGTGATATAAATGCATAAGGCTTGAAGTCTCTGAAAATGTGTTAGTCGATTTGTTCTTCATGGAAAATCACCCAAAGGGAAGTATTCTGTGGCTAAAATAAAAAAAGAAACTAATTTCCTTTTGGTAAACAGTGAAAATAGCTCACAGACCCAAACACACTACATATAGGTTCATTTATTAATTTATCATATACATATATGCACACAAACATATGATTGATATTTCCAGGTGAAATTACATTCCCTTTCATGTTCCCTACATATTCTAACATTTTTCCCTTTATCAGTGTCCGATCACACCAAAACCTCGATTTTTATTTTTTACTTTTGCACTGGTGTGTTTCTGATCATTGTCCTGCTGCAGAACTCAAGTGCTCTTGATCTTCAGGGCATGAACTAATGCTCAGACATTCTCATTCAGGATTTTCTAGTAGAGAGCAGAATTCATGGTTCCATCAATTACAGCAACTCATCCTGAAGCAGCAGAGCAGCCCCAGACCATCACACTGTTGCTGTGAAGTTGTTTTATGTCTGATGTAATGGGACTCAAACCTTCCAGAAAAGTTCAGCTTTTGCCTAGTCAGTCCACGGGATGTTTTCCCAAAGGTCTTGGGAATCATGAGGATGTGTTTTGGGTACAGGGTGAAACGAGCCTTTGTGTTGCCAATTCAGCCATATTTGAGCCTTTTTAACATAATTATCAAAGAAATAATCCAACTTGCTGTGAGGCAAACACCATCACGCAGTGTTGGTGAATGAAATTCAATTACTGTACAAGTAATACTGTACAGCTTATGGATGCAACTTACCAACTAGCTAGCTAACTGCTGAATAAAGTATCACCCAAATGCAGTGTTTTCTAGTGCAGAAAAACAAACAAAACACAGGATGGCAGCAAACAAAAAGCGTCAAAATGCAGAATTCAGAAATCACCCGAGGATAGTGCAGTTGCTACTTCCAGCTTTGATGCGCACACACACACACACACACACACGCACACGCACGCACACAAATTCTGCTGTTCTAATTAAGTTTCAGCCAAAGACAAAAAACAAAACAAAAAAAAACGTTGTATTGTTCCGATAAATCACAAGTGTCTGTGTTACATAAAAGTTATGCCTTCAAATAATCCAGTAACCCAGTTAGAGCGTCTGTAGTGAGTAATCCATTACAAATGTTATTCTGTAAGCTCTTTAATTGAAATACTTCACCCTAAAAAAAATTTTTTAATTTACTTTTATAAAAACTAATAAGATGCCAAATTACAGTCATTTATCTACATTCCTAAAGAAAATCATTTTCTTAGAGGTTGAATGTTGTGCTTCACTAATTTCTCACACTGTGCCAGGTAAACTTTAGTAATATAACATGACTTCAGTTTGTTATTTGCCTGATATACAGAAATATTTTAGTTATAGGCAAATATGGCAGAATTTAAGAAAGAAAAGAGAAAAAAAAGTATTTGTATTTATAATAGGTTTACGATGGTTGTGTGGAAGAGCAGAGCAGCAGCTGCTCAAATATGCAGAACCACCACACCACAGTCAAAGCCACTTATATCACATTTTTTCTCCATTCTGATGCTCTGTTTGGAGTCCAGCAGGTCGTCTTGACCACATCTACGTCCCTAAACATGCAGAGTTGCTGCCATGTGAGTGGCTGATTAGGCATTTCTTTTAATGAGCAGCACAACAGCTGTAGCCAGTGAAGATCATCCTTGTGGTGTGATCATCCTCGTGTACCAGTCAGCATGGCCTTAGTCTCTAAAGTGACTTTGAGTTCATCCTTAGTTTTACAGAGACAAAAGGTGGATTTTCTTTGCTTTATTAAACATAATTTATGTTTTCCCTTCTAAATCAAGCATTCAAGCACAAAACAAATCAATGCCTTCAGACAAAACCAAAGATCAAGTGGACGATCGTCTCACATTTATGGAAGCCTGTTTCCGCCACTTAAAAAAAAAAAAAAAAAAAAAGATCCATAACTCAAAATTCCGAGTTATTTTCTCAAAATTCCGATTTATTAACTCAATATTCTGAGAAAAGCAACTCGAAATTTCGAGTTAGCGCTGCCAATCAGTAATCTACGTGAATGACATCATTTCCTTGTTACCCGGAAGCTGAAGCCCTCAGCTACAAATGCTACAGCTAAGCTACCGGTATTACATCCAGTCGTGAATGCACAGATTGCTGAGTGTTTTCAGCCTGGCTTCACAAATGATGAAATCCCTGTGTTATTAGCTGAATCACATGGTGTTACTATCAGCAAACGTATTCGCAAAAGCGCCAATTTGTTGGGATCCGTTTTTGAGTGCGCGTTCCTCTGCGCGATATGCTTCCGGGTAACAAGAAAGCGACCTCATTCACGTATATTTTTGATTGGCAGAGCATTTCCCATAACACAGAATAAATCTAATTCAATCACAATGTTGATTCTTTGTGTTTAAAATTAATAAAAATGAGGAACACGTCTGCGGGCTGAAACCCACTCGAGTGGCCACAATTCTGGTTACATTTGGTAACAGAATAACTAAAAAAAGATATCTATAAAAGATTAAAAACTAACTGCACTGTACATGTGGTGGACCACCACAAAAAAAGAAAAAGAAGAGAAATGATCATCGGACAGATTCTGTGCAAGTGAAACATGCAGTCTTAAATCAAAGGAAATTTGACTGCACAACAGCGTTAACCGTGTGTATTTGACTCAGTGGGTAGGTGTGACGTGTGCATCGCAGTGATTTGTGTTTAGCTTCTGAAATCTTAAATTCAATGATACAATAAAATCTGTAAAGGTGTTAAACACTGAAGTGGATTAAAAGCACCTTTGCCCCGCGGCTGGTATTTTTTGCTACTCTAAGTGAATTTCACCTGATATTAGCTAAAAATGATTAGTTTAAAATCTTTAGTTTGATTCAGTCTCAGATGTCCAAGGCCCACGGCTTGAAAGACCCTGGTTTGCTGGCTGGAACCTGGAAACAAAAAGAATAGGAATTAATGTGTAAAGTTTTGGTCTTCAAAACAGTTCTGCACACCATCATCATTCCCACAGGTATGAGCTTCCTGCCATCACTCACAGTGGCCTCTCATTAATATGAGCAGAATGTGCTTAAAGTTTATGTGACAGCTGAACTCCTCGACCTTTCCTGTCTGTAAGCATAAATTTACAGTTACAGGACCTGAAGTTTACAAACTGTCCCGTTTAGGCGAACTCCAGATTGTGTAGCTGACATGTGTAGTTACCTTCTGAGTGAATGGGGAGGCAGAGGCTAAGCAGGCCCTCTCTGGTGTTGCAGGGGAGTTTAGAGAAAAGGGTCCCTTCAAACCAGAATCGGAGCGAGCAGCAGCCACGGCGTCTTTGATGGCGAAGAACACCGAACTGCCCAAGAAGAGGGTGGGTTCTCCAATACCCTGCACAGGAGACGAAAATCAGCAACGCACCAAGTACAATAGAAAACTAAAAGACTGAGGTGTTTGGAAGTAATCTTCCTCCTTGTGTCTGACCTTTGAAGAGTAGATGGCGTAGGGGTTGTCAGAGTCGGGCAGCAGGTAGACGTTAAACTGCAGCGGCACATCGCAGACCGCCGGGATCTTGTACTGAGACGGTCCTCGAGTGTACAGCAGCCCGAAGGGAGAAAACTTCAGCTCCTCCAGAGTGTAGAGACCCAAACCCTGCATGAACGCTCCCTCAATCTGAGAGAAGGGAAGAAATCAAGGAGAGAGACGTTAATTACTACGCTCTGCTAAAAGTTGTTTTTTTACTTAACTAAATTCAGCTGTTCAGGTTTTAAAACACTGGGTGAAATGGGTGCAGCCACTTACTGAACCGTGCAAACGGGCTTGAGTATACATATCGACTGGGGGGGTTTGAACAGTTCTAACAAACCTGAAGGTCAGCTCAGGTAACTTTTGGCTCTGGACCTCTGGTTCCCCCTTTTTAAATGATTAAAATTGCCATGGTTTGGTTGCAGACAGCCCTCCGCGAACCTGGTTCTGCCAGAGTTTTCTCCCTGTTAAAAAGCAAGTCTTTTCTTTTCCATTTACACCAAGTGCTTACCCACAGTGGGTTGTTTGATTGCTGAGGGTTTCAATGCATTATTGTAGGGTCTTTATCTTACAATATAAAGCACCTTGAGGGGATTGCTGTTCTGATTTGGCACTATATAATAATTTGAACTGAATTACTTATTTGGTGTGACCACCTTTATTCTTCAGCACATTCTGAACTCTCTTAGCTTTGTCGTGTCTTTAATAAGGGTGGGTTTTAATGATGGATTCTGGCTTGGATAACGTGATATCAATTCATTAAAATCCTGAATCGATTGTTTTATACAAATGTATTTTGCCCAAAATTCCAGAATCTCAGGTGAAACGTCACAAAATTTTGACAACCACCAAACATTTAAAACGGTAAATGAGAGCAGCTACACGGGTTCTGCACAAAGACGTAAACACAAAGCGCGGACCCGCGGATCAAAATCAGTGAGATGTGGCTTTCTCACCGATGGCACGGACACGGTCGGGGCTGAAAGCCGACAGCTCGCTGATTCTGATGTTTTGGCGGGTCCGCGCTTTGTGTTTACGCCGATTCTAAAGCTGTTAGTTTGATCTCTCTCCAAACAATATTGACTGAACCAGCAGCAAAAGAAGATCCAAACTAAGCTTCACATAAACATCGTTTTGAATTCCCTCTGACTTTTACTGTTTTGCATCCACCACAAAAAAACAACAACAAAAAAAACAAACAAACAAAAAAAAAAACAAAAAAAACCCCACACTTCATGCACAGCTCTCTCTCTCCCCCCCTCTGTACTTCAAGAACAGTTTCCCGTCTATCCCTGAAATCTGTTTTCTGCATTATTCGCTTGCTTGTTACGCACAAGACTGTTGTTTACAGCGCTGTCGGCCGATGTTTTTTTTCTTTTCCTTTTACTCACTTCCAAAAAGAAAACCTAATTTCTGCTGTTCTATACTGAACAGATTTAAACTTTGTAAAATTATACAAAATGCAAAACGCTCAGCCGTGTCTCTAATAAAACCACTGTAACTTCAGAGGTAATGTTCATAAGCTGATTAATGGTTTTCTTTCGTTTTCGATGTACTGCAGAATATTTTTATAAAATCCCAGGCCAGGAAAATCGCCCTCATGTTTTTCTGTGTTTTATCTTCAGCTACTTTGACACAAAGGCCTCTGCTGTGACGCTCACACCTTTGATAAAGTCTTGCGAGTGTCAGCTTCCTTTTTATAGATACAAAAATATGTAAATGTACTGATCTGAATTATAATATTTCTGACTGTCTGAGGCAAAATTTCCCAGATTCAAATCAAACTGAATCGAATCGATTCAGGACCTTTTGAATCGGAATCGAATCGATTCTAGAAATCAGTGACGATACTCAGCCCTAGTCTTTAAGTCGTCTTCAGGAATAGTTCTCCAGGCTTCTTGAAGGACATTCAAAGCTCTTCTTTGGATGTTTCTGCCTTTTGTTATGTTCTCTGTCAACATGATCCCACACTGCTTCAATAATGTTGAGGTCTGAGCTCTGGGGAGGCCAATCCATGACTGATAGTGCTCCACTGTGTGTTTTTCTGTGCAGGTATGATTTTACTGCTCTGGCAGACCTTCAGAAAGCCCAGAGAACTATTTCTCAAGAACACAAATTCTGGCTCCAGTCTTTTTCATGCTGTTTACATTGTGTTGGTTAATGACACTGAAACAACTGCCAGGCAGTCATGCAAAGATGTAAAATGGCCGTAGGTCTGACCTGGCCCATGTCCACAGATGGGTTCACACTTTTGCCGATATCCACTACGATGTCAGTCCTCAACGTCTGCAAGAAGCACAAACATGAAAAGAAAACTAAAAAAGGATTCCTTTATTTTCTGGCAATATTCCTTCTGTTTGCAGCAAGTGGCATTCAGAGTCGAGACCGTTCAGACAGACCCTGTATTCTCCGGTGAGGCAATCCAGCTCCACCTCGGAGCAGCTCACTCCGTAGGTGTAGTAAGCATAAGGCTGGCCCTCCATCTTGTCCCAGTCGACGTAAAGGTCAGGACCTCTGAGGACAAACAGGAAGATACAGTCACTTACTGCTACTTCATCCATTATGGGTGTGGGGGGAGATTTCTATCATACTTGTAAAATCCAGTCGCTGACAAACTGATCTTCTCCATAAATGCTTTATTGGCCTGCGTTCAAAGAAAAGTTATGTTATTTAAATGCTCCAAATCTAACAACATCATTCAAGGATTTTCGTACCCAGCTCTCCCAGGTTCCTTTGGGGTTCTTCTTTCTGATTGGCTCCAGTCGCTGGTACAGAATCTGGCAGGCATCTTTGACCGCCATGCCGTTAGCATCGGTACCAAAGGACGCAGCAGATGGGCAAGTGTTGGGAACGGTGTTGGTGCTGGTTTCACTGATGTAGATCTTTGAGGGCGGGATGTGAAGCTCCCGGCTCGCAATCTAACAAACAGAAAAAGCCAGACCCCGAAAGGCATAAATCTGGTGTTTTTCTGCTTTTTTGTAATAATACTGAAGCACAAATCTGGCCAAAGACAGACCAACAAAACGAAAACAGCAGTGACACAAACTTTACAGTATTTTTAATGTTCATCCTCTTAACGTCAATATCTGCAAATGTCTCAAAACTACAACCAAACCCCCCCAAAAGCCAAAAATAGTTTACTGAACATTTCTGATACATAAGCTAATAATTAACACCTGCTCATTGCAGCCACAGATGTCCCGTGGTGCGACCTGGCCGGTGAAATTTGCACCTCAAACAGTGCAACTCTCGGGAACTATTTTCAGTGGTGGATAAATTAGAATTGGTGCCCTTTTTGCATTTGTGGCAAAACGATGGTGGAAGCGAGCATAACGGGAGGTAAACCTTTGTAAGCAGGTAAAAATAAAAATCGTGCCTACCGCTTCACCAGTGTGCTGCCTTCACATGTTTTCAGTGCTACAGTTATCTCACGCAGATTATCCAAATATAATGGTGTTAAACATTAAACTGGAAGGCTCTAATGCAATATGCAGCAATACCGTTAAGCTGTTGTTGTTTTAATCCACCCAACAATTGTCTTCTTATCTTTTAAATAGCATTAAAATAAATGCATTTATCGTGTGATTCTTTAAGTCTTTTTATGCTTATTTCTTGATTTTGATGCACAAAATGATTTTATTATTTAACTATTTTTAACATATTCCTAATTTATACATCTCGACGTGCTATTTTTTTCCCCATGTACTCCATTTATATATTTACATTGTACATTTATATAGCTCAACATGTGTTTCTTATTATATTTATAAGATTTTTACATGCATACATTAACACTAATTAATTTAAGTTAACCTTTTGGAGTGCATTTTTTTTTTAAATACACAAATACATGATATTTTGTTATATACACATTTTTTTGTCGTTTCCAGTGAGGTGCTTCACACAGTACCTGCTGCATTTTCGTGTGGACTCCCTGACCCATCTCCGTCCCACCGTGACTCACCAGAACCGAACCGTCTTTGTAGATGTGGACCAAAGCTGCAGCCTGCCACAAACAAAACTGAACTAAACAGAAGCAAGCGGCTACTGAGCTGACTGCATGCAACCTGCAGTCGCGCAGCCACAGCAGTAACAACTACAAAGAAAAAAAAAAATACCCAAAAAACACAAACACAAAGACCCTGAAACAGGCTCTTGTCTTTACACACAGGACTTGAGCAGAATTGGCTCTTTGGCTTCTGTAAGCTGTAAAAATCTAAGATATATTCTTGCAGTGTGTCATTCTGCAAGACTTCACGGAGTCATTGTGACATCACAGGGTGTCATGCAGTGTTGTGCAGCTCTCTCCATGCCCTTTTGCATGATCTATTACTAGATATGGCTTCTTTTTGTATGGCGCCAACAATGAAGGCAAAGTTTTTGCTGACTTTCACATCAGCAAAAACTTGTGAACATGAGCACAAAACTCTGGAAACTCCAAGCCTGCGGGGACAGAATAAGATCAGACCTGATTAAGGAAGCCATCTGAAAAGGCGATGCCATATTTGATGGGGATGATGGAAATCCCCCTCTTCTTCCAGCGGTTCTGCTCGTTAAACTGCTCGATGGCGCCACGGCGGGCACTGTAGTCAGACCGGCGCTTGCACTCTTCCCAGCAGCGCAGCAAGTTCTCGGGGTTGAACTCAAACTTGTAGTGGGTGGTCGAAGGGCCCCTGTACATGTTCATCTCCCGAATCTGATGAAGGATTTTAAACATTTAATTAGATGCTGTTTTGTAAACCCGGTCGAGCTCGTGGCAGGAGAGGTTGGGGCGGAACCTTGTCGGCGGGGCATCCCAACACCATGGCAACGTCGTTGATCATGTTCTCCACGATCAGCAGGCCCTGGGGCACCCCAAAGCCCCTGAAGGCAGTGTTTGATGGCAGGTTGGTCTTACATGCGGTGCCGCGACCTCGCAGATTGGGGATGTTGTACGCGGTGTCCATGTGGAGGACCATCTTCTCAGCAACCTGCAAACACCACAAAATCCACTCTTACGTTCTTTGGCGTTTCACTTACATTTATCTCCAGTAGCATTTCCTTTTTCCACTTACCAAGGGAGACTCATCTACAGTGTTGCCACTGTTGGCAAAGAACTGGAAATCTGCAGCAACAATCTTCCCATCATTCATGAAACCCACCTGAAACAAACAACAGTCAACTCCCAGGATGATGACGAACACAAGTCAACAACGCCTTTAAAACTAAAAAGTTTAAAGATCTTTTGGTCACAACCTTTCAAAACTGAAGATGAAATCCTTTAAAGCCCACATTTGTAAACCACCAAGAAAGTAAGAAATGTAAGACAACTCTTTACAAAAAATACTGGAGCTACCGCTCAACCTCCTAGTAGATACACCTATGGTATTGATTTAAAACTCCTACATCGCTTCTTTGAGTTACTGGAGTCACAAACTTAGGCATCCACGTTTCACGCCTGCTCGGTAGAGTGCAGACAATACCACATCAGCCTTTACAGCTGAGAGACAAACACAAACCTCTCTGCAGACTCTGCTGCACCTTGGTTCTGTCTTACATCACACTGTTTGAATAATTAAAGCGCTGGAAGGCTCCCCTCACACAAAACACTCAGAATCCTAACCAATAAATAACGATACCAAGTATATTTGAAATTCAAAAGTAATTTTCTTAAAAACTAAATAAATAAAATAAAATCAAAACAGTGGGCAACACCTAAAAAATTAGAAGGTATATCCTGTGCGCTTGGTTGTACCTTATATTTTCCCAGGGTGGGATGTCGGCCTCCTGTAATGAGCATGTCCTCGCCGCGCTCCAGGACACAGCGGACGGCACGATTGGTCCTTTAAACAGTTATAATAAAAGAAAACAAAATGTAAGAACTTTCCAGCTTCTTTTTCTTTATTAATGTCTCTTCAGGCCTCAGTAACACAGGTCCAGAGAGTGAAGGTAAGCGACCCTTAGCAACTGCCAGCTGTTAAGGAAATTGCTGTATTCCCCACTAGTTGGCCAGTGGCTACAGAGATGGTGCTGAAACAAAAACCTACTTGCAATTGCTTTGGTAACGTAGACCTTTTACTTTGAAAGTGAACGGCCTCTGTCAGATATTTGTGGCTTGGAGGTTACCGACCAGCCTGTGTGAAAGACTTGCTAATCCTTTGGACTCACTTCCAAGCAGCCACCGAGGTGATAGAAGCCAAAACTGAGGTTCTGGTGACCTTCCCTCCAAAGGCTCCGCCCACTCTTTTGACATGACAAGTGACTCTGTTGGATGCGATGTTCAATGTCTCGGCAACAGCATCCTGCACAGAGAGATCCAACCCACCTGCAGCTCTGACTTGTCTTTTATGTTCAACATGTGAGCACTGGTGAGCCATTACTCACTGAGTAACTCTCAGGTTCACTGACACACACCTGCTCCGTTTACCTGAATCAAAGTTGGCCACTGAGTGGAGATGTAAACGTTGAACTCCATCTCCTCGCCGACGGGAACCACCAGCATGCTCTGCGTCTCCATGTAGAAATGCTCCTGGCCTCCAATTCGAATCTCCCCTGAGGAGAAAACATGCAGAGTTTAAAAAGAAAAAGCAGACGTTGTTCTCAAACAACTTTTACCTTCATAAACCTTGTCGACAGTTTTAAAGGCTTCAGTCACATTTCCCCTCTGAAGCAAACGTCGTGGTTCAAAGTAAGATGACTTCTCGACGGCTTCCTGTCACAAAAAGTGTGACGTTGAAAAGTTTACCCATCTGCACTTTTAGCATTTTCTCCAGTGAATTATCAAAAAACAGAGCAAAACACCCCGATGTAAAGGAACAGAAACAGTTTTACTACTCAAACTATAGTATTCCCCATGATGCAGATGCTCAAAGGGTAAAAAGTCAAACCTCGATGGTGAAAATGGGATCGGGCAGGTCTTCATAGCTGATCTTTACAGCTGCTGCTCCTCGTTTGGCGTGCGCCTTTGTGTCGGCGACCACCGCACATATCATCTGACCGATGCACGACACCTGCAGATATGGTGAGTGTCGTAATTTCCCCATTAGTGTTTAAATGTGAGTAAAGAGCAGCGGGTGCGCAGAAGGCTCTACCTCGCTCTCGGCAAGCAGCTCCTCATTATAGCCGCAAAATGTGCGGACTTTCTTCCCGGGAATGTCTTTGGTTGTGATGACGTCGACAACGCCGGGAAGCTGTAGGGCTTCGCTCACATCCAGCCCTCTGTCAGACAGCAAACATCAAAATATCAGCATGAAAACACCAGAAAGAGCCTCTTTTTCCTAATGTAAATGCACTAAAGCTCGTTATTTAAAGATAATTAAACTCAAAAGCTCCAAAGTGAAGTTTGTCTATGTTGACTAGGGTGGGGCGATTGGATGAACATTAGTCCAATCGCTCATGCAAGTTAGTCGTGTTTGAGAAGTTTACCAGGGTGATTTATTTATTTGCCCATGAGTGAGTTTGCTAAGAATGATGGAGCTAATAGAAGCAGTCAACAGAACCCCCCCCCCCCCCCCCCCCCCAAAAAAAAATAAAAATTTGTGTATTTTTTTTTTAAAAGCACCCTCTTTCAACTGCGAGCCACTGCACCCTCTTCAGAGTGCGCCCAAATGCTTGTTGATGGAGCTGCAGAAGCTGGTGATAGCCAAGCATACTCAGCCGGATGGTGGACACGTACATACTCATGTAAGTTAGTCGTGTTTGAGTGCTTTGCTCGCACTATACGTCTGCACAAGCAGCACACTGCTTTGATTACATCCTTTTTCATCTGGCCCAAACACCCCCCCCAAAAAAAAACAAAACAAACAAAAAAAACATTGGCAACTTTTTTCTTTAGTGTTTTTTTTTACGAATTAACACGACTTGACGCGATTAACAATTAAGCCAGCTGGAGCGCAGACTGACTCAAAATCCCTGAAATGTCTCCGTCAATGCATTTTGGGAGTTCGTCCGTTCTGTGCTCCAGATGGGTCGAGTGTGTTTAAAAAAAATTTAATCGTGATGACCATGCATGATTACATTGCTCCGCCCATCAAAAAGTCTGCGCATACGCGAATATATCGCCCACGATTGCTGGACTCACAATTGCCGGTTGGAATTTTTTTTTTTTTTTTTTTTTTTAACATATCGCCCAACCCTAATGTTGATTGCAAAAGTGAAACCAACAATAATGCGCCAAACACTGCAGTTCCTCTAGTGACCACTTGAGGCGGACTCCAAGCATGAGTCAGTCGCCATAGAGTCCCATGTTAAAATGCCTGACTTTACAGCAGAATTAAACATCTTTACAGCCAGAGACAAAATGTAACTTTACTCCTTCATAACTGCACAGGCATGATTTTCTTTAACATCCCATGTCCAGAATATCCACCATCCCTCCTCTGCATATGTGCAAACCATCATCTGGCCCCCTGATGCACTGCCTTGTAATCTCAGTGACTCCCAATGAAAGTATTAACATCGCCAGATCTGCTGTCTGTCTTTTTGTTAGTGACACCATCTGTCTTTGGAAACAAAGCATGACCAGGAGCACACACACAACAAAACCTAGAGGTCATCGCTCAGCTATCGCCATCTGGTGGTCTTTGGATAGAATACAGGTTTTTAGATAGCTTTGCATTGCTGATGTGGAAGCCATGTTTTAAGGCTAACGTTTTAAAGGTTAAGCAAATCTGTGTCCATCTGGCTGCATTGCTCTGCCTTTCCTGTCACTTCCTGCAGCTGATCATGGTCTTCATGTTTCCTGTATGCATCCATTATTTTGCATTTCTATTGTTCGCGCAAATGTATGTCAGTCCACAGCCCTGTGGAAGTCCTGCTGACACAGCAGGAAACCTATTATGCAGTGCAAGCAACAGAAGAATCTGCTTTTTAGTGCTGCCTGTGTGAAGGGACCATAATTACTTGTGATCATGAACAAGACACCTCCTGTGGCCATTAGAGGAACTGTAGTTTTTGGCTTTTCCTTGTTGGCGTTGCCATTTGGTGCTTACGTGATCTTAGCGTGTGGTCGGGAGCTGGTGACCACCATGAGGAAGAGCTCGCCCTCTATCTTTGGGAGGTCATCGCAGTACACAGCCTCGCCTGTGGCCTGGCTGATGGCGGACCGATGCATCATGGGACGCCCTACTGCATCGTGGTTACTCTGGTCCTTTGAGACAGGCTGATGAGGAAGAGGAAGTAGTCGTGTTTATGAAGAAAGCACATCTGTTTTTGAGTTAAACCATTCTGAAAGCCATTTTGTAACCTGGAACTCCTGCAGGCCAGGTTGGATCTCTCTGGGTAAAGGTTGTATCTTCTCAGGGACCTCGTCTGTGATCACATTCTGTAAAAACACATTTAAGTCAGTTGGATTTACCACATTACCCTGCACTATTTCTTTAAAGTAGATCTCTTTTTACCATTGCTTTCAGCTTGTGCAGGACCTCCAGGTAGAATTTGAAGAGCAGACTAAGAGTCAGAGACCTACGAAACTCCACCTTCCCTCCTGGAGCTGAAGGAGGGAGGGCCAGCTCTTCCAGAAGGATGTCGTAGGCTTGGCCGAGGGTCTCGTCGTCCCACGGCCTGAAGGGAAGAAAAGCAAATCAGCACAAGGTGAGAAAGTAATGAAGTAAAGTAGAGAGCGGAAATTGAGGGGAAAACAAAGAGACCTCCTGATGATGGCCTGGCAGGTTTTGGCTGCACTGACTGTGGTCGGGCCCATCCCTCCGTAGTAAATACTGACATCCTGAACCACTCTGGAGCTCTCTGAGAACATCACCCTCATCCCAGCTGTCACGGTGGCGAAGGAGGCCTCCTTCCTTGGTGCGTGGCGTAAAGCCTGAACAAACTCCCCCTGCAGGTGAGACGAGGTGCAGCACTAGTAATCGTTTTCTCTTTAGCACATAATCTATGACAGACGCTCACAGCCACACAGTAAAATATGTGTCACCAGTGTGGAGGAGACGCAGCATGTTCTTACAAATAAAGAATAAAGTTGGTGTACCTTTCTGGAAAAGGGGATGAAAACGGAGACGACAATCTCCTCCGGCTGCAGGATGACTTTCCCAAATCCCACGAAGAAGTCCTGATTCAGGGGAACCTCTCGTCTTCCTCCTGGTGAATTCATAGAGTTCAAGTTGCAGTTTGTTTATTCATCACTCATCTTGATATATTTTTTTTTTTGACTCACCGCTGGAAATCACGCTGACTTTGCAGTTGCCGGCAGCCAAAATGGGATTCAGGTCCGAGTTGGGGTACGCACTCACGATGTTTCCTCCCAGAGACTAAATGCAGACACATTAAACTTGTACTCAGAAACGAGAGGAGATTATAATCAGTTTAAGTTTTAATTCAAGGCTTTGAGTTCTAGTTTCTTTGAAGCCAGCCCTCTTTTTGTCTTACAGTGCCCCCTCATGCCCACAGCGAAGATATTTCTTCTTTGTCTAGCTGATTTTTTGCATGACGTCTGACCCATGAGGAAACGTTCACTATATTGCAGTAGTATTTCTCATCATCTGCAGTAGACCTTCACTGGCTGAGCTAGCATGAGAGCAGCTGTGCCCTCAGCTTTGGCCACTCAGGCACCATTTAAACAATGTTAGACCGATGCATGAAACGTAACATCTTAGGAGCTTTTTACTTTCAGTTCTATGGGAAATTTAAATGTGGTGTTGGTTTTTTGATGTTGTGCAGCAACTGTTTGACTGGTTATTGTTAACCGGTTCCTGACACCCCAGTCACAGCCGTGCGCGGCAGCTGCAGCCATTACAGATCGGCCCTGTAAAATGAGCAACGGGCTCAGAGTACCTTCTGGAATAAGTGCAGAGCACTACAGCTCAGCAAAAAAAAAAAAAAAAAAAAAATGCTTATATGCAACAAAAGCAATACTTGCACCATCGCCTCACAGCAAGAAGGTCCTGCATTAGAATCTACAGTGGGGGTCTTTCTGCATGGAGTTTGCTTGTCCTTACCAAGTCTGTGTGGTTTCACTCCGACTCCCTCCCAGAGCCCCAAAAACATGCACGGTGTTCGGTTAACTGGTGATTCTAAAGATGTCAATGTGAGCATGAACGGTCGTCTACATGTTGGCCCTGTGACATTGAAAACAGATAGATGGGTACATACATGGGCGACCGTGGCTCAGGGGGTTGGGAATCGCATCTGTAACCGGAAGGTTGCCGGTTCGATCCCTGGGCTCTCTGTCCTGGTCGTTGTGTCCTTGGGCAAGACACTTTACCCTACTTGCCTACTGGTGTTGGCCAGAGGGGCCGATGGCGCGATATGGCAGCCTCGCTTCTGTCAGTCTGCCCCAGGGCAGCTGTGGCTACAACTGTAGCTGCCTCCACCAGTGTGTGAATGTGAGAGTGAATGAATAGTGGTATTGTAAAGCGCTTTGGGTGCCTTGAAAAGCGCTATACAAATCCAATCCATTATTATTATTATTCCCTCTTCACCCACGACTGCAGACCTGCTGGTGGTTCCAACACCATCATTAAGTTTGCAGATGACACCACGGTGATTGGCCTCATCAGTGACAACGATGAGGCCGCCTACAGGGAGGAGGTGGATCGTCTGGCTGAGTGGTGCGACACAAACAACCTGCTGCTTAACACCGAGAAGACCAAGGAGCTCATCGTGGACTACAGGAGGAATGCTGACCCACATCCACCCATCCACATTAAGGGGGCGGCTGTGGAGCGTGTGAGCAGCTTCAAGTTCCTGGGAGTCCACATCTCCGAGGATCTCACCTGGACGACCAACTGCTCCAAGCTGGTCAAGAAGGCTCACCAGCGCCTCTTCTTCTTGAGGACTCTGAGGAAGAACCACCTGTCCTCAGACATCCTGGTGAACTTCTATCGCTGCACCATCGAGAGCATCCTGACCAACTGTATAACAGTCTGGTACGGGAACTGCTCTGCCTCGGACCGGAAGGCGTTGCAGAGGGTCGTGAAAACTGCCCAGCGCATCGCCGGAGCACCACTTCCTGCCATAAAAGACATCTACAGGAAGCGGTGTCTGAAAAGGGCTGGGAAAATCATCAAAGACCCCAGTCACCCATCACATGGACTCTTCACCCTCCTGCCCTCTGGGAGGCGCCACAGGAGCCTCCGGACTAAGACCACCAGGTACCGGAACAGCTTCTTCCCCACAGCTGTCAGACTCCTGAACTCTGCCTCCTGACATCTGACCCACGTTAAACTCATGGACTGAACATACACACACCCACAATGGACAACTGTACCCTCAAACACAATAATAACATGGACTGAACCACCACTCACAACCACTTTATATAGCCTCTGTAGAAATTATCCACATATCTCACTTATCTTAACTGCACTACTGTATAGCTCTGTGTAAATAATCATTCTGTACATTCGATAATCTTTAATCCTACAACTGTTTACAACTTGCATAGTTCCCATTTCTGTATAGCTGTATATCCCAGATTCTGTAAAGTTATTTATTTCATATTCTGTATAGTTTTTTCATATTTATATCCTGTTCATATCCTGTACATAGCTTGTACTCACTACAGCCTGTACATACTTATAGTTATAGAATATTCACAACATACTTCATACCGTGTACATTATAACATACCATAATAGACCCATTTCTGTAATATACTCACATATCTATATTATTGCTAATATATATTGTAATATATCTATATCACTAAAGCACTTCTGGATGGATGCAAACTGCATTTCGTTGCCCTGTACCTGTGCATGTGCAATGACAATAAAGTTGAATTCTATTCTATTCTATTCTATTATTACAGGCTTAAAAATCATTTAAAAATGGCTTCATTCTCATGCTTTAGTCAAGCTCAACTGGATGAACTCCAACAGGCTTCTGCACACAAGCCTTCATCAGGGAGTTTCATATTTCACAAAAACAATGAGCCTTTTCTGCTCGCCCTCGGCTAAAATGCAACATGTGGTGAGAGGAACGCACCAGCACTGATGCAGTGTCCACAAAGCAGCAGTCCACGTTATTCAAACTTAAGTCTATGTTCCATAAGCAAGAAACCACAGTGCCAGTTACAAATAATATGAATACATCTCAAACAAGATGTATTAAATGTTCAAATAAATATGAGCAAATATCAACTGAGGATCCTGCATCAGGATGATGTTAAAACAAAATCCTATGAATCTTTTAATTCTTGCTCTTTGTAATTAAAATTAAATGGGACTCTTTCACAGCGGCTGGTTAGTGCTACAGCAAGGGTTAATTTAAGCGATGGAAACAGGATGTGGAGGAGGGGGGAAAATAAATCTAGAAATGAAGTAAAACACAAATAATAACAATCAATTGCACATGTGCGATTTCTCCTTACAGCGACGTTTCGGATCTGCACACTTCCCAGGTTCCCCAGCTGCCGGTTCAGTGCTCTGAACACCTCAGTCTTCTCCTCCGGGAACTGAGGAACCAGCTTCTCCAAGACAGAGTGAAGCTCAGACAAACTGCAGCCCGCTCCCACCCAAACGCCTGCAGAGAGGAAGCACATTAACCAACTTTATCTTTCCTTTAAATACCTCTTGCACACCCTAAAATAAACTCATTGCCTGTGCATGAACACCAACAGAGGGCTGGAGCCTCAGCTGAAGGTGTAGGTTACCCACCCTGTGGCGTCTGAGAGACCTCGAACAGCCCCTTCACTCTGGTTGGAGAGATGATCAGCGGATGTAGGATGCCTTTGAACTTCATGTCTGGACCTTCAGCACAAAGCAAATACAGCGGGTTAAAACGATACACTTTATAAAAGCAGGAGTCTAACCAGTAATTGATCTTGTTTAGAAACCTGAATTTGATCAAATAATGACAAAGAAAAATCTTTTCTCCATTTCCACTCTTTAAATCATGTTAGAAACACCTCAGAGGGTGTTTTCTGCTGACCTATGTTGGTGTTGCCCATGACCAGGGGAGCTTTGGGATGTTTGGCCTTGAGCTGGATCAGCTCCTCCAGAGAAACCGGAGACACCCAGGTGACCCTCTCCCCATGAAAGGTGAGTGTTTGAGGGCTCGTTGTATCTGCCATCAGCTGTAGTGAAAAGGGACATTACTGTAGCATCAATAGTTTAACTGGAGCTTTAGATACTCCTGCACCAAACCAGGATGTAAGTGTGAATTTTAAAGACCTTCCTCGTGTTGCCTTTGATGACTTACAATCAGCTCTGGAGGGAAGATCAGCTCCTGTGTTGGATCCAATGGCAGAAGATCCAGTTTGTCAAAGAGCTGAGGCTTTTCCTGCAGACAAGAAAACAGAAAGAAATAAACCCGGATTAACCCCCGTGTGCCCTCATGCACCCCTGACAACCTCAGCATGCTCCCAAAGAGACTGTGGTGGCTCAGGAACAATCTGTTCCAACTTCTGCAATCAGGCAGAAGGTTCCGCACCATCCAGGCAAGGACAAAGACTCAAGAGGAGCTTCTATCCCCAAGTCATGCGGGTCCTAAACCAGAACGTACAGCATTTTTACTTCATGTATATAATGTTCTCTCCCTTTTTGCACAGCGTGTCGTGATACATTTCACTGCATGCTTTGTCACATGTATAACTATGCATGTGCCAAAGAATCTTGAATCTCCTCTGAAACCTAGGCAAGGCCATCACTGAACTCCTGAATTGTCTGTGGCTCCACGTGGCAGTGTTTGAGGCACTGACTCATTAAGTCTCTGAGGTTCTCACGTGGCTTTTGGTCTGAGGAACGTGAAGGCCAATCAATGCTTCGTCCAGGAGCTGCCTACACACTCTGGCCACACAAAGCCGGGCTTTGTCCTGTACTCTGATGAATCAGGGTCCCCTCAGCATAAAGATGGACACTGATGTCCTTGAAGTTTAACTGACTGTTACACTGTTGATCAGGTGTTCAAGAGCAGTGCATAAAAAGAACAGCAACACCAAAGCTAATGGCTTGATTGAGCAGTTAAAGGTCAGAAGAATGTGCTTCATTAAAAGCAGCAGCAGTAAAATGAGAGGAAAACAAGAGAACCCCCCCCCAAAAAAACAAACAAACAAACAAACCAAACAAAAACAAAAAACTCAGGTTCACCTGCTCAGGTTCATCACCATTTTTCTCTCCATTGAGGCAGCAGTTTGCAGCACCATTGGCTTGGCAGCAGTTGGCTTCCTGTTGGCATCAACGTATCAATTTGTTTATACTCGTGTTCTCACATTTCTCTCTTTTTATATAAATGTGAAAAAAATTGCCTAAATTAGAGTGTACCTGACAGAAGGTCCTGCAGCCTTCCACAATGGGTCGATATCCGGTACACCGACACAGATTACCTGAAGAAACGCCACAGTGAGTTCATTTTACTTCGATGATAAATGTCATCAAAACATATCAAAGTTTTCCCCAACAAGAAGCCGTGAATTATAAAAACACGTGCGACTCCAGCTACTCTTTGCAACCTGGCTTTGTTCACTACCTGCAGATCACACATGAGGGTAGGAACATACATCAACTACAAGGCAGGCTCTCATGCAATTTTCCCACCCTCTCTCATATTACTGTATAAAACATTTTCCCTAACTGTGATGTCCAAGTGAGGTCTGACACAGATTTTCACCACAAGTTTTTAAGAGTAACTAGTTTGCTGTCCAGGCATGAAGCCGAAATGCCACGTTCACGGAGAGGAGAGGGCCTCAAGAACACCTGCAGATGCAACTCAAGACTTAACCCTTTAAGGCCCACCATAGAACCAAGTCCGCCAGAGCTCACTTTTTTTTTTTTTTTTTTTTTTTTTTAAATAAACACACTGTAGTGTTTTTGGGAGCATTTCAAGTTGCTATACATCAATACAACCGTTATATCCCAAATTTCAAAAATGTATGTATTAAGTCCATAGTAACTACATAAATTGCAAAAAAGTGCAATAAACTACAAAAAATAAATTGAGAATCATCTTTGTTTTATTTTGTTTGTTTTTCTACATATTTCTAGTTAGAGAAATTTCAGAGGTCTATCCCTCAAAACTGTAAATGCAAAAAGTTGCACAAAATAGTTTCCAACCACGGGAATTTATTTTGAGTGTTTTCATAGTTTCATTTTTGAGATACACCAATTTTTATATACTCCAGGAAAATAATTATTATAATGCAAATTTGCAAAAAAACCAAAAACAAAACAAAACCGCATGTGCATCAAAATAAACCATTTCCAGCAGTGCAATTTGAGTTCTAAGCATCCCAGGAACCATACAGAAAGGCATAAAGTCAAACATGACTTTTATAAACAACAATAAATCTTATTAAATTCCCTGTAGGGAAAAACTATGTTTCCCATGAAAATGACGTCACTTCTGGTTTTGGCAGTCGATGGCGGACATGTGATAGTTCGCGCTAACATTTACTCCAGCATAGGAAGTGTTCTGAACAGCTGATCGGATCGGCAAAGCGTGTTTCTGGAATATTATGTTTTTGTTGCTGCAAGTGCTTTTTATGCAAAGCTATATGTGGAAGGAAATGACCTAGCGCAAGCTGAATGCATGAGATGCAAGTCCTCCGGTTTTATGCAAAAAAAAGAAAAAGAAAAAAGAAAAAAAATTATTCCGCTAGCTTATGTGGTTGCAATTCTACCGGGATTGAAAATAGTTATGCAAAACGGAGCGTGCCCGCTTCGACCGGCCTTTAATCATCTTCAAATGTTTTTAAAAATAAATAAGCTTTACACAAAAAGTATTTGCGCAGGGATAGCAGCCTGGCACCTCCTCCTCATGCTGGTCACACACTAATGTGGAATGGCGTCCCATTCTCCAACCAGCATTTGTCAAAAGTCAGCTCAGGGCTCGCAAAATCGCTAGCCCGACGTCCCGGGGCTAGCGATTTTTCCAGTCGGGCTACCAAAATCTATCTCTGCCCTGCCCTTTTGGCCTATCGTAGGAAGGAAAAATATATGTCAATGCTTTTGCATTCTTTCGGAAATGTAGCTGGGTAATTATGTCATTGGCATCGGTGAGCCACTGTCAATATGTGACATATTGAAATCGCGTTTGAATTTGCGCTTGTTTTTTTGCTTTCACTTTGCAATCGCGCGAACTGTGTATAGAGAGCGACAGTACTGATCTGTGAGTGATGATAATTTGTGCACCAATTCCTCTGACATCGTCTTATCAATCGTTAGCTTACTATGCAAACATGACAAGTGAAATCTCCCGCAGCTTAAACATGTGAGAGGTTGATCGCGCAGAGAATCGCTGAGCTTATGTGAGTGCGTGTGTAAAAGCAGCAGGATATATATTTTAGTTCTGCTGAGCCAAATAAGACAGGTCGGGGTGAAGAAGTGACAGCCAAAGAAAAGCTTACCACAAAACGGAAAAGTTATGACAAATCAGACTATAAGGCAAAAAGAAAGTGCAGCTTTATGGTTTCATGGACAAAAGAATTTCTGTGGCTGCAATATGACGAGCTAAATAACCAGGGCTGCACATAAGTGGTCCGCAGGTGCGCATTCACTGTCAAAATAAAAAACGCGCACAAGATAAGAAGTTGCAACGCGTGTTTGCGTACATAAGATTTTCTGGAGGAGGACAGACATTTGTTTAGAACTCTTAAAGATGTCGAAGAAGCTCCTTCAAGCAATTACTGTGATGTTCCTCCACCTCCAAAGAAATGTCAGGAGTCCGAACCACAAAAGAAGCACATATTGCTCAGTCTGCAATACTGAGCAGTAATTGCAAATTACATACTTAAAATAAACCTGAAAATCAGTTTAAAACAGCGTACTATGTTGCAAAGAGTGAACTACCACTGGCACAATTTAGCAGTCTTTGCAAACTTCAAAAAGCAAATGGCCTCGATCTTGGTTCCACTTGCCTCTTACCTGTGACTTCAGTGGAAATTTCGAATTCAGGATCTGACACAGAGTGATTCATGTCCTACACAGTTCTTACTAGGGCTGGGCGATATGGCCTAAAATCAATATCACGATAAATTGAGCAGTTGTCCATTTATCGTTATCGAGGTTGATAACCACCCCAAGTGCCAAAAAACAAACATTTTTTTTCCATTTGATGGGGCTGTGGCAGGCAGCATAGTTCCTCCAGTTATTTTGATAATATTATTCCCCCTAGACCTATTCATTGCAATTATATTATTACCACTTTAAAGGACTGTAAAATGTCACTGAAAATAAATGAAGACAATAGTAGCAAGTACTTTTAGTGGTTAAGATTTATTAACTGAACAAAATAAAAAGTGTAGGATACAATATGTAACCATGCTCTCTAAAAAAATGTGTATCCCTTGTAAACAAAATAGTTTAATAATAAATATGTTTCACATTGGCTATTCACAAAGTAAACAATGATTGTGCAAATGTAATGCCATCATGGACAAAGGCCTCTCTGCTAAGGCCTTGAGGTACTATAACTTGTAAACAAATAATGTCAAACACAAATGTCAATTGAACACAGAAAAAACTATAATAAATACTAAACACTGCCATGTGACTAGTGAAAACTATAAACTCTTAAACAAAAACATTAAATAGTGCTGTTTGCAAAAAACTTCAATAGAACACTGATAGTTAAAATTAGGCAGGGCTTGAACAGGGCACTTCAACAAGGGGCAGCAGCAGACTTGGTATCCTGAGCGGTTCAGTCAAACTACTGTTGTAGATGTTTACCTGAGTAGTGTTTACTCCAGGTTCTTGCTAAGAAACACAAGCATATTGACCATGTCAGGTTTCAGGCAGGATCTGAGGCATGTCACAATGTTTCCTCCAGAACTGAAAACCCGCTTGACAGCTTTCACAATATTTGGGCCGTTGTCAGTTGTTATAGCAACAAGGTCCTCTTCACTGATGTTCCATGCAGACAGCATCGCTCTCAACCCCTGTCCAACCATCTCCCCCGTGTGATCAGATGGAAAATAGGCCGTCTCGAGCACTCTGGTATGCAGCTCTCATTTGTTGTCGATGTAATGAACTGTGAGACTAATATACGGCTCCATTGCACGGCTGGACCAGAGATCGGATGTGGCTGCAACGTGCTTAACGTATCTCAATTCAGCAGCAACCTTTTCCCTCTCTGTGCTGTACATGCTGGGAATGATAGTTTTTGAAAAATATTTTCGTGATGGGAGTTCATGAAAATAATTGACAAGAGATATGAAGTGTCTGAACCCGTTGCGTTCCACTGTAGCAATAGGAGCCATGTCTTTTGCTATGTGGTAGCCTATAGCATTTGTGATTTCTTGCCATCTTTTTGAAGTTCGCTCATATAGTTGAGTACTAGCAAATGCTTCGGTTATTGACCGCTGCCTGGTGGAGGAAGACGTTTTTGCTGGTCCTCCTACTCTCTTCTCGCTTTGAGCTTTTTTTATGTCTTCGAATTGAATCACATGGTTGTGCTGCATGGCGGAAGAGGTTGGTTGTGTTACCTTGACTTGACGCAACAGTCTTTTTGCAGAGTTTACATTTAACAATTTTTTTGATCAATATCATCCTTGTTGAATCCAAAATGTTGCCAAACGATTGATGATGCATTTTTTTTGTTAACAAGCATCTCCTCTTCCTCCTCCACCAGCTCTACCTCCGTCGCTGCTGCTTCAACATTTAAATCGTCCTCCATTTGTTCACCCGTGTCTCGTCTTGTTACAGGTAGTAGAGTCATGTGACTCCACCCCGTCAAGTCTGTAACGTAGCACAGCGTCTTAAAGGGACATGAACATCGCCAACCTGCACATGCCTTTTCTTTTTTTTTTTTCTTTTTTTTTTTTAAATACCGAATTTACCGACATGGGCAAAATGACGTCGATGAGAGTCATAAATTTCGGTAACGATAAATTTTTGATATATCGCCCAGCCCTAGTTCTTACAAGTTCATAGAAATTTCTGTTCAATCAGAACCAAGTATTTGAGTTGATGATTGTAATTTTTATACAATGTTGTAATTTGCATTTCAACAATTTTTTGATTAATGTTTTGTTTCCTTTACAATATTATACATTAAAGTACAATATTGTAAAGGAAACAAAACAGGAAACAAATCAATCAAAAAATTGCTCTTTTTTTTAATTCAGGCTACTTAAATTTATTTTGGGCTACCAAAAACTGAAGAGTCCCTGCCTGAAGGGCTACCAGGGATTTTGAAATTTTGCGAGCCCTGCAGCTAGTGTGACCGAGTTAGTTATAAATAAACTTGACCTGCCAGCCAACACGCCTTACCTGACTCCTACAGTCTGGACATTTCTGTACTACAAATCTTTTTTTATTCATCTCAATAAATATTCCCATAATTAATACTGGATTTCTGATTTTCATTAACTACAAGCCATAATCTTCAAAATTCAAAAGAGCCCCCAAGAAAAAAGTAGAATATCTGAATGCTTTTAAGTCAGAGTGGTTACTCTCCTAAAAAAGTACTGTGTGTTCAGCTGACTGGAGAGAGTGACTGTACCATTTACTGACAGGAAGGACAAAAGTTGGGCAACACAACTATTCACCGTTACATGTGACAAACTATGACAGCAGAAAAACAAACAACTCAAATGAGAGTGAACACACCAGCCAGAGCCTGGGTGATGTCGTCCATGGTGGGCTGCGGTTTGTTCCTCAGCAGAGCGTACGTGGACATCACCATCCCCGGAGTGCAGAAGCCACACTGGGAGCCGTGAGCCTTGGCTATTCGCTCCTGGAAGGACATAACCACAAACCTAACAGTTTATCTTGTGTTTGCAGTTGTTTCCCCCCCCCACTTGGTTTACAGTTTGTTTGCATGTAAATAAAGTTGGCCATTAAAATGTAATCACAGAATTAGCCAAACAACTCATCAGGAGGAATGTTTTGGAATAAAAGCGAACTTTCCAAATAAACGTAGATGACATAAATAACAGGGGTGTCCCTGGAACTGACCTGCACCGGGTGGATCCTGGTCTTGGTGCTGCCAATGCCCTCCACTGTGGTGACTGCGGCTCCGTGGAGCTGACAGAGCGGCAGCAGGCAGGCGTTGGCTGAGTAATGGCTGATGGTACAAGTAAAGGTGACTTAAGGCAAGTATTAGCAGATTAAGCAGTAATACCACTAAAACAACACTACATGCACCTGTACTGTTTTCTAAAGCTTCTTCTCTACAACTATCTCCACAAAGAAAAGACCTGCACAGAACACCCGAACTAGGGCTGCTCGATTATGGCAAAAATGATAATCACGATTATTTTCACTGAAATTGAGATCTCGATTATTTGACGATATTTATTTAACCCTTTAAGACCTACTATAGAACCAAGTCCGCCAGAGCTTATATTATATTTTTACATGTAGTGCCATTTGTGGGAGCATTTCAAGTTGCTATACATCAATACAACTGTTATAGCCCATATTTTAATAATATATATGCATTAAGTCCATAGTAACTACATTAATTGCAAAAAAGTGCAATAAACTACAAAAAAAAAAAAAAAAAAAAAAAAACACCATTTGTTTTTTTACATATATTTCTACTTGGAGAAATTTAAGAGGCTTATCCCTCAAAACTTTAAATAAAAAAAAATAGTTGCAAAAAATGGTTTACAACAGGAAATTTATTTTGAGTGTCTTCATAGTTTTATTTTGGAGATACAGCAATTTTTATATACTGCAGGAAAAACAAAAAAACAATCCTATGATGCAAATAAAACAGCATGTGCATCAAAATAAACTATTTAAAGCAGTGCAATTCGAGTTCTAAGCATCCCAGAAACAATTCAGAAAAGTCAAACATGACTTATAAAAGCACCAGTATAGGCTTTTAAGGCCTGCAAGTAAAAAAAAAAAAAACAAAAACTTCATTTTCCGCGAAAATGACATCACTTCCCGTTTCGGGCAGGAAATGACGTACATGCGATAGTTCGCGTTGACGTCTTGTTCAATGTGGGAAGTGTTACGAACAGCTGATCGGATCGGCAAAGCGTGTTTCTGGAATATTAGGTTTTTGTTCCTGCAAGCGCTTTTTATGCAATTTTTGCAAAGCTATATGTGGAAGGAAACCGTGACTTAGGACAAGCTGATGGCATCAGATGTAAGTACAACTCCTCTGGTTTCATATGCAAAAAAAATTATTGCGCTAGCTTACAAAGTTCAGGTTCTACAGGGATTTAAAAATAGTTATGCAAAACGGAGCGTGCCGCTCTGACCGGCTTTAAAGGGTTAACAATAACAATGTATTGAATAATGACATTAAAAATAATATAAAATAGTGTGCAAATACTGATAACAGTGCAAATGTTTGCAATATAAAAAAATAAATGAAAAATGTAAACATCTATGTTTAGTGAACTTTGCAGTGTTGCTCTGTGGTGCAGCTACGACACTGTAGCAAAGTTTACACACTGTGTCTACTTGATCCACGTCTGACTCCGCCAACCCATAATGTTTCCACACCACTGAAGGTTTTTTTTTTTTTTTTTTTACCTCTTTTCAACCAACGGCAGTCACTCCTCTCCAAATAAATTCTGCTTCCTCGGTCCTCTTAATTGTTGTGACGTGTGTTCGAAATGCAGAGAGGTGCGCTCGATTTGCCACACGGAGCAGCGCGAGAGTAAAGCACGAGGGAGGTGCTAATAATCGGCTCAGTCATTTTTAATGATCGTTGAAAGCCCAGATCGTAATCGTGATTAAAATTCGATTAATTGAGCAGCCCTAACCCGAACCCACATCTTCAGGACAAACCAAATGTTACTGTCAACATCCCAACTGTGCATCCACAGGGAGGGGCTTCATCTGTTACAGTGCACACAGCTACTGTTAGACCTACTAGCAGTAAGTACAGCACCTTTTATTTTAAAGTGATGCAATGTGGACCAGTATTACCAGTGTTTCCACTCTGCCTGCTATCGTCTCAGCACCACCTGCACTAGTCACAGGAAAATATATTATAGTTTGTGATACTAAGTATAAACATAGCTGAGCCAAGTTCCAGCTAAACTAACTTTTGGATCCAAAACCGGAGCCAGAGCTGGTGGAAGGATTCTTTGACAGCTAGGACATGTTGTGAAACAAAACAAGCAGGGTGAAACATTCAAGAATATAACCCCAAACTAATCCAGAGATTCTACTGGATGCAGGAACAGCCCTCGTGCGTGCCACGAAGGGAATTTTTCAGCCACAGTGAAGATAATGTGCGCAAGTAAAATACCAAAATGATACTCACCATGTCTGTTTTTTTTTTTTGGTTTTTTTTAAAGATCTGGGCCCGTATCCCTAAAGATTCTGAGAATCCTCTCAGAGAGCTCCTAACTTAACCTAAAAATTCCTTGCCAGGAGTTTTAGCTTAGAAGTGATTCCAGAACATTTTCAGTGAACTCTGAGCAAGGAATGGATGGAAAATCCTATCTTAGTGAGGAGGTGTGGTTGACCCCGTTGCTAGGTATGAGTCATCATTTCAAAAGCCGTGATTGGTTGATCCTACAAGTTTGATGGAAATAAGCTTTTGGTGATAATGAGCAAAGGATGTACCCTCAAATCAATAAACATATTATATACTCTAATCTTATGCTGACTGTAATTGTAAATAATATTTCACATTCAAGAAAATATCTGGAAAATGAATAGTAAGCTGTAGGGGTTATAGCCATTAGAATCTAAAATATGTGAAAACTTAAAGTCATTACACCCTGTTCAAATAATGATTCGTGTCTTATTTGCTCATATAAATATCCTAGCTGGCATATTTTGTACTTTCACTCCCATATGGACCCCGTTGAAAACAAGATGGCCTATCTCAAGAGGCTGTCCTTAATGAAGTAGAAATCACAACGTTACAAGTCCAGTGTGGTCTTAACGAGGGTAACACGGCTCAGCTTTTAGCAATGTCTGTGATTGCAGACCCAAGTCATCACTGCTGCATTGTTGCATTTTCCCGGTTGCCAAATACCTCGGGGTTGTGATTACTTTCGTCTCCGGTGTAATAGCGTTGTGGCGTCGAGTTGGTGAAGTAATTGCATCTCTAAGGAGATCCACCACAAACATGATTCCTGCACGATCCAATCTGTAGCATCTCAATAATTCCCTGTCATCCAGTGTTTGCAGGACATCTCTCCTGCCTCTTCTGTTGGCCATTTTGTGCAGCTGCTTAGGGGAACTCCTAAGCCACTAAAAGTCCTCTTCCCTGCTCTTAGCAGATCTCGCCTTAGGAGCCCTTTTAAGCGCTAGGAATCTTGAGGAATAGCTTTTATATTAACTGGGATTGTCGTGTCACTTTTAGGGGAAATTCTAAGAAAACGTCATGACTCTGAGAATTTTCTTAGAATTTGGCCGCTAGGAGCCACTTTTTGCACAAAGATTCTTTAGGGATACGGGCCCTGGTGTGGTGCAACTCCAGGCCTCAAAGGCCGCTGTCCTGCAGGTTTTAGACGCGTCCTTGATCCAACAGAGCTGATTCAAATGGCTAAATTACCTCCTCAACAGGTCTCGAAGTTTTCCAGAAGCTGGTAATGAACTAATCATTTGATTCAGGTGTGTTGACTCAGGGCGATACCTAAAACCTATAGGACACCGACCCTTGAGGCCTGGAGCTCCCCACCACTGCTTTAGACCGTGTAATAAGGCTGATTGTGGCAAAAAAAAAAAAAAAAAAAAATCCCCTAAACCTGACAGCTTTAAACTGTTCGGTGGTTTTGTCCTTCATTTTTAAAATCTCTGTTCAACATCGTTTCAGATTCCTCTCAGTGTGTGTCCCATTATCTCCTCCTCAGCTACAGGAAGGTGAATGAGTCAAACAGACTGTATTGTTTCATTGTCAGGGAGGGAAGTGACCATTAGCCAACAAGTTCAGTGTGGTCATCCATACCAGGCTTGCTCATTACAAGCCAACACTTACACTCTCTCCTGTTTTCTGCAAATCTAATTTCACTTAAAGAGGCTGAGAGACCAAACAAATTGATTTTTCCAGTCCTAAGGCTGACGTTGTGCCCAAGTGAAACATACACTGACAGCAGCAGATGTTCAACTGCACTGGCATCTTTTAGCTGCTCACATATTAATCATAAACAGTGTGAAGTTGGTTGACAGCACAGAACTCACACTTTTTCCCCCTCGATTATATATTTATGGACTCTTCTACAGTGGCATGATTCATAGTTCATGTATTTGATACTGGCGCATTAAGGAGTCCTTCAGTTCTTCCCCTGAAACAAGCCATTTAAACCCCTGTCTCTATGCGACCCTAAAAGGTCTAAAAACACTGAAAGCCAATGTGCAGATTAAAAAGTAGGAAAAAACTTGAGTATTTAGAGCAGTCTGAATCTTAAAGTTCATCTTAAACTTTGATATTTGCATTAAATATGCACAGACAGCCACAAAATGACCAAAAATGGGGAAAAAAAACAAAAACAAAAAACCCCCAGCAGTATCAGGTGGTGTGACGTCATAAAGGATACATGATGGATTTCGTTGCAGGTTGGTAGCGCGACACCATAACTGTGCACGCTCCACAGCCTCCTCCGCCGCAGCCGTACTTGGTTCCAGTTAATTTCACTGAAGTCAACAGTCAAGGATAAAGACAAGTCCACCGAATGCTTACAACTAAGGTATTAACTAGGGCTGTCAGCATTAACACGGTCATCACGATTAAATTTTTTTATTTTTTTTTTAAAAACACACTCGACCCATCTGGAGCACAGAACGGACAAACTGCCTGAAATGCGTTGACAGACATTTCAGGGATTTTGAGTCAGTCTGCGCTCCAGATGGGTTAATTGTTAATCGCGTTAGTTGTGATGACAGCATTAACGCGTTTAAACCGCATTAACGCGTTAATGCCGAGTAACCCTTACACGGGCCCAATCTGCATTAACGCGGATTAGCCTGTTTTAACGCAGCTGACAGCACCAGTATTAACATTTAAACAGCGAAGGTGAACTGAAAACTGGTCTGAAGGATACTCTTCTGCCTGAGGAAGGGCAACAGCATCGTCTCCGGGTCGGCATGGTTCTCAGTCACCTGTTTTAACAGGACCAAAGAAAATTAGTTCTAACATCTGCATTTATTTTGCTTATACAGTGCTGGGCAAAAGTCTTGAGCCAGCCCTCATTTCTTTATACTTTGTCACCAAGCAGCCAGACTATCCTGTAATACTTTAAAGCACTCTTGATCAATATTTCTCCTGGCTCTCTAAAGGTCTTTCAAAGCTTTTCTTTGGACACTGACCGCTTTTTCACTCGACCTACTCCCAGTATGTTCTTTTGGTTGTTAAGCCACTTAACACCAGCCTACAAGTCATTCAAGCATTTAAAAAAATAAATAAATAAAATAAAACCCCACCAGAACCAAGACAATATGGCACCAGGAGAACACACCGAATCGTTTCTAAAATCTCCACTGGTAAGACTTCATAATCTGTGTGATTTGAATATTTTATTAACCATGTTCAAAGTCACATGTGGATCACTGCCTGCTATCTAAGTGATAGTTAAGAGATAGAAAACTCCATTTGTGTCGGACGAGAGGAGACAAAGGGCAGTTGTTACAGTGTATCTGATCAGAAACAAGCAACAAGTGAGGGCACGTAATCGGCACATCTGCCTGTGGAAGACGTGACGAGGTACGTCAAGCACTAAACAGATTGTGTGTTGAATGTACAGCACGTTTCTTCTGCTGCCTACAGCTTAGATGACGGTCAGTTTAATGTTAGAGTAGAGCTGGGCGATATAAGATTTTTTTCATATCGCGATATGTTTTTTTTTCGATAACGATATATATCACGATATAAGCCAAATAACTATACATGTAAGATTTAAATGTGCTGTTGCTCACAAGTACAATGTGAAATAATCAGCAGCTTGTTTTGATTTAAATATTTATTTCCCATAATAAGTTAAACAGGGCAGATGTACTTAAAATGAGGCTTCAGTTTAGGCAAAATAAAGGCAAATATTACAGGTATTACAAGGTAGCCGCTAAAGCATTTAAGTTTCAAAACAGAACAAAACAGACTACTAAAGTGTCAGTTCCACTTAGAAATAAAATATTAATTCTAAAAATAAATCTTAGTTTATTTTACAGAAGAGACAAAATTGACTAACTTATATAATATTGCTTTGGAAGCGCTGTCTGAGAGAAATGTTTATGTCCAGGGAGTTGGTAACGAGGATCCAGTACCTTAATTAGCTGCTTGAATCCTTCCTTTTCGACCGTGTTTATTGGTATCATGTCTTTAGCAAGACAGTAAGCTATGGCATTCGTTATGTTGCTATGTCTCTTAGCTTTTATGTCATATGGTAAGACGCTGGAGAAAGCCGACTCAATTGACTGTTGCTGCTTCGCAGGGATTCCCCTGGTTGTTTTCGATGACGAATTAGCGCTTTCAGTCAGAGATTGAGCGTGCTTTAGTGGGTGGCACTGCTTCAGGTGATAAAAAAGGTTTGTTGTATTTCCAGACTTTGTGGGAACATGCTTTTGGGACAATTTACAGTGCGCGTTACTCTTTTTGTCAGACTTCAAATAGCCGAAATACCTCCACACTACAGAACTTCTCTGGCCTTTCCTTTCGACAATCTCTCCGGCATTGGAACCGTCATCGGTGTTCTCTTTGGTAACCTGGTCACCCAAGCTCTCGGTTGATTTTTCCTCTAGTCGGCACACTCATTTCCTCCATTACCCGGCCGGCATGGCGGCTGGCTGCTTCCCAAACAAATACACATGTGCGGCTTGGCACTTGAGCTGTACGTAACAAGTTACGTGACGTGACACTGCGGCTGTGATTGGTTCGGCTCTGCGCTACTTAATTTGTATTGGCTATTCATTTTTTTTTATAAGAGAGGAAGAGAGAGAGAGAGAGAGATGAGGTCTATCGCAATAGTTTCATTTTTCTATCGAGAAAAAGTTATTTCGCAATACATATCGTTCTGTCGCCCAGCTCTATGTTAGAGTTTTATCTCTAAGAAGAACAATAATATATAAGACAGGTGTAACATGGATGGATGTAATCAGGGGCAACAGTAACTGTCAACTGCACCGATGACACTTTACTGTGAAAGTTTACATTTGACATTTAAATTAATGTGCATTTTTATGATTAAATAAAATTAATCACCAAGCTCCACTTGTTAAAAGTAGAATTAAAATCTAGTTATAGGCTAAACATTTAAGCTAACTTAGATATTTCTACAATTATCACTCAGTTGTTTGCTTTCGTTTTTGAGCTATAAGGGGTCAGCATGATGTATTTTACTGTCACATGACTTCTTGCATTAAAAGCATTATAATGTTGCCATCATTAGTGAAAAACTATTCAGATTATTCACTTTATTGTTAGTATACAAGCACAAGGAAATCCGCACCACTAATTTATGGGCAACCCAACAGCAGCTCAGAGAAGTTATAGTTTTGCAATTTCTAATTAGTTTTCTTTACTTTTTTGTTTCTTTTTGAGTGTTTAAAAAAAGAATTTCATTTCATTTGCCCAAAGTCTACTGTGAGGATGAGTGGGGTCAGAGGTCATGCTACGTGAACACTGAATGAAGCGTTTCAGGTGATGGCAGGCAGCTGGGTGCCAACAGTGCAGTCATCTGCTTTTACTACCAGCGGCAGAGCCCTTTGTTCAGGTGCAATACCACACTGGTGGTTACAATTAGGGCTGCCACAAACGATTATTTTGATAGTCGACTAGTCACAGATTATTTTTGCGAATTGGACGCACCAGCAGCATCTGCTCTTATATAACTATCATTTGATTCAACCATGAGACAGTCTACAACATCGGCTGCAGACTCACCCACCCCCACTGCTGCTGTTCCACCTCTGACACCTCAGACACTTCACACCTCCTCTATTCACCCTGCTCACTCCCCCCCACCCCCAACAACAGCATCCAATACACACTCAACACAAGGCTCCAGCCTGTCTCTCTCAACCACCCAGGTTAGGAGGGAACTGAGGAGGATTAATGGCAAGAAGGCAGCGGGCCCAGATGGCATCAGCTCGAGGGTCGTCAGGTCCTGCGCGGACCAACTGTGTGGGGTGATGGAGCACCTCTTCAACCTGAGCCTGAGGTTGGGAAGAGTCCCACAGCTCTGGAAAACCTGTGTTGTACCAGTGCCAAAGACTTCACGCCCCAAGGACCTCAACAGCTACAGGCCGGTGGCTCTGACATCCCACCTGATGAAGACCCTGGAGCGGTTGGTCCTGGCTCAGCTTCGGCGCCTAACAAGCTCATCACTGGACCCACTTCAGTTTGCCTACCAGCCTGGCATTGGCGCGGATGATGCCGTCATTCACCTCCTACATCGTTCCCTCGCTCACCTG